>NW_024080724.1:600000-933533 GCF_003009895.1 Hyaena hyaena
TCCGTGGGCCTGAGCACTGCCTGAGGCTCTCCAGAGCTCACTGCATGACTTTGCACACAGAAGGGGCCTGGTGAGTGTGCAGTGAACGCTGCCCACCGAATGTTCCAGCTACTTACTGCTTTGTAACAAACCATCCCAAACTTTAGGACAAAACAACCACCATTTTGTTATATTATCCTGTGGGTCAGGACATCAGACAGGATGCAGCAAGGATGGATTGTCCTGCTCTGTGATTTGGAAAGACTTGAACAAGCTGAGTTGACTCAAAGGCTGAGCTGAGCTGAGACCATTGACCAGAGGACATACACACAGCCTCCCTGAATGGTTGCCAGCACGTGGCTGGGTTTTGAGAGCAGAAGGCCCTCTTTCTGTGATGGCAAGAGAGAATCCAGGGGACAGCGGCAGGGCTTGTTTGACCTAGTCTTGGAAGTCACATAGGCTCTCTCTCACCATCGATCAGAGCAGTTACAAGTGCATTCAGATCCAAGAGGGGGGGACCTAGACATCACCTCTCAAGGGGAGGAATGTCTCAGAGTTTGGATGCCTTATTTCTTTTTTTTTTCTTTTTTTTTTTTAAATAGTTTATTGTCAAGTTGGTTTCCATATAACACCCCGTGCTTATCCCCACAAGTGCCCTCCTCCATGCCCATCACCTCCCTCCCCCTCGCCCCCACCAGCCATATTTCTAAAACTGCCACACTGACTAAGACAAGGAGGTATATTTATTGAGCACCTACTATGTGCTAGATCTTTATTTCTTCACAACTGCTCTGAAGATATGGCTACTGTTTCCATCTTGCAGATGAAGAAATAGGCTCAGAGAGGTTAAGAAGCTTGCCTAAAGTCACACAGCCATAAATCATTATGATCCTTCTACTAGGGCTCACTTCATTCATGTGTGGAGTGTGCTGTGACTTTTGTCAGGTTGAGGGTGGGGGTGGGGGACAAGGATAAATAAGACCCAGCCTTGCTTTAGACAACACAACACAAACTCCATCTGGAATACATATACCTCCAGGGCATCCTAGCCTCCAGCCAACTATAGTTGGTTGTGAGCTGTTGCCTAAAAGTCAGGCAAGGCCGAGTGTGCTGAAAGTGCTGAGTAATTGCTCTTGTCCAGGCTAATTCAGCTTCATAACCTCAAGTCTGAAGTCAGTAGTGTGGAGTACTTTAAATTAGCTGTAAAATTTCAATCCAATTGCTAAACTGCCTAAATTATCAAGTTTGCTCATTGCTAGTTGAATGCATGCATAATTAATTTTTTTAAAAGTCTGGACTAAAAGCTGCTGAAATCAGATCTTTTTCTTGAATTAGATTCAAATGTCAGAGGGAAGTCTGGTTTTGTGATGTAACCCAAAGCCGTGTGCAAGTTTAAAGACATCGTAGTTGAGATCTGTATTTGGGAGGAAGGTAAGGGAGAGGGCTTGCTTCTTTTAAAATGGCAATTAAACTCTTACTACTTGAGAGAGAGGTCTGCACTGAAGGCATCGATGAATCACAGTATTGCCATGACTGTGAATGTTATCACCAGGATTAAGATGTAACGTTTGCCAAAATCTTTCAGAACGTAAGCCCCGCAAGGGCAGGGACACCTGTCTGTGCCGCTGCTTGTTTTATGTCCAGTACACAGAGCAAAGAGTTGCCAACGCATAGTAGACCACGTAATAAATACAAAGTGGACGAATATGTTAGCTAATGTGATCATCAGAGCACTCCTAGAAGATAGAAGCATTTATTGATCTCATTTTTTAAAATGAGGAGACGGAAGCTTAGAAAGATAAGTTGTCTAGGATCACACAGCCAGGAAGGGTGAGAATCAAGGCTTGAAGACCGATTTTTTAGACTCCTTGACCTGTGCTGCTTTTTTCCTAAGCGTATTAAACACACCACAGAAGATGATGATGTATTTCTGCATCGGAAATCCACTTAGTCAGAATTTGATGGGTAGCATGGATAGTTTTTATGTTAACATAGCACTGAATGATAGTTTATTCATCCTACAGCGGCACCGTACGAGGGACCATTCTGTGATGGTGAACTGTTCTCCAGCTGCTTTGTCTAAAGCACTAGCCACTAAGCACATATGGCCAGTGAGTAATTGAAAGGAGGCTGGCGGCAACACAGTAACTGAAGTTTTAATCGCAAATCGCATTTCACCTGAGTTAATTTAAATTTAAAATTTTAATGTTTATGTATTTATTTTTGAGAGGGAGAATACAAGTGGGGGA
Organism: Hyaena hyaena; assembly: GCF_003009895.1. NCBI lineage: Eukaryota > Metazoa > Chordata > Mammalia > Carnivora > Hyaenidae > Hyaena > Hyaena hyaena. The sequence continues at coordinate 602,229 of NW_024080724.1, forward strand.
GGGGCAGAGAGAAGGGCCCAGAGGATCCAAAGTGGGCTCTGCGCTGACAGCAGTGAGCCCGATATGGGGCTGGACCTCATGAGCCATGAGATCATGACCTGAGCAGAAGTTGGATGCTCAGCCGACTGAGCCACCCAGGTGCCCCTGAATTAATCTGAATTTAGATGACAGCCACGTGTGGCTAGTGGCTGCCATGTTAGACAGCACAGCTCTGTAGGTTAAAACCATTAGTGTGTTGGCAATCAAGTTTTCCTACTTGAGCCTCTGTTGCCCCGGCTATGCTCTTGACCGATATCCACAGCCAAACCTTGGTCATAATGAAAGCGGGATTCCCACAGGGAGCACCACCATGGCACCAACACCCCTTCCATGCAAGGAGCATCTCTCATTGAGTGATCTTGTCATTCAGTGGTGGTATCCCCAGTTTACGGATGCAAAAGTTGAGACCCAGAAAGATTAGTGTATGGGGATTTAAACCAACATCCGAGTTTGGATTTGAACTCATCAGCCTTCTATGGGTGCTTCTCATCCAGTAATCCTTCCAGGCCATTGTTCCAGGGTATCTGAATACTCTTGGCTGTGCCAGTAATAAAAAAGCCATGCAAGTGGCATAAGCCATTAAGAAAGCCATGAGCTCAAATGAGAAGTTCAGAGTAGGAGAGAGCATTGAGTGTCAACTTAGTCCTGTAACAGGGCCAACTTATCTATGGTACAGTCCACACAGTGCCTTTTAGAAGCCCACAAAAAATGTTTTAATTTACTGTAAAATGAGAGGAAGAGGACTTTGACATTGGAGAAAGTGTGCTGATATGTAATAGTCATAATTCGATCTTTTTATCATTGTAGTCATAAAATGTAATTTTTAGTGTACACACACACACATACACTTATTTATTTGTTTGTTGATTGAGAAGGGAGCTCAGGAAAGCAAAAATACCTAGGCCCACTCAACTCATAATGGGGTCCTGTCCTGTAACTAAAGGAACTTTTTTTGAAATTAATTCATTGGCCCAAATGAAATGTTCCAAGCACATTCTTTCAGGGAATTGTGTGTTCTGATTGGCTCACTCCTGCACCAGTCATAATCAAGGAAAATGGATGGACCCGTGATGGGTTTAGATCAGGCCAGGACTGTACACAGTGAGCCCAGGGTCTATCGGGGGAGAGAAGATGAATGGTAGGCAGGAGACCATCAATGTCCACTGTAACCATTCAGAAAACTTGGTGGGCAAGGGATGTTGAAGCTCTTAGGGGTATGAGAAAAAGGACAGCCACCCCTTTCAGGCTGGTTCATATTATCTAGTCATGAGGAAAAGAAAATTGCTTGTAATTGAAGGAGCTTCCAGCAGTAAATGTGCTTGCTCAGCTTAATGTTTGGAATCATCATAGGTATGAATAAGAGCAAGAAGGAATTTTAGGCTCATTGTCGGATCACTCCTAGTCTTTTCTGTGAAAATTATGATTCTTTATTACAATAATAGCATGAACCCAATAATCTCTATTTTCTGTTTGTAAATAAAGAAAGGCCCCCATCATTTTGGAACACATTTGAAAATATGTAGCTATCAAGTGCGAATGAATTGCCTTGCTCATTCAACCTCAGCTCTTCAGTCCTGTTTGGTTGAATCTCTAGTGTTCAAGTCCATGTGTGATAAGAATTTCCCTTTTCCTTACCCAGAATGGTTTGTTAGGATCTGAAGCCCTGGGGCTCTTATTTTTGGTTCTGACTTTGACTCGGTTTCACATTTGGCAACCAATTTAACAGCGATCAGAGGAGAGAGGGGCTCAGCCCTGCTCTAAGAGCAGGATGTATTTAAGGATGCAGGTGGGGATAAGGGCAAAACAGGGAGCTGGAGCAGCTTTAGAAGTGCGTGTGTGTGTGTTGGTGTGCGTGCACATGTGTGCACGCGTGCAGGCACACATGGGCACGCGTGAGTGCGTCCTAAGCTGTACAGGAGGAAGCTGGGAGAGCCGTGGGTAAGAGAAGTGGGCTGAGGGAGCACCTACGCTCCATCGTGCCTCAAGCTTGCCCTTTCTTCTCAGGGAAAGATCCTGGAAGCAGTGGTTGGCAGGAGGTGTTGGAGGCAGGGTGGTATGTGAGGGCAAATCCCATTTTCAGGCGTGGTGTGGGTCACACACAGAGCAGAGGGTGAGGTGTGATTGCTTGGAGGCAAAGTCAAGTACAGTGGCGTAGCTAATAGAAAAGCTTTGAAATTGCAATGCCTGTACTTTTCATATAAGGGAGAAAGGAAGAAAGGTGTTACCATTTAAAGTGGGCAATTTCACAGCAAGCATTTCACAGCAGAGCGGTGCCCTGGAGCTGGTCAGACCCCCGCAAATGTCCAGAAGAGGCTCTGGACTCTGCAAGTGCAATTCAGGAGGAGTATTGCTAGCCTGCTGCCTAGATAATTAGCTACCTTCCTTTCAGAATTTGTGTATATTTTTAACATGTGGCTTTAGGACACTGGGGTAATAGCAAAAGTCTTAGGTTTGAAGTCAACCCAGGCTTCTAGCTCTTTCTTGTCTCAAGCTTTCCTAGTCTCCACCCATTTCATCTGTAAAATTGGGCTAAAATTAAAACGGTTTATTCTTGGGTCCAAGTGGGATCATTTTATTTATTTAAAAATTTTTTTTAATGTTTTATTTATTTCTGAGAGAGAGAGAGAGAGAGAGAAAGAGACAGCGTGAGCAGGGGAGGGTCAGAGAGAGAGGAAGACACAGAATCCAAAACAGGCTCCAGGCTCTGAACTAGCTGTCAGCACAGAACCCAACACGGGGCTCGAACCCACGAACCGTGAGATCATGACCTGAGCTGAAGTTCGACGCTTAACCAACTGAGCCACCCAGGCGCCCCCAAGTGGGATTATTTTAAACACATGTATGTTATTATTGTAGTAGCTCACATGTCGTAATTTCTCGAAGCATCTATTCTGATTTTTACTTGTTAATGGTACTGAGAGAAAGCTACATTTTTATAAAATTCTCAGTGTTTGAGAAGCATCCTTATCTGATTAAAAGCCATTTGGCTATAATCCATGGAAACAAAAGGTCTTGAAACAGTTTTTTTCAGCAGAAAGTCTGGCTGCCAGAGTGTCCAAGTTCAGGCCCAATTGAACATGCCAATTTAAGACTCCAGGCTCTGCCCCAAATAGCTGCATGATTTTGGGCAAGTTAACTTCTCCTCTTGCAAAATCGGTGTTTTCCTTGCTGTAATAGAGGGGCTGGACTGGATCGTCTCTGAGGTCCCTTGTAGGCTCCTTTGATTTGTGTTTTTTTTTTTTTTTTTTTTTTTTTGGTTGACTGAACTTCAGGTCCGGGGTCCTGATGATGGTTCAGAAACCAAGAAGAGCAGCCGTGGAGCACACAGATCATCAGGTGGCACATGGGTCCCCTCTGAGACATCCTTGATGGGCGCTCACGGGTCAACTACCCTGTGTGCACGTGTGACAGGGTGGTCGCTACTTCATGAAATAGCTTGCTCCTGTTCAGCTTCTCAGATCGTTAGGTATTCATAAGGAGTCTAACAGAGCTGCAGGTGAGGACAGCTTACAAAGCCCTCTGGAATGCAGTATTCCACATGATTGTTCCAGATGATTCCTACATTAGCCAGAACAATGAACAAGAACTTGGGGAATAGCTTATCCCAAGTCTCTCTCATTCATGGCACGAAACCCTTGCTATTGCAGCCGGTTTCTGGGTGCATGGGGGCTCTTCTTCCCAGTCTCCCTCCCTGGGTCCCAAAGCAGGGCTTCTGGTGGTCCAAGCATTCTCGGGAGGATGGATGAGGCTGACAAGGGAGGTGAAGCTGGCCTCAGAGATGATCTGATCTCAGTAGCTTATTCAAGGGGAGAGCCCAGGAGTGAAGGAGAGCACAGATAGTCGTGTGAGCCTCTGACCTTGGGGCCACCCCTCCAAACTGGCCTGTCAGGGGCTGAGGCTGATCGACCTGAAGCCAGTTCCACATCCTCTCTGCTCAGCTGCTTCGTCTCACTCAAGAAAGGGGATTTCAAATCAAGGCAGGTTAGGTTTCCACATCCTCTCTCCTTTATTCTCAAGGCAAGGTGATCTCAGTGGTATCTTCGAATTCACTTCCTTGTGATGTCTACACTGGTTCAGCTCTCCAGGGGAACCCAGAAAAGTTCCAGCCACAGGCGAGAATGAATACTTACTGACGGAATGAATGCTTGTTTCTCTTGCTCCAAAGAGAAAGCATTTTAGTCACATCAGGATGGACAGAACAGGATAGGCAGCTTTATACGTACAACATGCAAGGTGGACTGATGGCCATCATGCTTGGTGTTTCTTCAGGTAACAAAAAGAGCAGCAAGTACTTGTCTAGAACTTATAAAGAGCCAGGCCTTTTAAAGTACAGGTATTTATTTATATCATTTAAATCAAATCTCATAATCCTAGGAGTGTTTACCTGGATTGTAAAGCTAGGGAAGTGCAGAAACAGAGAGGTTAAGTAACGTGTCCAAGATCACACGGAAAGTAGCAGGATTTAAACCCAGGTTCTTCACTACCTCACTATTTTACCTTGAGTAAAACCAGAGCTCAGACTCATTTCCATATCTTTTTATTTTATTTTTTTAATGTTTTATTTATTTCTGAGAGAGAGAGAGAGAGAGAGAGAGAGAGAGAGAGAGAGCCTGAGCAGGGGAGGGTTAGAGAGAGAAGGAGATATAGCATCTGAAGCAGGCTCCAGGCTCTGAGCTAGCTGTCAGCACAGAGCCCGACGCGGGGCTCGAACCCATGAACTGTGAGATCCTGACCTGAGCTGAAGTCGGATGCTTAACCGACTGAGCCACCCAGGCGCCCCTCCATATCCTTTTAAAACTTAACAGTTTTATTGAGATAGAATTCAGCCATTTAAAGTACGTGGTTCAGTGGTCATGGGTATATTCACAGAGTTGTGCAGCCATCGCCACAATCAATTTGGGAACATTTTAATCACCCTAAAAAGAGACCTTACTCACTACCGGTGTGTCCCCACCTGCCCCCAGATCTCCTTGCCCATGTCAGCCACTAACCTCCTTTCTGTCTATATGGATTCGCCTGCCTGGACATTCTCTGTAAATGCAGTGACACAGTATATGGTTCTTTGTAACAGGCTCTTTCTCTCAGCACCGTGCTGTCCAGATTTATGCAGGGCTCTGCCCAGGCTGGTCCTGTTGCCTGCAGGGCCCCTACTCTAGTTGACAGGGGCATGCCCTCTACTGCTCTCCCTGAGTGTTGCCTTCCTTGGTTGTGGCATGTTCCTGTACAGGTGGACAGGAAGGTGGCCTTGGTGTGACTCCACATCACTACCTATTGCATGCTGTTTGGCAAGCCACTTAAAACCTTTCTGAGCCTCAGTTTCTTCATCTGTGAAATGGGTATAAATCAGTCTTTCCCCTCTTTGGATTGCTCTGTGGATTAAAGGAGATCATTGCAGAAATGCATTCCTCCAGACTGACTGGCTGTGGGGCCAGGAGAATGTGGATGCAATCGGTCTTGGGCCTGTCTTAAAAATTGAGAGGGACCTCTGAGCCTGTAGCTGTGTGTCTGTCGTCAAAGAAGAGCGATCCTAACCATTACTGCCTCTGTATAGAGCCTTCCATTGAGCAATGCAGTCACCTTGTTGTCCCATTAGAATCTCCCAACAACCGGGTGAGCGGGGCATCCTGCCCATGCCCAGAGGAAGCGACAGGTCCTCCAGGAAGAAGTGGCTGAGGCGGTTTCTCTCTGCCCTGCAGTCTCCTAGCTCTGCGGGCCACGCGGGGTCTGAGGACGGGGAGCCGCTGGTAGGGGAGGACGGTCCCCAGGCGCGGCGTGGGCAGCCTGGAGCTCTGTGCTGGGAGATGACGGTTGGGGACTTCCTGCCTGAGGAGCCGGGCGGGGATGAAGGTGGGGGTGGGCGCAGGAGAGAATCCAGGTGTCCCGTTGGTGGGTGAGCGGCGTGGCAGCTGGGGTGCGGGCGAGGCTTCAGCCCCCTCTGCGGGCCTCAGCCGGGAGCCTCCCCACCCGGCCGGGGGCATGTGCTGGCCACAGCACCAGGTTCCCAGGTCCCCGCTCCACCAAGGGCAGCTGGCAAAGCCTCAGGAGGCCGGGAGGAGGGCCTCCCGGGAGGTGTGCCAGGCTGGTGACGCGGGAGAGGCTGAGTGGCAGGAAACTCTGCAGACCCCTCCTCTCTCGTACCCCCCAGCACGCGCACAGGGGGGAACCGGAGGCCCAAAGGGAGAAGGGCTCTTGCTCAGGGCTTCCGCTCTAATCATGGCAAGCTTCCCACCTCTCTGCTCTTGGCTTAGGCTCCTTGCCTGGCCTCCCATTCTCAGTGCCTGTGTCCGTGGCCACCCTCCCCCGTCGCCTGGGCATTCTGGCCTCCCACCTTCCTCCCTCCGTCCATCTGTCCGTCTGCCCGCTGCTGCCCCGCAGCTCCTCACTGCCCCCTCCTCCTCCCCCCCCCTTACTCCCCACTCTGCCTCCCGCCCCAACTCTCTCTCTGTCTTTGTTGCAGCCACCCACCCACCTTTGTTTAACATCTCATTTCTTTCCTACGAGGAGACGGTATTTGAGCAATTAGGATAATTGAAGTTTTCCTCAGAATTCTGGCCAAAATATATCAACCTTTCATGGAAACGGGGCGGGAGCCCCATTGGGGGGCCCAGTTCAAGCTTCACTGCGGGCTGAGAGGGTCAGCGTGTCTCTCACTTCCCTTGCTCGGCCAACCCCCCACGGGGCGAGCTCCTGTCTCAGGAGCTCCTGCCCAAGCGCCCCGACGGGGCGGGATGTTTGAAGGCGAAGCCAGTCCTGCTCCCTGTTGCCCTCAGGAGAGAGTCTGGCTTCTGCACAGCTCACGGGGCCTTGGCGCTCTCCCCGCCCCGCCGGCCTGCTTCAGCCCGTGCTGCTCACCCCCCCCCCCCCCCCCCCCCCCCCCCCCCGTCCTTGGCTGTCCAGCTCCGCGGGGGTCCTTATGGATGTGTGCGCCTGTCATGAGGCCTCCCAGAGTGGAGGAGGGTGCGACCCCTGTGGCCAAGACGGTGCCTTCGAGTCCTGGCTCAGCCCCTTTCCCCACTGAGGCTGGGAAGTTACAGAGCTGCTCGGGGCCTTGGGGTCCCCGCCTAAGAAGAGGACTGTGGTGGGCAGAATCGTGGCCCCTCGACATGTCCGTGTGCTGATCCCAGAGCCTGTGAATTTACCCTGCGTGGCAGAGGGGACTTGGCAGATGAGATTAAGTTAAAGACCTGGAGGCGGGAAGACCATCCGGATTATCTAGGTGTGTCCAGTGCCATCACAGGGGCCAGAGAAGGGGGGGGAGGCAGGACAGTCCATGTGGAGAAGGAGACGGGACAGTGGAAGTAGGGGGTCAGAGTCAGAGAGACCTGAAGGGGCCGCACCGAGGGCTTTAAAGGTGGAGGGCAGGCGCAGCTGCCAAGGGACACAGGCGGCCAGTCTCTAGTGGCCAGAAAAGGCAAGAGGCAGAGCCTCTCCTATAGCCTCTGAAGGCAGGCGGCCCTGCTGACCCCTGGACTCCGGCCCGGCGAGACTGGTTTGGGACTTCTGGCCTCCAGAACCGTAAGCTGCCCAACCACTTGTGTCGTGTTGGGGCATGAAGTTTGCAGTTCGTTACAGCAGTCATAGGAAACCAGTACGAGCACCTGCCTCATCGGCTGTGACGATTCAGTGACTGAAGACGGGTGCTTAGGAGAGCACCCGGCACAGGGCACCTGGGCGGCTCAGTCGGTGAAGCATCCAGCTCTCGGTTTTGGCTCAGGTCATGATCTCGCCGTTTGTGAGTTCGAGCCCCACTTCGGGCTCTGTGCTGGCAGCTCAGAGCCTGGAGCCCGTTTTGGATTCTGTGTCTCCTTCTCTCTCTGCTCCTCCCCTACTCTGTCTTTCTCAAAAATAAATAAACTTTAAAAAATATATTAAAAAAAAAAAGAAGAGCGCCTGATGCACCCACACTCAGGAAATATCAGAAGTAGGAGTAATAGTGGTTGTAGTTGCTGTTGGTGGTGGTGCCGGTGGTGGTGCCACATCTCTTAGAATGTGGCATGTGGCACCTGGAATGCCCGCCTCTGCTGTCTCCCTCCCACCCAACACCTAGTACTTACTGTTCTGTTTGCCCTTCCTGACTCCTGACGCCACTCAGATATCACCTCTTCCAGGAAGCCACCTCTGATGCCTCCCTCCCCATGTTGGAGCCAGACCACTGTCTTCTCCAGACTGCCAGGCTGCCTGTGCTGTGCCTCGTAGCCCTCATCAGCTTGTGTTGTCATGCTCTGATCCCATGTCCATCTTCCCTCACAATGGGCCGTTCATCCGTTAAACAAGTTTATGATGTGCGTATTACACACCAGGCACCGTTCTCAGTATGGGGGATACATTTTACAAAACAGACAAAAATCTCTGCCCTCATGGAGTTTACCATAGTGAGGAGAGACAGACAAGCAAATCAGTAATTTACACAGTCAGATAGAAGATACATAACAGGGAAAAAAGGAAAGCAGGGAAGTGGGATGGAGACTGTGGGGGTGGGGTGGGGATGTTGCCATTTTACGTGCCAGTCAAGATGGACTCACTGAGAAGACTGTACCTGAGTGAAGATTTAGAAGGCATGAGAGAGTGAACTGTGCAGACTGGACACCTAAGGGAGAGCCTTGGACACAGAGGATGGCAAGTGCAAAGGCCCTGAGGCTTAGTGTATGTTGTGGGTTGCATTATGCACCCCTAAAGATATGTAAGTGCTAACGCTAGAGTAGGGTGTGTCATTAATCTAGGACTGATGTCCTTGTAAGAAGAGCAAAAGAGACTGAGAGAGACATACGGAGGGACGGAGGACGCCATGTGGCCCCAGAGGCAGAGATTGAAGTGACATGTATAGGACCAGGGCCACCCCGGATTGCCGGCTGTTACCGCTAAGGGAGAGGGGCACAGAACACATTCTCCCTAGAGCCTTATGAAAGAACATGGCGGTGCTGATACCTTGACTTAAGACCTCTAGCCTCCAGAGCTGGGAGAGGATACACTTCTCTTGTTTCCATCCCCTCAGTTGGGGTAATTTGTTTCAATAACCCAGCTGCGTGTGAGGGGGCAGTGAAGGAGCCAGCGAGGCTGAAGAGGAAGAGAGGTGACATCAGGGAGACCCCAACCGGGGCCAGGCTGCGGGGGCTTGGAGGCCGCCGCCAGGGCTTTGATCCCAAGTGGCTTAGGGCACACGGGGAAGGCTGTGAGCCACGGAGCGCCACGTTCTGGTGTATCCTCTGCTTCCGCAGCCTTGTCTCTCCAGCCGCTTGCCCACACCATGGCTCACCCCTGACATGTACCCACCATTCCCCACTTTCTGTCCCGGCCAGAGCTTCCGGCTTGGTGGCCACGAAATAAATACATGCATCGTTGATGGGATGGAGGAAGAGTGGCTAGGTTCTTGCAGCATGAAGGAAGCTGTTATAATAGGTTGGTAAAAGAATACATTTTTCACTCGGCGTGCCTGGAGACATTTAATTTCTTTTCATCTACATCTACATTTCTTTTAATGATGAGACAGTTTTCGTCTTAAAATCGTATAGTCTGTTGTTTTGTAGTTTGATTAAAAAATTGTGCATTGTTAACACAAGCTCCTGAAGTATTGATTTTCAAGGCTCTCGTGGCTGATGCATCCTATAGATAAGCTTCCATCCCTGCTCCTCATGGCTCTCAGTCCCGGATCTCTGTAGGCACGTTATTATGGGGAAGCATTGATTTTTTTTTTGCCCGGTACAGTATGCCTTCTCTTTGAGGAAGTGAAAATTATGGCGGATGAAAAGCCATTTTTCAAAGTGACTTTGATTCTTGTCATAAATGATTCAAAAATGAAGCCGGGGAGAAGGGACCCCCATCTCCGGTGCTCATTATTTGGCTCCACATGTAAAGGGACACGTTTCTACTGCAGGAGCCCTTAGTAGGCCCGCAGGAGTCGGATGGCAGCAGCCGTGGCTTGCCTTCCCGAAAGCTGCCTGTGGCCCACTGCCGTGCTTCATGGAGCAGCGCCGCCTGCCCGGCGAGGGTGCTCTTCCCGGCTCGTGGGATTATCCTCCCTGTGCTCACACTGCAAGACGCGACGTGTGTCCAGACATTGACATAAGACAAGACATGTGTTCTGAAGACAGGGGTGGACGGAGCCGCGCCGTGCTGAAGCCGTGCTGACGGGACACGGGCTGAGACCAGGAGGGCCCCTCTGGATCCCGGGGCTGCCACCAGCCTGGTCCCTGAAGCCAGCCTGCTGAAGCCTCCAGGTCCCCTCTGGGAAGGGAGGGGGGAGGGGCGTTGTCCCCCTCGTGGCCACCTCCCCTGGACTGCATTCCACAGGAGATACTAGAGCAAGTGCTTCATAAATGTGAAGGGCTCTTCATAAGCCAAAGGTAATTGCTATATAAGGGTCTTGATTGTAGAGTCCATAATTTCTGGAAAATTTATAACTATAGCATTGGGTTTGTTTTTTTTTTTTAAATGGAGGCATTACTGCGTGTGTGCCTGTTGCTGTGTGTCGTGCTTCACTCAAATGATGATGTTTAATTCTAATTATGCATTATGTCCCTGTGGGGTAGACACTCACTGTCAGCTGAGGCTGTGAGACCTACGGTAATGTGAGGGCAGCGCTGAGGGTCACACCGCTTATGATAAAGGAGAATTCAGATTGGGCTCTGTATGACTTCAAAAGCCTCTGAGCCTGAACCTGCTCTGCTGGAGTGATCGTGGGTCCCGAGATGGGCCAGTGCGAGGCCCGATTCCAGGTGATGAAAGGTCTGTAGGAAACCTTGGGTCACCCGGAGCCAGTGGCTCAGAGAGGAGTCATGCCTGGGCCCAGGTTTCCTTCTTGCCTCTTCTGCCAGATTATCCTCTGCCTTTTTGTCCCTGCTTGCTCTAGGGGGGCCTTTGATCTCATAGCACTTAAACATCGAGGGGCACACTGGAAAAGATGAATTGACAACCAAATGTGATGGGTGAATTAAAAACTTTTTTTTTTTTTTTTTTAGAATTAAGCAAAACTATAAAAGACATTTTTGGGACAGTTGGGAAGTTTTAAATACAAATCTTATTTTAAATAATGTTACTTGATGAACAGGACTTTTTTAGGTATACCGTGGGGATGCTGTGATGTGGGGGAGAGCCCTTAGTCCCTGGAGACACATCCCAAAGTGCTCTTACACTTGCAGCCCGCACTCAAGTCATTCAGGAAGAAACGCCAGGGAAAGAGAGAAAGAAGGAGAATGTGGGAAAGTACTGATGATTGGTGAATAGATGAGAAGTATATGGATGTTAAAGTCCTGTTCTTTCCAGTTTTCTGTAGCTTTGAACATTTTTAAGTAAAATGTAGCCCTGGAGGGAAAATGATTCAAGGAGCAATCCCACTTGCTGAATGCCTTCTGCGGGCTGGGCTCCAGGCCAGGGGCTGGCTTGAGCTATCTTATTTGTTTCTCCCACACTCTCTATAAAGTAGTTGTTGTTATTTTCTTTCCGCAAATAACCTAACAAAGCTCAGAGAGGGTGAGCGGCCAACACAAGGTCACACAGCAGGTGAATGGTGAGCTGCAAGTGGGCATGAAGCTTTCTAAGCTTTCAGCCAGAGGACAGATGAATCCTCCTCCTTCCCCTGACCCATTCTTCCTCTCCTGGCTTTTTCATGATAGGCACGCATATAGTAGAAATTACTTTTCATATCCCAACAGGAAACATAAAGGCTTGGTTAAAAAAAAAAAAAACACACCCCACACTGTCAGTGAGGACCCTGAATCAGAAGCAAGAGAAACAGGAACTCCAACTATCAAAAAGCTTTATTCGCTGACCAGGGTCCCCATAGGAAAGAGAGTTCTGGAAAAATAAATGTTGACATTTGACACCACAGGAACACCAATTTAAAAAGGCACTTTAAACCAAAATTGACTTCACAAAAATCAATATTGAAAAATCAGACTTGGATTCCAATGAAATATCAGTCTCTTGATGTTTATTGACTTGGGTAAATGTTGGCATTTTACAGCCCAGAATTAAAATAATGGAATTTTAGAGCTAGACAAGACTTCTGAGATCATCCTGTTACCTACTAATATCTCTTTTCTGGATGCTTCTTAGCCGGACATTGTTTTTAATCATGTTTAATTATCCCATCTTAAACCATGTTTAATTTTATAAATCTCCCCCCAAATCTTGGTCCCATGGGCACAAGTTCTAGTAACTATCTTACTTCCAGAAAGAAGAGCCAGGGGAGGCTTAAACTAAAGCTGTCCCTTCAGAGGGAGGGGACTGGCCTGAGGTTGTGGAGCTGGGGGCCGCCCAGGCCGGAAGCCCAGGCTCGCCACTGCACCATACTTGCCCCTCCAGTTCCTCCTTTTCTGGATTCCATCCATCAGGTGGCTCGTAAAGGAGCACAGCGCATTCACTAGAATGTGATGTCGAAGTAGGAACCATGTTAACTGGATGTCGGCCGGGGGGAGGGGGGGACGAAGAGAGGGGAGGGATGTAAGGAGGGAGGCTCTCTCTTTCTTCAGCTGGAAGCATCCTTTGTCACGGTTTTAGGGATAAGACACACAACAGGCCATTAAGTTAGAGATACTATTGTTTCATTCCAACATGCTTTCATCTGCCTAATTAAATACCGCACACAAGCCCCCAACTATTGTGATCAGGCATTCCCCACGAAGTCAGGATTACAAGGAGGGCACGAGACTGGTAATTATGCTGTGCTGACTTCCCTTCTGAGGGCCCTTGTTATTAAGCCATTTAGAGGGATCTTGGGGAATAAAGGCAGATGCCCTTCGTGAGGTCTGAGACCCGGGTCTCAGGATCAGTGTGCCCCGAAGCCTGACTGCTATGGGGATGCGGGTCCTGGAGTGGGTAAAATGATGGCAAGAATGAGAATAACAGCTACTTTTCTTGGAGGAATTTTTTTTGGAGCCCTTTCTACCTACCAGGCACTGGGCTAATAAGCCTTTTACAAACCTTTCTCCTTTTAGTCTTCGTCGACCACCCGATGGGATGGACATCATTCCATCTTATAGATGTGCAAATCCAGGCTCAGGCTGGTGAGGGGGCTTCTGCTCCAGGTTGTATGGGCTGCAGGTAGGATGCCCACACTAGACACCCGTCTCTGGCTACACATCCACGTCTCCCAGGAGATCAGCAGATCCCCAGAAAGATCCTAACCCCTGCCAGCCACACCCCCCTTCCACCCACATACAGCCCACCCATTGGCTCAGTTTGCCAGGTATGTTGGGCCCCTCATCCTGGACTCCTAGCCAGCCCCTCCCCCAGCAGCCCATTCACCCCGTGGATGTTGCCGCTCCTGGGCTCAGCCTGTCCCTGCTGTGACTTTAGTGCTTGTTTTACCAAACCGGGTTTTTTTTTGGGAGGGTTAACAGACGATCTGGGGCTCCCATATTCACCAGAAGAGAGGTAATGATTTTGAGGTGATCTAATCAGAGAACAGAAGCCAAAGAAATCCACTTAAGAAGCCGAGTTATCTGATTGTGCCAAAATAAGCCAGGGAGTCCCATCTCCCTGGTCACTTCTGCTGAATCTTGGTATTTTTGTGTGAGCCACAGTGTGTGTCTAACGCACACGCTTTCATTGTGAGTTCAGCCAGCACCAGAGTGCAACCAGGAAGTCAGAGATCTTAGAGTCCCTTGGGGTCACAAAGCTCACCGTGCCCCCTACCTGTCCCCAAACTGCATCCATACACCCTCGTCGGGACATCCTTAGCCTCCTTTTGGGCTCCCTCACGGAACTTCCCATCACCCCCGCTGACACTCACCTCCTTCGGGGCAGCCTGGGTCTCACCCGCCTTGGTGCCCCAGGGCTCTGCCCAGAGCCGTGGCCCCAGACGTGTTTTGGTTCCTTTGGGTCTGCAGCACAATTTAGTATTCAGATGCACACATCCGACAGCAGCCTGGGAGCATCTGTCCTAAAGAGGATTTATTGTGGAGAGTTGGGAAGTCGTTTAAATGCAACCCGGCACCTGGTGATGGTCCTAGGTCCCGTGTGCGCTTTCAGAATGTGAATGGAGCGTGGTTCCTGGGAAGGCTGAGATGTGGGTGTTGGCCGTGGGGCACGGCTGTGCATGTTGAGAGCAGGGAAATTTAAAAATGCCCAAGTCAGAAACTTCTGTTTAAAAATATGGAAAACATATTCATACATCAGCACCTCACTTATCCAGAGGGCGTGGATGTAGCCACTTCGCCTATCCAGAACCTAGCCTGGAGGCTGCGGGTCTCTGAGCTGCTGGTAGAGGAGACTTTAATTAAGATTCATTCAGTTTATGAATGGGAGCTCTGCGAAGGGCTTGGCTCATTTTGTTCACAGTTCTCACCAGCCGTGTGATATTTGGTTCCCAGTCGACAGCAAGTCAACCAGTTGGGAGTGGGTGTCTGGTTCATGGAGGCAGGGAGCTAGTGGCAAGGAGTGACAGCGTGCCACCTGACTCGCAGGATGAGAGGGGAAAGCAAACGTCAGATGAGAATAAAGACTAAACAAGCATTTGGGGAAGTTAAGTCACAGGGCAGAATCCCCACCACCACCACGCCCTGTGCATTCACGGGGGCTTCACACAACACCTGGCAGCTCCACACTTGATTTCATAATCTTCTGTTGAATTTGCTAAGTCACTAAGGCTCTCTGAGCCTCTGTTGGCTTCTTTGTAAAATGGAAATAATAATTTATTGGGTTTCTGTGTATCAGGCACTGTTCTGAGCTCTTGACCTGTGTCTGTGAACTTAATTCTCACAACTGACTAGGCAGTAGGCGGCATTTATTAGTGCTGAGACCCTGACGCACAGAACAGAGGCAAAGTCGCCCGAGCACATGGGGCTCCCAGATGGTGGACCCCCCGCAGGATGTAAAGCCCGGCAGCCAGGCTCTGGCCACATTCCTGCCTATCGCTGCTCTTTTGGGAGCAAGAATCACCCCTCCTTCACAGAGCTGTTTAGAGGGTTCAGTTCACGCCACACCGAGTGGTCTGAATGGAAGCGTCCAGGCGGTGTATAGAACTGATGGTTCAGGGAGCAGGGGGTGGGCTGTGACTGCTCCTGGAGGGAGAGGTGGGTGGGCAGGGGGGCGCGAGGGGCGCGAGGGGCTTGCATTTCCCACTTGGTCGATATGCTACAGTGTTAATGGGATTTCTTTTCTTTTTAAGTTATTTTTATTTTTTTTAAGGTTTGTTTTTTGAGAGAGACAGACAGCGTATGAGCAGGAGAGGGGACAGAGAGAGAGAGGGAGGCACAGAATCTGAAACAGGCTCCAGGCTCTGAGCTGTCAGCACAGAGCCTGATGTGAGGCTCCAACCCATGAATCATGAGATCATGACCTGAGCTGAAGTCAGACCCTTAACTGATTGAGCCACCCAGGTGCCCCTAGATTTTCTACAAGCATGTGTTACCTTAGCAATTTAAAAACGTTCTTGCAGGGGAAGAGAAAGGATTATAAACAATAAGAATGTGTTTCAAAGCTACAGGTGTGTCTACATGTGTACTGCATTTAAAAAATGAGTCTACAAAAAATACTTGAAATTTTGGGCATTGGAAGGTATACACTCGGGTTGTCTAGAAATTCACTCACATGGAACAGTCAGTGCTGTCTCTGGGTTCCTCTGTGGACGTTGCCTGTTGCTGTTCCCACAGGCTTGCAGTCTTTCCTTAGTAATTCTCACATGGGGAGCCGCCCTCCGTGCCTCCGAGGGCAGTTACCGTCATCTGGCCCGTCTGCATGGACAGGAATGGTGCAGGCTGGTGTGTCTGTGCCTGCCTGGGCCAGCGATCCCGGGCAGGACAGCGTCCCTGCATCCCAAGCCTGGTGAGTGAGGCGTCAGCGGTGGACCAGCCAGCCGCGGGTTGGACTGTGGGACAAGCCAGGGAACGGTGTGCTCTGTAGGGGGATCAGGGAAGAGAAGCTGTTTCGAGCTGAGAGAACAGCATATGCTAAAAGCAGAGAGGATGTTTATTTGCCGTGAACGTCTGTATCTGGGGAAGGAGATCCTGTGTAGAAGGAGTGAGCCCCCGGTCAGGCCTCTGAGCTGGTGGTCTCATTTCCTGGTCAAGTTCTGTACGGCTCATGTTTGTGTGTTTATTCCTGCCGCCCTTCCTTCCTTTTCCTGCTTTTGGCTTAGCTGCCTTGTTTTAATCAGGTATGCTAAGACGTGCAAACATGGAAATGACTGTCACAGAGGAAAGAAGTACCACCCCAGGAAGGAAGCAGGCCACCCCAGGCAGGGTGCAGAGGGAGTGAGGGGAGACGTGGGCAAGAGCCCTAATTGTGGTTTCCATGGGGAGGATCTGGGAGGCAGAGTAAGCAGCTTAAGATTGGCTGGTTTGGATGACTTCCCTGGGCTCTGGGGCTTAGGGCTGCCCTTAGTCATCTGGTACCTGGTCCTAGGGTGACTGGGGCAGGTGGACAGTGGCCCAGAGTATGAGATGAGAGCCCCCCAAAATGAAGTGGTTGGGGCTGTGGACCCTGGATTGGCTTGCATATAAAAGGCTCACAGGCTAGTTGTTTGTTATATCTGAGAATTGGCTAATCCTGAGAGAGGTGGTCAGCAAGGCTCCATATGTCAAAACTAATCCTTCCCACCCTCCCTCCCTTTCTTGCTTTCCTTTCTTTCCGTTCTTGCCTCTTTCCTCCTCCCTTCCAATATGAAAACATATCACAAAGCATGTCAAACATACAGAAAGAAAATATATATATGGTGACAATATAGCTTATACTTTCAACTGTGATTGGAAAAAATGTGAAGATTTCTTACCCAGATCTCATTTTTCAAAGCGCTGAAACGTTGCAGATGCAACCCAAGTCCCGTTCTGCCCCTCCCCTCCCCCTCCCTCCCTTCTTCCTTCCACAGAAATAACAACTGTCTGCAAGTTGGTTGTATTTTTCCCGTCTCTATTTTTATATTTTACTACAGATGTACATGTCCATAAACAATATATAGTATTTTTAAAGCTTTATATAAACATCGTACTGTACATAACTTTCTGCATCCCGTTTTGTATACTCCGTTTAGTTTGTCTTTTAATAGGTGGTTTTAATTGGTTTATATTTATTGTGATTGCTGACATATTTCTACCATCTTATTTTGGGTGTTCCTTCTGCCATCCCCTTTTTTCCCTCTGCTGACGTGGTTATACCCTTCACATTTTAGCACACATTCTAAATTATATTTCTTTTTTCTCCGACAATCTAAAGTTACACAGTATCTTTCTCCTCTACTAAATCTGGCACATGTTGTAGCAGTGACTGACAACCCATTAAATACCTACTCTGTATTTCTTGTTCCCTAGAATTTGGGGTTCACTAATTTAAAAAAAACTAGTTTTTTGCTGTTAGTTAACAATTACATTTGCCAACAAATTTTACCAATGCCTTTGCTCAACTTCCTTTGTTTCTTTTCTTTCTTTCTTTTTGTTTCTGTTCATTTTTGTTTGTTTGTTTGTTTGTTTTTGCCTTCCATTTCTTCTTCTGGTTTCCCTTTTCTGCTTGCTGAGTTCACCCTTAGGTTGTACTCAGTACAAATGGTAGGGGTTAAGGGTGGTCAACTCTCTTAGTATTTGGGTGTGTTAAAATGTCTCTGTGTTCCTTTCACTCTCAAGTAACAGTTTAGCAGGGTATAGAATTCTAGGCAAATGGTAATTTACCTTCAGATCTTTCTCTTTTGGATCTCAGGCTTCTGACAAGAAGTTTGCTATCCATCTGGCTGTTGATTCATTATGAACTGTCTTTGGGAGCTCTTCACAGCTATGCCTGGAACCAGCTTATTATCACTTCTATTGTATTCTTTTGGCCAAAGCAAGTCACAGGGCCAACCCAGCTTCAAGAAATGCACAAGCAGATTCCACCTTCTGATGGGGAGCACTGCAAAGTCATATGACAAAGGCCTTGGGTACAGAAAGGCTGAGTAACTAGGGCCGTTTTTGCACTCAGTCCGTCATTCTGTTCTGCTTCCTTCTCTTGCCACCCACAGGTATGCAGCTTTGTGTGGCCTGCAGTGCCAGGCAGCAGTTGGTAGAACTTTGTTCCAGTTTTCTTATGAGTAGCAGAAGCTGTTCCCTACCTGCTTTGCTTTAAATAGTGAGCTTGGCTCTGCTTCCCCTTTGCATTGCGTGCGTTCTCTGGGGATGCTGTGAGTCTCTGTTGTCCTGGAGAATTCTCACTGCCAGGGACCTTTGGCCATTTTGCACCCAGAGCCCATCAAGCCCACCAAACCTGCAGTTTCATCTTTGCTTACCATGTTGTGGGGCTTTATTCTTTTTTTCCTTGAGAATTGTATCTTATTTTTAAGTCCTTTATATCTTCAGATTTCCTATTTTTGCATTTCAGCGATCGTTGCTATGTGTTTGGTACGGTGGGGAGGAAGAGATTTCAAGATGTGAATTTAATTTGTGATACCACCTTGGCTGGGATTCCTGTGTTTACTTTCTTCATAAAACTGAGCTTGTCACATTCTTCAGGAAACAGATGAGGTTGTGACAGCTACATCAGAATGTACGTAATTGTGGCAGTGAGAACAAAAGCTCAGACTCTCAGGGTTAGAAGGGGCCTTACAGTGCTTTAATCTCTTCTGTGCCCATGCCTCAGGGGGACGTCTGATGCCTGGACACCTCCGGGGATGGCTGGCCTGATGCTTCTTCATCCCATGTCTGAATAGCCCTGGTTTTTAAGCATTTGTTCTTTTCCAGCTGATATCTGCCTCCTTATAGATTCTCTTACCCAATCTCCCTCCCTACCCCACGTAGTTCTGTTTTTAATCTCTGGAATAAAACGAACCACATCTGTGCTTTCTGCTTTTGAGAATCCATCAGAGTGTGGAGGCCGTGACCAGGCCCCAGGTGAGCTCTCCTCCAGGCTGACCAGCTCCAGGGTCTGCATCTGGAACTCATGGGTTCTGGTGGCCCGCCCTCTCCCCACATGGCTCTCTCCAGGGACACTGTGTATTTGTCCCTGTCTTGTAGGCAGGACCTGAATGGAGCCTCAATGGTGGATTTAGACAGATCAACCAGAAATTGAGTGGGTCTGCTTCCTACCTCCTTGATCCTGGGACCCAATTTCCTATCGGCGCCCCTGTGAGCTACATCATGAGGTGGACTCTCATGGCTCCTCAGTCAGCCATCATTCAGTTCATTCATTTGTTCGTTTAGACCTTGAGCACACCAGAGATGTGGTAAACAAGACTACCATGAAACTTGGGGTCTAGTGTGGGGGACAGATACAGTGTGACTACGAGCAAGAGAGTTAGGTACATGGTGAGGTGAGCTTACGTAAAGGAGGACCTCACCAGGTTTGGGAGGAAGCGATGTGTGCTCTGAGAGCACTCCCTCATTTTCTTAACATTTCCAAATTCAGAGTCTCAAAGGAGGAAATCCATGCCTTGCCAGTCGTTGTTCCTTATCCCACGAGGTAATAGGTCGGCGGCCAGCCTATGGCTTGGGTTTACATACCTTGTCCAATTAACTATGCCTGGGATGTTCAGCACCTTTGCACATCATCCATCCCTCCATTCGTTGAGCAGATGCAGTGAAGGAATCCATGGCAACCACCATTGCTGAGGAAGCTCAAATAGGAATTACATAGGTCAGGGATGAGTGGGGATGGCAGTAGGTGTGGTGGGCATGTGGTTGGAAGGAGCATGGTACACAGAGAGACTGTGGCTGGAGCCCGGGGCTCCAGTGAGGGCAAGCATGGGACCAGGTGAGCTCTTCCATCCCCAACACCGGTGTGGTGAATGGCACATAGTGGGTGCTTGATAATTATTCACTGGATCAGGGAAAGAATGATTGGCTCCTGGGAGTTGGGAGGCCTGGATTTAGCACCGGCCCTGCAGTCAACTAGCTTTAGGTCTTCAAGGAGGTCACTCAACCTCTCTGAGCTTCAGTTTCCCATCTGTCAAGCGGTACAATGTTTGCTCTGTCCGTGTCACAGGTGACTGTGAGCATCAAAGGGAAAATGTGTGACATGTCTTTGTGAACCGGAAAGGGCTTTATATATGGAATCTTTTCGCTAGCATTAGTATTACTGCTGTTAGCACAAATGCCCAGTTAGCGTTCAGTAATGCATATTAAGGAAGGACTTTCCAGCGAGTGGTTCTCATCTGTGAAGGTGTCGCCAAATGTTGGACAATTAACAAACAGGTTCTTAAGGCCTGTCCTGGTGCCCAGCCTTCTGTACGTTGCAGATAGAAGAGCAGAACTTGGAAAACATGGTCTTCTGGAACAAAAGGAAATACTAGGAGCCTAAAGGGTAGCTGGTGGCCACGGCAGGAAGGGAAAGGGGAGCATCGGGCTGCAGACAAGACCCTGAGAATTTTGGAGAGGCTGCAGTCCTTGGGATCCCATAGAGTCTCACTGACGTCCTGTCCTGCAGAAATAGTTACTCATCAAAGTCTGAGGAACGAATGTGTGTGAGGGATGGGGGATCTGGGGAGGGAGTGTTGAGTAGACGTCCTTGTCAGGAAGTGAGTTGGCATCTCGAACTTTAGAGTGCATCCAGATCCAGATGCTGATTAAAACTAGAGCAGCCCTAGAGATTCCTATTTGGTGGTTGGGGAAACGAGCTTGGGAGCCCACCTTGTAATGAGCCACCCCCACCCAGGTGGTTCCGATGCACTTGGCAGTGTTGCCTTTGAAGAACATCACTCCGTGCTGGGGTGCATCTCCATGTCCTTGCTTCCCGTGTCAAAACTGAGCCAAACAGAGCTTCTAAAAAAAAAAACCAAAACATAGGAAAGCATGGATCTGAATTGGAGGTGATATTTGTGCATGGAATGGGATGTTATTTTCGCATCCATCAGTGAGAACGTTCTTGGGGCTTAGTGAACGAGAGTGGAGTCCATTGCTTTGTGCTACTCTAATTGTGGTCCCTGAAGCTCTTGGTGGGAAGTAAAAACCAGAATCTTCTTTCTGAAGATCCTGTGCGCTACCCTGGAAGGTCTGTTTTGCAAAATTAATTAGCTTTGGGCCAGTTTCTTATCCCGGACCATTTGGGATTTCTGAGCTGCAATTAGAGGAAGCATAGGTATAGGAAATAATTTCTTCTCCTGGTCTTTGTTTCCAGTGCATTGGCTTAGTTCCACCGATGTGCCGGGCATTGGGCTGGAATCCAGAAATCACAGGCATGATCTTTGCTCTTGGGGGAGGAAGGAAGGAAGGAAGGAAGGAAGGAAGGAAGGAAGGAAGGAAGGAAGGAAGGAAGGAAGGAAGGAAAGAAGGAAAGAAGAAAAGAAGGAAGGAAAGAAGAAAAGAAGGAAAGAAAAGGGAAAGAAAAAAGCCAGCACACAGCTGGAATATGAAGAGGAGGAAAAGACATGTAGTTGGCAGGCTCAGTCAGGGTCTTGGGAGAATAATACCAACCAAGGGGAAACCGGATGAAAATCAATTACAACATTCCAGGGGTAAATGACTCCCTAAAAAGTAATTAGAAATATTAAATTCCTCCTCTCCCCGGCATGAATGAACTGCTGGCTAGTGAGGAAACACAGTGCAAACGCTGTTCCAGACCAGATTCTTTGCTTGAGAATGTCCACTCTGATTTTGTCTGCAGCAGGCCAGGAGGAAGTTCCTGGAAGAATTATGTACATACAGTCTTCGGGGACCTTGTTTATCTCCCAGAAACAGGGAATTCCTCGGCAAAGGAAATGAGGGGCGCCGTGGGAGGCAGGCCAGAGAGCACGGGGTATTTATTCCTAGGCACCCCGTTTCTTTCTCAGTTCATGCTTTTTAGCAGTCTTGTTAGCAACAGTGGCAATGCTACTGGCAGCCATCGCTTGCATTTTTGCTCAGTCCCAGCATGTCCAGAGCCTGTGCCGCCAGTGTCTTGGCTCTCTCCCATCCCCTTTTCTAGCGGGCAGGTAGAAGAGGAATCACCTTTATAGGTGAGGGTGCTGAGGCCCAAAGAGGTGGCCCAGCGGCACCCAGGGCCGCATCTGCGCTGGCCCCAGTATCCTGGGCTCTCCGCTACAGACTGGGCCCCCCACTTTGTGGAATGCAGTAGCTATTTGGGGTGTTTCAGAAAGTAAAGACTGGTAGGTACAGGTAGTTTGCTAAAAAGAGAGAGAGAGGGAAAAAAAGGCAACAAAGAAAAAGAAACCAAGCTTCTCTCCGAGGGGCTCAGTTCCCTTTCCTGCATCTTTCCCCTCTCCCATTGAATTATTTAACAATTACAAATTGTTCCCAAGGGCCTGGGCAGGTTTGTATTTTATTATTATTGTAGGGAGTGTTTCCTGTGTGATACTAGAAGGAGCAGTCATACAAGTACACTCAGCAGCCCGGCCGGGGGTCCTCGCTGAATCTGGATTGTTTGGGGATGGTGTGTTACCGGAGCTCACGTTCCCAGGCAGCTGGTGAGCAGGGAGGCCTTGACACCTGCTGACCTGGGCAGCCACACCTGCACGTTCGTCCATCCGTGAACTCACTGAGCACCTGCCCGCTCAGCCTTGCTGCTGGGGACTCACAGTCTTTCATGGGGGATGTGGACAACCCAGGGAATGCTCACAATGACCGGCCGTTGGCCCATACTGGCCTTGACAGAGCTTTTACAGACCATGGTGGCACGAGAAAAAGAAGGATGGGTTTTTCCTAGAGCTAATGTTGTTATTTTAAAGAACATGCATTACTTGAAGATGGTGTTCTTCCTTTTCTCCTCATCTTCCCACTTATCGTATCCTCTTTAAAATTAAATCGTGGTGATAGAGGATGTTAAGATTTGCTTGTTCATTTTATTTTGTTCTTAAATGTCCTTCTATAAGAAAATAAAACATGAGCCTGACATTCTGATTCCTTTTTGGTATTGTGTGCAGGAGTCTGGGCACTGCTGCTATTGGTGATGTTCCAGAAGCACGTATGAGACCCGTGGGGCGCCGGGTGGAGGTGATCAGAACAGCCTGCTATGATCAGGGAGGACCTGGGCGAACAGGGCCACCTGAGCTGAGCTGTGGAGGCAAAGTGAGGGGGTGCTCACCAGCGAGCAGGCGCTCCAGGCAGAAGGTTGCTGAGCAGGGACAGGCAAAGCTGAGATGCTCTTCAGAACTCTGCCTACCGGTTTAAGGAGTCCGGGCAAGGAGTGGGGAGGCCAGCCAGGGGAGAGGCCACATGGGTAAAGGGAAGGACTTTGAACAAAGTGCCTTTGGCCCTGGAGGGGCTCAAAAGCCTTTGAGCAGTGACGTGATGGGCTTTTCATTTAAGGAGCTCACTCCAGAGGCAAGGTGCTGGCAGGAGTGGGAAGAATCGGGCCTGGGGGCCAAGGAGCCTGCTTGGGGTCCAGGGAAGAGATGACAAGGCCACCCAGGAGCACATGACAGTGGGGCAGAGAGGCTGGTGCAGCAAGCAGAACCTCCAGGACTTGAGACAAGAGGCTGTGCAAAGAGGACTCCCTGGAGTCCAGGGAGGTTCCTGATTCTCCGGCTGGGGGGACCCACGGAGGGGAACGTTCATACTAACACTAATGCAAATATCAATACTAATCATAGCGATGGCTGACATTTACTGAGCTCTCCTGTGTACTGAGCACCTGCTGAGCGCCATACCTATACAGAAGGCTCACAGAGAGAAAGCAGGTTTCTCAGGGTCTGAATCTCAGGGTGTCTTTCCCAGTCACGTCTGCAGTGTACCTTCGGGGACACTGACCCTGTTTAAGGGGAAGGTGGTGAGTCGGGGTTGAAGCTGTGGGTCACCCAGGTGGAGATGTGCAATCAGGAGCTGAGGGACACAGCAGGGATGGGGGGTCGGGATTTGGGGTTACTGCTTGCAGGAGGTGGGTGATGCTGTAGGAGGAATGAAATTGCCTGGAAATGCTCCCTGGGAAGATGTTTTTTGCCCAACAGACAGAAGTGGGAGCTGTCCTTCCCTGGCAGCCCCTATACCTCTCTTCCTAGCTGATTTGGGTGTTTGGTGGTGCGTTTCCTGAGATCAATGAAAAGAGGAAAGGGGAGAATGCAGGGTTTTCTTTTCCTTTTGTTTGTTTTTCCCCCCTGAGCTTTTTATTACGGATGGCTTCAGATCCAACCCGCAGGAGGATGAGATAAACAGCCTCTGGGAAGCCAGTGCTTTTGTTCAGCACTTACCAAGCATGCGGCCTGCCCCCTTCCCAATGGACCTCCTAGAATGGGGACTCCTGCACCCAGGCGTTCTCCACTCTGTGTCTCTGCTACTGTCTGCTTCAGCCAGATGGAATGGACGGATCTCACGGCATGCCTCGTGGTCGGGTGTGTGTCCTGGGTTCACAGCTGTGCCTCCTTGGGCCAGTCACAGTATGAGTGGGTCACCTGTGCAAAGTCTCTGAGCACCTGTGCATCAGGGGTCTGGGCCACATGCTCCATGGGACAGACGTGGCCCCTCTCAGTATGGCGTACAAGGAGAACGTGTGTGTCCCTCATAAAAGAGACTCCAGAAGGCTAGCTCCCTTGCCCCTTCTGCTGTGTGAAGGTGCAGGGAGAAGGCAGGCTATCTAGGAAGCGGAAGTGACCCTTCACTAGACACGGAATCTTCCAGTGCCTTCATCGTGGGCTTCCCAGCCTCCAGAACTGTGAGGAATCAATGTTCGTTGTTTGAGTCACCTGGTCTATGGTATTCATTATAGCAGTCCCAGTGGAGTATGACACAGGCCATTTGTAATTCAACCCCACTCGGGGCAAAGGAAAACCCTGGTCCCCTCACCCTGTGTTGAAATTCTAAGCTTATACTTGCTTCCTGGAGGTTTGGTTGTGTTTTACTTTTTGCTATTGTCCTTTTGGCCAAACCTTCTGGAGCTCATTTGGGAGAGAGCTTTATCTGCTGCGGAGGCCTAGAGCACTAACCGCGGGTTGTGGGTTTTGCAGACCTGGCTGATGGTTAGGGGCATGGTCACATGGCAGACCCCCTCACGTTGTCTGTCCTGGTCTGTTGGCTTCCGCTCTCCTGCCGAGCTACAGATCCCTCCACAGGAACAAAACTCCCCAGAAGCCCAGTGTATAAAATCAGTCGAAGGGAGCCCTCGTGGCCGGACGGTGATGGGGATCCAGAGCCCTGCCCAGTGGGCTCACGCTATGTCAGCGCCTGCTTTGAGGGGCTCCTGTGGGAACAGAGTTTGAAATTCCCGGGTTGGACTCTTCACCCTCAAGGCCCCACTCGGGAGTGAGGCCCTCCACATCTCTCCCCTCTGAACTTTCAACTGAGGGTGTGCATCTTCTCTCATGCTCGGATGGGCAAAATGGCACAGAGTTTGAGAGAGATGGCTCAGGGATGCCCTCCCCCAGGAGTGGGGGCCAGCCACGGCAACAGCAGGCTGGTCCCCAAGAGTGAAACCCATGCAGAGGACAGGGGTGGGGTCAGGTGGCGTGTGTGTGTGTGTGTGTGTGTGTGTGTGTGTGTGTGCTATGACCAAACAGAGCAACTCCTGTCCATCCTGCATGGCCCGTGGGGGGTCTCTGGGGCCGGGACAGATTGCAATGCTGCACTCATGACCAAGTTAACTGCACTCATGATCACCGGATGGGCTTTCAGATCCGTGCATCCACCAGCCGTGTGGAAAAACATTGAAGGCGCTTCAGGGGTACCCGGGCCCCTGGCAAGGCCTTGCCACTACAGCTGAAAAGAAAGGCCGCTCGCCCAGGGCCCCAAGGTAGATCTGTTAATGCAGAGTCTGATGACGATGCCCAAGCTTGGGACTTTGTGTTTCTTGTTGCACATGTGAAGTTTCTGTTGTTCTGTAAATAGTAATTAAAACTAGCGTACACAAAGAGACGACAATGCCACGTTTTAATTTATTTATTTCAGCAGACTGCATCAGCCGGCCTCCTCGTGAAATTCCTTTGTCCTCTAGTATGTTCTCTGTTAACAGCACTTCCCCCCCACCCTACCCCCCACCCCCCGTGTACTCTTACATCCATGCCGTTTCGAGAGAATGTGGAGAACTTAGTGTGCATGAGCTCTCTGGATGGAGGAGTGCATACTTTGTACCCGGGAAGCAGGTGAGGCATTTCCCGAGCTGCAGAAAATTAAAGCGTCGTCTTAACAGGTAGAAAGCTTTCCTCCGACAAGCGTCTTCCAGCCTCTGCCGCTGTGCTCACTGACCCTCCGTCCCCTAAGAAATCCTCAAGCAAGGCGGACGGATAGTGCAATCAAAGGTGCCTAGTTCCGGGCACGGCTCTCAGAACGATTAATAGATGAATACTCTTTCCTGCTCCCCGCCCCCTCAAGGGCCCTTCTCCTCCCCTTGCATGGTTTCATTCACCCTTACTTCTCTGAGCATATTGCTGGAAGTTTCCTCATCGGCGCTGTGACCCTGGGTGACTCCGAGGCCTGCTGCACCGTCATCCTTGGTGTCCCCACCTCCCAGGCCTCCTGAAGTCATGGGTAGGTGCCTAGCCAGGCAGGCTCCGAGCCCAGCTTCCCCTCCCCCGCCCCCCCATCAGTGTGCCCCTGAGTTGGGTGCTTCAACGCTCTCAACTGCTGCTTCCAAATCTGCAAAATGGGGGTGCTGTAAACATTGGCTACTTGAGATGATGTTTGTGAAGAGTTTAGGGTTTGCCTGGCCATTTGTGAGCCTCAGGAGTGGAGAGCTCAGTCCTTGTGTGTGGTCCCCGGCATGTCATTTGTGGTTACAAAGTTGCTGATTGAAAAATAAAATTCTGGGGGCTTCTGGGTGGCTCAGTCTGTTAAGCGCCAGACTCTGGATTTCGGCTCAGCTCATGATCCCACAGTTCGTGAGTTTGAACCCCACATTGGGCTCTGAGCTATCAGTGCAGAGTCAGCTTAGGATTCCCTCTCTCTCCCTCTCTCTCTGCCCCTCACCTGGTGGTGCTCATTCACTCACTGTCTCTCAAAATAAATAAACATTTAATTACAATATGATGCAATACAATTCTGTGTGCTCTGTTGTTGTGTAGAAGAATCCAGCACGTTCTTTTGCCTATTTGAGAACAACATGAATGGAATGTTGATGGCGGTGGGGGGCTGGGGGGGATTCCTGCAGTAGTCTGGGGTTCTGTGTGATTTCAGATAAGACTCACCCGTTGGGTTCCCCAACAGTGCAGTGCATCCTGGGCCCACATGATCTCTGTGAGCCCTTCCTGGCCTGACAGCTCCTAAAATATGAGTATCTGGAGCCTGAGCAGGGCATAGGGGTGGGCCTTCATCAGCAGCCAGTTAGGAAAGGCAAGTCGGCCCAGGGTTTCCTGGAAAGCTCTGAGATGTTGTGGGGTCACCCCTTCCTCTGTGCTTGCTTTTTTTTTTTTAAATTTAGTTTTAACGATGGAGAGAGAGAGAGAGAGCGGCAATGTGGCAGAGAGAGAGAGGGAGACACAGAATTTGAAGCAGGCTCCAGGCTCTGAGCTGTCAGCATAGAGCCCAATGCGGGGCTCGAATCCACAAATGGTATGATCATGACTTGAATCAAAGTCGGAAGCTTAACCGACTGAGCCACCCAGGCACCCCTATGTGCTTGCTTAATAAGCTCCACTTTTGGGCTTTGAAGAGCAAAGCTGCCAGTTCCCATGCCCACTGCACGGAGATGCCTGTCCCAACATCCCTGTCTGCTGCTGTTCAGGGGAAGG
This sequence comes from Hyaena hyaena, assembly GCF_003009895.1. Taxonomy (NCBI): domain Eukaryota; kingdom Metazoa; phylum Chordata; class Mammalia; order Carnivora; family Hyaenidae; genus Hyaena; species Hyaena hyaena. The sequence continues at coordinate 629,749 of NW_024080724.1, forward strand.
GTCTTGACAGAGTCTGAAAATGCGCCTGCAGCCTGGGAGGCAGCTGCTAAAGGATGCGCCTGGCACCCAGCACAAGCCCTAAGATGGAGGCTGCGTGGCAGGGTCGGGAAGCCTGGTTGTCATGTCAACAGATTGGCTGGAAATAGCGAGGGGCGGGTTCCCATATGGTGCCTGTCGTGACCACACCACCCGCTCCTTCCGTCACACGGCTGAGCTGGCCTGGGCTTTTAGAGGAGTAAAAAGTGGGGGGCTCCTGAAGATATCCCCCTCTCGTTGCCTCAGGAAGGACCAGCTAGGGCAGGGACCATCCTGGGGTCTCTAGTGTCATTTAATGTGAAGCCCCAGAGGGGCGCCTGGGTGGCTCAGTCGGTTGAGTGTCCAACTTCAGCTCAGGTCATGATCTCACAGTTCATGAGTTTGAGCCCGGCGTTGGGCTCTGTGCTAACAGCTTGGATCCTGGAGCCTGCATTGGATTCTGTGTCCCTCCCTCTCTCTGCCCCTCCTGTGATCATGCTCTGTCTCTGTCTCTCAATGATAAATAAACATTAAAAAAAAATTTAACGTGAAGCCACAGAAAGGAACTCACAGGCCAGCATCTACCCTCAAGCCCGCCCACAACTACTTTCGTCCCCCCATTGGACGAAATGTCCAATTTTGCTGGGTGCCCAGCAAACATTCCCTCAGCACCTCGTGTGTGCCAGGGCCACGGTGGACCTGAGGAAAGTAAACTGACCGGAATCGGCCCAAGGTCAGTTGGCCAGTAAGTGGGAGATGTGAAACCAGGCACCTGGCTTCACAGCAGGACCCTAGACCGTTATGCTCCAGAGGTACAGGATATAGCCCCGTCCTTAGGGAGCCACACTCCAGGGGCTGCCCTGGGCCATTCCATTCTGGACAGTGCTAGAGTATCTCACCCAGTAGAGGCTTCCAGAATGAGGCAGGTTGTGCTGGGCTTGGCCAGGCACAGACAATGTGGGGTGTCTGTGAGGGGGAATCCACGTGCGGTTGTGGCCTAAGGAGTTGGGGTCTGTTGTTGGGTGAGGGGAGCATGTGGCTGGGGCGGGAGGGTCGGGCCCGGCTTGCTCGGTGACTTGCCATGTGCTCTTGGCAACTTCCTGCCCTCCTCTCCACTCCAGTTTCCTCACGCCCAGAGGGCAGACGGGAGCTGGGCAAGGAGACCTCCAGCCTGCTGACCGCGCACGAGTCCATCCTCCAGACGTGAGGCTGCTTTGTGCTTCCGTGTATTCGTGATGGCGTTCCATTTTATGTCTCTCTAGTTTCTTTGGATGGTGCATTTGAAAACCACTTTCCTGGCCCTGCAGAGAACAAAGGCATGTGCTCCCTTTCCATACCGAGGCTCAGGGAGTAAGGAGGAATGGATTTATCTCCCATTTTAAGATTAGAAAACTGAGGCCCAGGGGAGGCCCTGAGACCGGTCCTGGGAAGACATTATCACGTTCCTGCTTGTTTTGTTCAAATTGTGGGGAAATATACATAACATCAAATTTACCATGTGAGCCATTTTTAAGTGTACAGTCCGGTGGCACCAAGTACATTCACGGTTTTGTGCATTCGTCACTGCTGGCCATCTCCAGAACTCCTCATCTGCTGGACCGAAACTCTGTACCTATTAAACCCTAGCCCCCTCCCACCCATGCTCCTCCCCCAGCCCCTGGGAGACACCACTCTACTTTCTGTCTCCATGAATTTGACTCTTCTACGTCCCTCATCTAAGTGAATCATGCAATATTTATCCTCTTTATCTGCCTCATTTCACTTCCTGCTTGCTTTTTTTTTTTTTTTTAATTTCAAGAACTGCATTCAAATAATTTTTTTTTAAGGCTCAGGAAGGATCTGTTAAACCTAAAAAGAAAACAAAGTAAGAATTTCACAGCAAGGTTGCTACTTGGGGAAAAATCATCATAGTTTCTTCTGCATGAAAATGAATAAACCCTGAAAAATCCTCCTGTTCTCTTTGCAGGATTTATGAAGGTAATTTTTCTTTGCCCTCCACCTGGGAAGGGGCCCAGGAGGCCAGGGCGGGTGTGTCAAGAGCAGAGTCCCGGGGGAGGGGCCACTGTGGAGGCCACGGGCAGCCTCACTTTTCACCCACCCTGGGCTGGGCGGAAGGCCTCTTGTGGTTAGAACTGGGCCCAGTTTTGGCGGGGTGGGTCTGGCAGCACCTGCTCTAGAGGGACCAAATTTCTGCCTATAAGAAACCTCCCCGAACCCTGGAGTTTGGAGATCCTGAAGGCTGTCCCAGGACCAGGAACCTGAAGCCCAGAAACAGGAGGGGTTGAGTCAGGGTCACCCAGCAAACAGCAAACCAATAGGAGCCTAGGACTTCAGTCCCAGGACAGGCTCTGCCCTAGGACTGGGGGCCCTTCATCCCCAGACTGCATTGTCCCCATCCAGCCTGACTGCCCCCTGCCATGTGAGGGAGGGAGGCTCCGTAGATCTGTGTTACAAGAAGCTTAGGAGGGTGGAGACCTTCCCAGCAGGCACTAGTCAGGAGTTGACAGGAGAAGATGGAGGCCGGGTGACGGCTCCTGGTTCGGCTGCTTCCGTACCCCGGGGCCTGGGTCCGGGCCTCCAAGACCCTTCCTCCGGCTCAGCTGTTTTTCTGCCTATGTTTCCATCACCTCCTGTGCTCATCTGCCTCTAGCAGGTCACACTAACCCGGGGTGAGGCCATCTAGAGGCTTCTCGATCCCTCAGGTTCGGGGATTCTGTTTTCATTGGCCAGGCTCGGATGCTTCTGGACTTGGAAGGGACTTTCCCCAAGCTATTATGGTTCTTAGTTGCTTTGACCTTCAGTAGTACGTTAGGAACCATGGCAGTGGTAATGAAGATTACCGTTACGAATTCCCCCTGATGCTCTCCTGGGGTTGCCGGCTGCTGTACCACTGCCCTGTACCACTGCCGTGCTGGCCTCCCTTGCTTCTCCTGACACCCGCCGCCAGGCACAGCCTCTCACCTTCTCTGCACTCCCCGCCCTCTCTTCTGGGTATCCGTCATTGCTGATAGGGAATCCAACAGCTCACTCCCCCACCACCACCCTACACCTGTCCCCCCACTTAAGTTTTCCATTTAGCACTCATCACTGTATAACACATTTTACCGATCACTGCATTATCTGATGTTTACTACTATTTTACTTACCCCACTTATTTATTCTCTCCTGCCCCGACTAGAGTGGCTGGAATGGAAGCTCTCCGAGGGTGGGGATTTGGTTCCCTGCTGCGTCCCCACCACCTGTCACAGCGTCTGACACATAGTGGGTGCTCATGAAATTCATGTAGAGTGAATGACTGAACGAATGCTCTTCTCAGAGTGGGCCACCCTCCTCCATCCTCTCCATCTGGCTGATTTCTCCTCGTGTTTCAAGATTCAGCATAAGTGCCTCCTCCTGCAGGAAACCTACCCTGACTGCTGGTACTGGATTCAGTGGCCTTTTCTGGGCCCCACACTGCAGTCCTTTTCATAGCAATCTTTCCCATCCCCTGCCGCAATTGCTCCCTCGCTTCTCTCTCATCCCCACTGCCTTGTGAGCTAGTTGAGTCAGGGTTCTGACTCGTTTCCCTCTGTTTTCCCAGCCCCTGGCATAGGGCATGGCTTGCAGGAGATGCTTAGTAAATGCCTGATGCAGCAAACTGAATAAACACAGCATTCATAGCTGGCTCAGGGCTCCGTCCCATCTAGCCCTTTGCCTGAGAGTTAGGCCTTCTCAGCCTGCTTGTCTGTTTCCACAAGAGGGAGGTGCAGGGGTGTGAGCTGCCCACCCAGGTTGCGACGGGCTGTCCTCTGGAGACCTGGACCCACCCCTGGCCTCCCAGAGGCTGTTGCTCTTGGAGCTTTGCCAGCCACCTGGTCAAGGGGTCTTGCAAAGGGGCTTCTTTAGAGTGGATCATACCCCCAAGTGCACCTGATCCCTAACTGCTTCCCCAAGACCTACAGGAGCCTTTTCTGGGGCCCCAGCCCTGAAATGAATCCCCCTTTCTGGAGCCTCCCCCTAACTCTACCAGCACTTCCTCCCTGGGTCCTACTTTTTTAAAGAATTCCTTCTCCCGGAGAAGTTCTTGGTGGTATCTGTTTTTTGGTCTGTCTTTCCAGCTGGGCTCCAAGCTGAAACCCCGTTGCATGCTTTCTTGGCAGGGAGAAGCTTTGCGTCCTTCAGGGTCCAGGGGTGGCCCCAGGCACTGCAGTTGGGGCGGGCAGTGCCCTGGGAACTTGGAGACCACCAAGCAGGACTTCAGCCATGGGAAGGATATAGGGCGGCGGGGGGCGAGGGGGAAGGCAAAGACGGGGCCCTGGGGATGCAGACCTGGGAAAGTGTGTTAGGACTTCAGACTTGGAGAAGCTAGGGTACAGGAAGAAGGGGTTGAGATGGGCACACAGCTGGGCCCAAGGCTGCCTGTGCAAGTAGGACCCCCGAAGTCAACCTGCATATGAGGTCAGCACTGCGCCTGGGGGGTCAGGTGGCCACGGGGAGGGGAGCTGGGGGAGCTGGCCCCGGGGGTCGAGGCACAGGGGAAACGACTTCCTGGAAGGAGCTCAGAAGACAGGTGCCTGCAGCAGAGGTGAAAGGCGTATGATGGCACTGGGGAATTGGAAAGTTCCTGAGTAGAGTCCCCTGGTTGAGGTGGTGTGTGACAGAGGCCGGCCTCCATCCATCAGGGGGGGAGTGACTGCCCTGTCTCCTGCTGGAGGACAGGAGAGACACATAATTAACTCTGAGTGAGCAGCTGCTGATGGAGGACGAGCCTCCTGAGTGATGAGTGTGGCTGTGGGCCGAGGGGGTGACAAGCCCATCAGGCCTGCAGTCACCACTCACCTCCAAGTGGGCGTCTAGTGAGCGAGCGGAGGCAGGAAGCCGTGGCACGCTGCAGACCTCTGGGAGTGCTAGGGGGACAGCTCTGGACCGTGTCCCAGGAAGGACGGGACCCCAGGGCCCCAGGGAGAGCCAGTGGAGTGGGCAGCCGGCCAGCCCCTAACCTGCATCTGCCTGCGCTGGACACGGCAGTGTCCCAAGGGCCCCGCATCCCCTCCTGGCTTCTCCACCTCACTTCCCGGTGGCCAGGATGCACAGGACCCTGGAGGAAACCTAGGACTCCCCTCTCCCCCTGAGGCTTCCCTTCCTCTGCTTTCTGTCCGACCCTTCCCTCCACTGCCTGGTCTTTGCTCCTAGGTCTCCCACCTAGACCCCCACGCTGGCCTGGTGACATAGCCCCTTGCCCAGCATCTCTGCCTTCATATTGCCCTTCAAGCGACAGACAGGGTTGTCCTCCCGTCTCAGCCCTGGTGATGTCATTATCAGGTTAAGCTCTTTTAACAATGCCCCCGAGGTTTAATAGGTATGAGCTTTTCTGTTTGCCATGATGAAAACATTCTGGAAATAGATACTGATGATGGTCACACCACATTGTAGGTACACTTAATGTCACTGAATGGTACACTTAAAAATGATTAAAATGGTTAAAAACAAACACAAAATAAAACAGAAGCTCCCTGGGTCCCCCAGAATAGGCTGCAACCTCGTCTGTATTAGGTGCTCAAGCCCCCTTTCCAATCCGTCTCTCATGTCTTTCATTTGCCCAGGGATGTTCCAACCCAGAGACCCATTTGCTGTTCGCAAGACTTGCTCCACGCCTCCTGTCTCCTTGTCTCTCCCCATAGAATTTCAGGCTTAGAGTCTTTTACTAGTTTACTCCTTTACTCGGTGAAGTAATCCTTTTTACAGCCTCCCCCTGCAGTGAGCCCCATTTCTGGATGGCACGGAGAATAAGAGGCAGAGGCTGTATGGCCTCGGTTTGAGTCCTGGGGTCAGGACTTAACTTGTCATGTGACCTCAAGCTTTTCAGGTAAGCTCCCTGAGCTTGTATTTTCTCCTCTGTTAAATGAGGGGTAGTGTTGGTATCCATTTTATAGGGTCATTGCAAATATTAACCAAGGTTCATTATGAATAATAAATGAGGTAATGCATATAGAGAGTTTAGCATGGTGCCTGGCACGTAGGTCAATGCTAAAGAAATGTTAGTTCGATACGTATAAATTGAACCAAACTCTGGCCTTGAGCACCAACCCGAACACAGACTGTTAGGGCACGAGGGAATCAGGGAATGGAGGGTGGCAGTCATTTGTAGGTTCCCTGATGCCCAGGCGCCCTCTCCTGCTGGCCAGGTTGCACTTTGGGTTCCTGGGACTTTCCTGGGTCAAGTCTGGTCAATGAGTTCCATTTAATTGCTGGTTGGGCCTCTCCAGAATTTTCTTTTTCCTTCTCCTTTGGCAAATGGCAGCATTTAAGATGGCGGTCATCCCATGAGTTTAGACCCCTGACTTACTATGATGCAATTGAGCCCCCTTCACTGAGAGAGAAGTCAGTATTTCTGGAGCGTCCCATTGACCTTTGGGGATGTTCCATTGAGAGCTGGGCATGTCTGTTGCCACAGCATAACCTCGCCTCTCCTGACTGATAAATCTGCTAACTCAACCTTCCTGTCTTACAAGTGAAGCCCGGTGAGGAAGAGGTCACAGGACCAGGCAGTGGCAGGCCTGGCCTCACCTTGTGCAGGACCGGATCCCATGCTCCACAGAGCAGGGCTTCTTTCTTTGGTCTCTTCCCTCATTGGTCTTCCCAACCCCTGGGTCCCGTTAAGGAGGCTGTTGAGATTGACCCATTTGACTGGGTCCTGTTGATGTCATGTAATGGTCAAGTCTCAGAACCATTGAGTTAAGGGGCCTGACAAAGTGAGCTCTGCTCTGGGCACATGTTTTTCCCAGGGGTGCTGGACCAGGTTCACCATCAGGCCTTACATCTGGACTGTGGTCCCTCCCTCCCAGCTGACCTCCTCCCCCAGGCCTCCTTCCTGTACCCCAGCCTCCAGAGGCGTTTGTGTAAAACCAGCTTCCATCTAGGCACTCCCCTGGTTAAAGAAAGGGCTTCCTGCTGCCCAAAGGAAAGCAATCCACACCTGCCTGCTGTCCAGCTGTCCAAGCTTCCCCAAGGTGCTGGCTCACCCCACCCGTTTGCTACTTCCCCTCTGCACCCTGTGCTCCTGCCCCAGAAGCAAAGACCATTTCTCCACTATGCCTGGTACTTTCCCATCCCCGGCCTTCCCTCGCGCGAGAGCTCAGCCTGCTGTGCCTCCCTGTCCCCTCTGTCTCTTTCACACCTTCAAGGCTCAGCTTGAATGCACCTCTTCCTTGAAGTCTGGGCAGAGTATGTCAATGTGACTTGAATATTCCTTCCTTTGTTGAGTGACTTGTGTGTCTCCAGTGGTTCCCACTTCTATTCTGCCTTGGGTCACAGCTTTTTGTTTCAGCCTTCTCTCACGCGTTCCCTGATGGCTGAGGCTATCCCTAGCACCTGCCCCAGGGCCTGGCGTTTAATCCCCCCTGCCCTGTGAGTATCCTTGGAGGAAACGCATGCTGTATAACTGATCCAAGTCTGTTGCGCCCCGCACCACATTTTACCAAATTGTTTCTGTGTCTCTTGCCGCCTCTAGAATGTAAGTCCCTGAGGACAGGGGCCATGTCTCAACCCCCTCCCACATCCCACCCACCTCAGCAAACGTGGAGCCAGGATGCCCCTCAGAAAAGCACTGTGGAGGCGTGTGTGGGGTGGAGAGGTTGCTCGGTGACACGCGGCTGGCATGCAGTCCCTCTTCAGCAGGTGACCTGGGCCCCCATCCCCAGGGGAAGGGCTGACAACCTGTGATATTTGAGCAAACTTGTGGGAAGGAACATCGCCGTCACCACTACCTCTTTCCCCTGCCTCCTGACAGGCAGCCTGCCTATGTTTTGCATTCATGACCCTGACTTTTAAAAATGTCACACCTGCATATGCGGGGGCACTTATCGACAGCTAACCACAGGACGCAGTTTGTATCCACCAGTCTGAAAAACATTTTGTTTTGTGTAGATGGCTTTACCCGCGCAGGGGAGAGATGTGAGCTGTGGCCCCATCATCCTCAAATAACACAGTCTGCAGCTGGCCAAGAATTCAGAGTGACAACTTCAGGGAGAACACAGAAATGCCAGTTTTTCTCAGTATCCAGGATGGACAGTCTCTGGAGGCTTCTAGAAGCAGATGGTCTGTCCATCACTCCGAGGATAGGGTGTGAAAAACTCAAGATGGCTGGAGTTAATAAGCTCTTTGGGACAGAGATACAGATATGACTACTTTTTATTTCAGGTTGTATCCATCCACAGGGACTGCGTCCACCACACGGCACCATGTTGTCCAGCCAATATGTATTAAACACCTGTTTGGATCCAGGCCCTTGGCTGGACACGGCGGGCAGAGGGGACGAGACAGCCCAGTGCAGCAAATTTGAGCTGTGTGTGCTGATGTCCTTTGAATTCTAGCTTGACGTCAGTGGCCCGCAGGACAGGGGAAATATTTAAATGCACAGCACACGTTCTTTCTACCATTTCCTGTCAGTCTTTAAAGTTTCACCTTTTTCTAATGGTTTTCCAGGGGTTTTGATCTCTTACATTTCAGATTTCTTACAGCAGGTGGTTAGAACAAATGGTTATTAGTCGGTGCTGTCTAATTACAGTAACAAACACCGTTGTGTTACAGTACCTTCATATATGAAGGCGATTGCTTGCTCGTGTCATAGTCAAGTGCAGGTCGGGGGAGGGGTGTGTTGGTTGGGCACTCTGGGAAGCAGGTGCCCAGATGGAGTTAGAAAGGTCAGGAAAGGTAAGGGGGGAGGGAGCAGAGGAAGGCAGGATGGATCTTCTGACTGTGGGCAGGTCTGTCTCCCCGTGAAAGGCTGGGGTTAGTGGGGAAGGAAGCAGGGTGGGTGGGAAGAGGCACAGGCCACATTGCTGCTCTGAGAAAGTCCCGGCCAGGCCAGAGGCTCAAAGCTTGCCTGTTGTTGCGTCTTGTGCTGGCCAGAAACGGTGAGCCCCCCACTCCACCTCCCTGCTCAGTCGGGTTGGGTGGCCGGCAGGAGTGAGGCATATCCTGAAGGTACGGCTCCCGGAGGCCGGCAGCTCTTGAGACTGTTCTCCTGCTGACGGTTTCTCTTGAAGTAGCAGTCCTACTTGGCCCTGTGGTGGCCACAGGGACTCGGGGATGGGGAGCCTCCACCACTCCTAGGTCATCAGAGTCTTCCCCCCTCACTGCGGGTAAAAGCGAGAGCACAGAGCGCCCATGGAACGGTTTCAGAGGCCAAGCCCATGCTGGTGGCCAGAGCTCAGTGGTCACACCTGGTTGCCAGGGAGACTGTGGAATGTCGTGTCACTGTGTGCCCAGGGAGGAGGTCAGAACACACACACCTCAGAACAGGGATTCAGAGTCTGTATCCCAACTCTGCCTCTCACTCGCTGTTCAAACTGTGTGCAAATTCCTCACCTCTCTGACCCTCAGTTCCTTCATATATTAAAATATGAGCAATAGAAGGACATGCTTCATAGGGTTGTTGTGAGGATTAAGTGAGTTAATATATTTAAAGAAATGAGACTAGTATCTGGCATGACTAGTAAAAAGATTTGCTGTGTTGTTATTATTCCTATTATTTCCAAATTTAATACATCAGTAAATATTTCTTGGGTATCTACTCTCTTCAGGGAATTTTGTATGTCACAGGGACTTAGTTGTTTTTCCTAGCACTTAATACATGCTCAGGAAATGTCTAAAGGAGTTCATTTCGATGGAAAAACAGTATAGTGTGTGTTTGATTCAGCTGGGCATGGTGCTGGGCTGATTTTAAATATGATTTAGCAATAAGAAATGTAAAGTCCTGTTTCTCAGCTCAGAAAGCCAGCCATGGAAGGACAGCATTAGAGATTTACAATGGTTAAGAAAGTATGCTTGGTGTGAGAAGCCTACCTGTTTAAAAACAGCCTTCCATCTCTATAAAAATAATATATGCATTAAAAAAGTTTTCAAGCAAACAAAAAAGTACGAAGAAGAGAGTTTAAAAAAATCATTCAAAATTTCACCATTTTTAACATTAGATGAGTCTGCTTACAGACATCTCTCCATGCATATGTCATATGGAAAGAGATGGACAGAAATAATTTTATAAAATAAGATCATTACTATGCGCTATTTGAATTTTTTTATAGTTTATTTGTTTTTGAGACAGGGAGAGACAGAGCACGAGCAGGAGAGGGGCAGAGAGAAAGGGAGACGCAGAATCTGAAGCAGGCTCCAGGCTCTGAGCTGTCAGCACAGAGCGTGAAGCAGGGCTTGAACCCACGGACCACGAGATCATGCCCTGAGCCAAGATCAAGAGTTAGATGCTTAACCAACTGAGCCACCTAGGTGCCCCTCCCATTTTCTCTTTTATTTTATTTTATTTATTTATTTTTTAATGTTTATTTATTTTTGGGACAGAGAGAGACAGAGCTTGAGGCAGGGGAGGGGCAGAGAGAGGGGGAGACACAAAATCTGAAGCAGGCTCCAGGCTCTGAGCTAGCTGGCAGCACAGAGCCCGATGCGGGGCTCAAACCCACAGACCGCGAAATCATGACCTCAGCTGATATTGGACGCTTAACCAACTGAACCACCCAGGCGTCCCCTGTTTTCAATTTTAAATAGTATGAGTTAAAGTTTTCTTGTGGAAGAAGAGGAAATTTGCAAACTTATGACTCCTTTTCCCTCCTCCTCTTTCTGAGGTTTATGTTACATTAGTATCTTCACACTGCAGGTTTTTCACGTGAAATGGGTCCAGCGCACACGATTGCTCCTTTTTATTTATTTTAAAAATTTTTTTAAATATATTTTTTAATATTTTTTATTTATTTCTAGGAGAGAGAGAGAGACAGCGTGAGCAGGGGAGGATCAGAGAGAGAGGGAGACACAGACTCTGAAACAGGCTCCAGGCTCTGAACTGGCAGTCAGCACAGAGCCCGACACAGGGCTCGAACCCACAAAACACGAGATCATGACCTAAGCGAAAGTCGGACGCTTAACCGACTAAGCCACCCAGGCGCCCCACGATTGCTCCTTTTTAATCACAAGCCTCTGTTCCTGAGATCTGTGGTTTTTGAGTCATATTTTGGTTGGCTGCATTTATCATCAAGTAGTCTTTTTCTTCTTCCCCCCTACCCTGAGAAAGTTTCAAAGGTGTTTTGTTACCAAGAATATGTGTGCTGATTTAGTAGTTTTTACTGACGGTAAGCTCCGTGTGAAACAGGTGCTAAATACAAGGACTGCATTCTAAGGTCGCATTAATAGAAGTCCATGCTCAAAATGCGGGACGTGATCATTTCATTCAGTTTAGTATTACATCTAGGCATGCTCTGAACAAATCAATAAAGAAAAGACAACCTCAAAGAAAAATAGGCAGTCGCTGGTCCAAAAGAGGAAACAGAAACACCTATAAACATATGAAAAGATGGCTTATCCTCTTTAATAATCAGGAACATACAAATTGAAATGACATCAAGTACTCACAGGGTTGGCAAAAATTGCAGTTGGTGAGGATGTGGAGTGGTGAGACTTCTTAAACACTGACGGCAGGAGTGTAAATGGATAAAACCACTTTGAAAAGATGTGGGAGGTGCTGTGATTTCATGACTCCATTTCCAGGTTCAGACGCTGCAGGAGGCCCGCGTGTGTGCCATGTGTAGAAGTGTGCGGCCGTCTTACTTATGGCAGCAGCCACACAGAATACTGGAGACAATCCACGTGTCCGTCGACAGGGCAACGAACAAATAATCCACGGCGTAGTCCTGCCACAGAATGCTACACAGCTCTGACATGAATGAGCCACAGCTATGTTCAGGAACACACATCTCACAAACGTAACGTGAAGCCGTAAAGAGGTTTTCAGTTCAAGTTTCAGGCAAAATATACAGCATGATTCTACATATATATATATATATATATATATATGTATATATATAGCTCAGTCAGTGATCCGCCCGACTTGTCATTTCAGCTCAGGTCATGACCCCAGGGCTGTAGGATCAAGCCTTGCGTTGGGCTTTGCGTTGATGGAGACTGCTTGGGATTCTCTCTCCCTCAACCCCCCTCTCTATCTCTCAGAGGAAGGAAGGAAGGAGGGAAGGAGGGAGGGAAGGAAGGAAAAATCCAGAGTAGGGGTGCTCCCTGGGCTTTGCGTTGAGCATGGAACCTGCTTGGGATTCTCTCTCCCTCAGCCCCCCTCTCTATAGAACAGAAGAAGGAAGGAAGGAGGGAAGGAGGGAGGGAAGGAAGGAAAAATCCAGAGTAGGGGTGCTCCCTGGGCTTTGCGTTGAGCATGGAACCTGCTTGGGATTCTCTCTCCCTCAGCCCCCCTATCTCTTGAAAGGAAGGAAGGGAGGGAAGGAGGGAGGGAGGGAGGGAGGGAGGGAGGGAGGGAGGGAGGAAGGAAGGAAGGAAGGAAGGAAGGAAGGAAGGAAGGAAGGAAGGAAAGCAAAGAAGGATAAATCCAGAGTAGGGATGCTCCCTGGGTGAATGAGGGGGATATGCAAGGCGGCCACACACAGGCTTGCCCATAAGCTGGGTGTTGGGTATATTGCATGTTCGTTTTACTATTTTTCATACTTTATCTAAGTTGTATGTATAAGGTACATTCTTTTCTGCAAGTGAAACATCTTAGAGTAACATATTCCCACTTAAAGTAAAACCGTGCTCTGAAGTGACACTGCCTGGCATTGAATCGTCACCCTTTATGTGACCAAGGGCAAGTTATTTAACTCCTCTAAATGTCTGTTTCCTTCTCTGTAAGGGTGGAAAAATAATAGTATCTACCTTATAATAATAGTGTAACGGATAGGATAAGTCACATGACGTTCTTAGTACCGTGCCTCCCAGGCGGTGAGTGCAGGATGCATGCCAGCTGTGTGACTTTTCTGTGCCTCCTAGAAATGTCTGCCCTCTGGAGCCTTTTCCAGAGGATGACCACGGATGGAAAAGGCATGAAACCACATCATAAGACGATGATTAGAAGAGTGAAGGGTCATTTGGCTTGAAAGCATGTCATGGACCAAGTCAGGCTGGCTGAGTTTAGGTATCCGTGGGGCTCTCACGGGAATGGGAGACTGTATGTATTCTAACAAGTTCCAGAGCTGGGGTGCACAAACTAGGGCCCGTGGCCCAAATCTGCCTGCTGCCTGTTTTGGTAAACTCAATTTTATTGGACTGCAGCCACGCTCGTTTGTTTATGTATTGTCTGTGGCTGCTTTTGTGCTACAAAGGGTTGACAAGTTGCAAATACGGTCCACAAAGCCTAAAATATTTACTGCCTGGCGCTTCACAGGAAAAGTTTGCTGACCTTTGCTCTAGAATGAGAACTTGAAAAGGAAATGCAAAAGGAGGGTGATTTCAAGACCCTTTCTGCTTCTTTCTAAGAAGCAGAGCCGGCCAATGACAAATTAGCGCCCTGGTGAGGTAGTGAGCCCCTGCCCCTGGAGGGGTGTAAGCAGATGCTGACTCTTCCTGCAGGAGGCACAGAGGGGGACTTTGTAGCTGGGGCAGGGTGGACACATCAGTTCTGAAACTCTTCTTCAAGGCGGAACTTCTGTACGGAGTAAATTCTCAGTTTCAAACTGGCCATTATTAACTGTGACATTTTCTTGGCATTTTTACATTTTAACGCTCGGCAACATTTGCTTTGACATGTGTGAGTCCAAAAGGTATTTTAATTCTTTAAAAACGAGATTTAAATGAAAATGGAATGTAGTCCGGAGTTCTACTTTTTCATTAAAAAAATGGATTTTCATGGCTTTGGGATCCATTCCCATTTATAGGTGCTGAATTTTAAGAGCCTGTAGGAGCCAGTTATGATTTCTCTGTGACAAGTCCGTCCTTACCAGGAAGGAGGAGCCATTGGAAATGAAATCGGGGAAGGGACTTTGGGGGCAGTGACCATGAGCTGCTGTAGAGTCGAGGTCCGTGGAGGGCAAAGAGGAAACATACTGGACAGGGAAAGGGGAGTGGGGTGGGGGAAGCGCCAGTTACACAGGGCCTACTGTGTGCAGGAGCCCATGGCCAAGTGGCAAAACTGCAGACCAGAGGCTGTGGTCCATTCCTAAGCTTTGAACCGTTGCATGAGAGCGTGAGACCCGAAGGAATGGTCTCCCCTGTGTGCCCGCCAGGGTTGGCCCTGCCAGCCGTCAGAATGCCCTCTAGAGGTGAGTGGGTGGGAAAGTTCTAGCAGGGTACGTGGGGACGTTGGAGGAACGATAAAGCCCAGAGCTTTCTTCCAGGACACGAGAACCTCCTTATGGGGGCTCTGAGAGCAATTCATCAAATGCCCAATCGCTCAAAGACAACTTGCCATAAACAATTTCTCAGAATGATAGTTTTGCCCAGTGACCGGCTCACTAAAAGCCGTCTGACAGACACCTTAAGTGGGGGAATAGAAAAGCAGTGGCATTGCCCTGGCTCATGCAGGGGCGGGTCCGATGTCTGCAAGAAGAAGACGATAATAAACAGGCATTAGGGGAGCATCTCCAAGGACGGCCTGAAGGAAGGACTGAAATGTGAAATGCAGGTGAAATTGACTTTCACCTGAGCTGGAAGGACAAATCCTTGCAAAGCGGCCATGTGAAGTGTCCGCAAGGAGTCCTTGGGGAAACTCCAGCTGAGAGAAATTCCCCCCAGCAATTCGGTGAATTGATTATCAGGCAAACCAGTGTGCAGTGGACTAACGTGCAGGGAGTGAGCTCCAGTGACTGGGTCACCCAGCCTCGCCGGACATTCACCTGCCCTTCCCCAGGCCCAAACTGGGCAAGGACCTCTGGAGTCACCCCCTTCGTGATTTTCAGACATTTTATGCTACCAGCAATAGAACCCCCTTTTTCAAATTAAGTATGACGTGGGGACCTTGATGTTGAATATAGAACAGATACAGGCAGAGCTGCTAGGAGCCCAGAGACCCCCTTGCTGGCTCCAAAACCCTTCTGCCGGGTCCTAGGCAGACCCCTGAGGGCCTCCCAATTCATAGCCTCCAATCTGGTTCCGCCAGAGACTGGGCTTTGGTCAGCTGAAAAGGCCCTCTGGTTAGGACTCCATTCTATCAGGCAAGAAGATACAGTATCAGAAATGAGGATGAGGGAGGGGCACCGGGGTGGCTCAGTCTGTTAAGTGTCTGACTTCTGCTCAGGTCATAATCTCACAGTTCATGGGTTCGAGCCTCGCATCGGGCTCTGTGCTGACAGCTCAGAGCCTGGAGCCTGCTTCAGATTCTGTGTCTCTCTCTCTCTCTCTCTCTCTGCCCCTCCCCTGCTCATGCTCAGTGTCTCTGTCTCTCAAAAATAAATAAACATTAAAAAATTAAAAAAAAAAAAAACAAGAAATGAGAACGAGGGAGAATAGCATCTAAAATGGGACAGGTAGGCGCATGTGACTTTTGTTGGGTAGTTACTTCCAGAGTGCTGTCTTTAGGGGAGCCAGGGCAGTGTGCCTCGTGCCCAGTAGGTGGTTTATCCTGCCTCAGGTCCAGAGCACGAGTCAGGAGGAGGCCTGGGCTTGAAGCATTATTCTGAGGGAAGTGGTCCTTTCTAGAACACTGCTAGCTTTAACATCACCATTGGCTGTTGAGCTGAGTTCTCCAAATTGTTGAGGGAGCTCTGAACTGGGAATCCTGAAATCCCTCCCCTAACCCTGACAGGACAGTGACAAACCCCTTCCCTCCTCTAGTCCTCGGGGTCGGCATCTGAAAATGAAGGAACAAGGCTAGCTAGATTAGCGATGCCCACGCTTTTGGGTTTCACACACCAGTGAAAGCTGTAGAAGCAAAGTGGGGGTGGGGACATGGAAGACAAACTTCTATTTAAAAAACAAACAAACACTTTGGGGCACGTGGGTGGCTCAGTCAGTTAAGCATCTGATGTTGGCTCAGGTCACGATCTCACGGTTTGTGAGTTCGAGCCCTGCATCAGGTTGTGTGCTGACAGCCAGGAGCCTGCCTCGGATTCTGTGTCTCCGTCTCTCTCTGCCCCTCCCTCACTTGCACTCCGTCTCTCCCTCAAAAATAAATAAACATCAAAAAATTTTAAAATTAAAAATAAACACTTTATTTTATCACATTAAGACATTAAAGGGGCGCCTGGGTGGCTCAGTCGGTTAAGCGTCTGACTTTGGCTCAGGTCATGATCTCATCATCTGTGAGTTTGAGCCCCGCATTGAACTCTCTCCTGTCAGCACAGAGCCTGCTTCAGATCCTCTCACTCTCTCTCTGACCCTCCTCCAATCATGCCCTCTCCCTCTTCTTCTCTCTCTCAAAAATAAATAAACATTAAAGAAAACAAATTTATTTTTAAGAAACCATTCTACTATCTATAATTTTATAACAGAAAAACATATCAACGCCATACAAACTCTGAAGTATCTTATCTACAAATTAAGGATAACTTTTGAAATGACATACATTTAACTTTAAAGAAGCCCTCACTATTCTTACTTTTCTCATTCTGCTTCACTGTGTTAGTTTTCAGTTGCTGCTATACCAGATTACCACAGATGCAGTGGTTTACTCCACAGCTGTGCATTGGCTCACAGTCCCCGGGCCAGAAGTCCGGGCATTGCATGATTCTGTTGGGTCCCCTGCTCAGGGCTTCACAAGGTCAAAATCAAGGTGTCGGCTGGGTAGCGTTCTTAGGTAGAGGCTGCACTGGGGAAGATCCAGTTCCTTTTGATTGTAGGACTGAGGGCCCCATTTTGTTAACATGTGGCCCCCTTCATCTTCAAGCCAACAGGTACACGGAATTGATCTCATGCTTGGAGTCTCTGATTTCACTCCCTCTACCAGCAAAAGAGATCTCTGTTTGTCGGGGTTTGTGTGATGACGCTGACCACCTGGATAATTATTTAAAGTCAGCTGATAAGAAACCTTAATTCTATCTTCAAATCCTTTCCGCCGTGTAACGTATCCATGAGTGTAAGATCGAGGGGCACAGGTCTTAGGGGCCAGAATTCCACCTTCCACACCCAGCCTGGTGAAAATGGAGCAGGGTAAACATTTGCAAACACGAGAATATTCTTCCGGTTCAAATACTGGTTGTCAAATATTCTGCTACTCTTGAGTTGACATTCAGACTGTGTATTTGTGAGAAGTCAGGACATCATCATTAATACAGAATCTTGCACAGATGAGGTATCGGGGAAATGTTTGCAGAGCAAACAAGTATTAATAAGTTCATTGTTGCTAATATTATTTTAATGCAACTTTGATTATAAATCTTGCGGTACTGTATTATCATTGTCATTAGCTACAGATTAGGAAACAAGCTAAAAATCATTACAAGAATGTATTAAAATGGGAAATGAGTCGGTAAATCATGGTAGAAACAATTAAAACATGAACTGCTCTGTTATAGCTGCTGTGTTCCTCTCAGGGTGGGAAGCGTCGCCTTCAGTCAAGGAACAAGGACAATTAATAGAGGCCCCAAGAAGCAAAAAGACCTTATTCTTTCTTCTTTCCCTCCCTCCTTCCTTCCCATTTTTCATTTTCTCTTTCTCTTTTTCTTTCTTAGCAGAAGAAAACTTAATGTGGTCAATTTTTACAATAAATTTAAATTTAAAAAAGGAATCATTTCCCAGATCTCTGCCGGCTGCACTTCTTAGCCTTGCCCAGGGCCTTTGGCCTTCCCCCCACCACCCGTCCCCACCCCCGGCCCTCCCCCGGGTGCTTACCGCCTGCTGGGCCCTCCCCCTCCCCTGCACAACCACTGTACCCTGTGTGACATGGCCACCCACTGCGATCTCACCGCCGCTGCTGGACAGTGGGCCCTCTGAGGCCAGAGTCTCTCAAATGAAAAGGGAGCAGTGTCAACCGAGCCGCTCTGGTCCCACATTATGATCACTTAAGGGGAAGGGAGAGGGAGCAGAAAGGAAGAGGAGGACCCAGAATGGAGAAGAAGACAAAAGGAAGAGGAGAGACATGGACATACAGGGAGAGGAGAGAGAGCAGGTACAGGGAGGGTGTCAGAGGGCTCCTTCACGCACGCAACAGATTCTTGCTGCCCCTTCCTGAGTGCTGGCGAGACGGCTGTGAAAACAGTGACAACAATCCTTGCCTTCGGGGTCTCACCTTCTAGTTGGGAGGCCAGTCAATATATAGGCAACAAAAAAACAGAATGATTTCAGATAATTTTAGGAACTGCCGTAGGGCAATAAATAAGGTAGCATCTTGGGCAGTGAGTGGAGGTGGGGGACATTTTGGATAGGGGGACAGTGATGACCTCTCCGAGGAGGTAACAGCTATACCAAGTCCTAGATGATGAGAAGGAGTGAACCATTCCAAGAAACAAGTGAATATTGTTGCTGGCAAAGAAAACAGCAAGTGCAAAGGCCCAGAGGCAGGAATGAAATTGCTTTCCATTTCAAGGAACAGAAAGGAGGCTGATGAGCTGTAGTTGGTGAGCAAGGAACAGAGTGGAGGAAAATCAGGTCAGAGTGGGAGGCAGGGCTGGACCTACTGGCTTCTTGTGTCCATTATGATAGGGAGGGTTCAGACTCTGGTCCCAAACTTGTAAATTATACAAAGTAGTTATTATATAAGCAATTAGCTTAACACTTAGAGCGTTTTCTAGCAGCCCTTCCATCTGACTGGTGGAACTTAAGACCCAGACCCCTTACAATTCTCTAAAACCGACAAGATGTGCTAGTCTTCAGTGCTTTTCTGTCCACAATGGTTATCATTTTATTGTCCTGTAGGACATTAACCCGTTTTGTATCTAATTTGGCAATCTTACCTTATTCCTTATTTTTCCATTCACTATAAAAATCCCTGTCTCTCAAATTTTCTCTTGAGTCCACTTTGCCATCCTGCAGATCCCCTTAGTAATGAGTTAAATAAAAGGTTGACATACAACCACTATCAATTTTCATGAGAATTACGTTTTTAACCTTTTGAGAATTACATTCTGCTAGGAGGTTGGGTTTTAAATGCGCGGAAAGCAGGACAGTCAGAAGGACTGGTTTATGTTTTACAAAGAGCCCTTAGACAGCTGGGTGGTGAGCAGGCTTAGCTGGGCCCCAGGGGAAGCAAGGAGCCCCGCTAGGCGCCGGGGCCTCCACACAGGGAAGAGATGACAGCTGGTTTAAATGACAGAGGTATAGGTGGAAGGAGGGACCCCCGACATTTGGGGACGTCTGTCCTCGTTCGTTTCCACACTGGATCACTGGGGTCCCTTTTGGGGGTCGGTTTTCCCCTCTGGTGTGGGAGCTCTCTAGCAGGAGCTGTGTCCAGCTTTCATGTTACCTAAGCACCCAGCTCTGGACTGAACACTGCAGTGCTTGGCAGAGTGTTGCTGAACGAATTCTCCTCTTCAGATTCTTCTCCTCCTCCTCCTCTTCCTTTTCTTTCTCCCCTTCTTCCTCCTCCTTTTCTTCTTCTTTTTTTATTGTGATAAAATATGCACAGGACAAAATTTACCATCTGAACCGTTTTTAAGCGTACACTTCAGTGGCATTCGGTACATGCGCGTTGTTGTGCGGCCATCACCACCATCCATCTCCAGAACTTTTTCATCTTCCCAAACTGAAACACAAACTTCCCATTCCCTTCCCCCCAGCCCCTGGCAGCCACCAGTCTTCTGTGTCCATGAATTTGACTCCTCTCGAGACCTCACCTAAGTGGAATCCTGCAGTCAATAGCTGTCTTTCTGTATCTGGTTTATTTCATTTAGCATAAAGTCATCAAGGTTCACCCACGTTGTTGCGTGTGTCAGAATCGCCTTTCTAATACTGAAAAATATTCCGTTGTGTGTGTAGAGATCACATTTTATTCATCCCTTCATCTCTTGATGGATATTTGGGTTGTTTTCACCTTTTTGGCTATTGTGACTAATGCTGCTGTGAACATGGGTGGGCGAATATCCCTTTGAGTCCCGGCTGTCAGTTCCTCTGGCTGTCCATCCAGAAGTGGAGTGCTGGCTCGTATAGTAACCCTGCTTCACTTTGGGGGGAACTGCAATGCTGTTTTCTCTTGCAGCTACCCAGTGCA
Source organism: Hyaena hyaena (assembly GCF_003009895.1). NCBI lineage: Eukaryota > Metazoa > Chordata > Mammalia > Carnivora > Hyaenidae > Hyaena > Hyaena hyaena. Next base: position 649,664 of record NW_024080724.1, read on the forward strand.
CATTCCCACAAGCAACTCGCCGTGGTTTGAATTCTCCACATCCTCGCCGACACTTACTGTTTTGTGCTGTTTTGATAATAGCCATTCTAATGGGTGTGGATTTGTCTTCTTTTAAAATATAAATGACCCCAGGAAGAGGGAGACTCCAGAGTGAGGCATTTGGGGGCTCTTTCCTCCGTGCTTTCTGCAGGGAAGTAGCAGGAGAGCCGGAGGACCTGGAGTTGCATGGGGCAGGGGAGTGTTGGGGGGATGAGAGCTGAGATGGGTGGGGCGACCATCATCACACTCACTGAGCTTACAGCATGGGTTCGGGGCTGGCTGCAGGAGAGGCCTCCCGATGGGGCAGCTGAAACCCAGAAGGTTTCCCATGAGGAAATTTGTTTGTGTGAACCTATTGTTGGGCCCCTGTCCCTGGGGAAAGCTGTTTCTAATTCAGGCTTCTCTTTCTGTCTGTTGCTCCCCAGTGTGATAATGCGAAAGGGTTGAAAGCCTTCTACGATGCAATAAAATACGGGCCGAATCACTTGATGGTGTTTGGAGGAGTCTGTCCGTCCGTTACATCCATCATCGCAGAATCTCTCCAAGGCTGGAATCTGGTGCAGGTAAGGTTGGGGTCACGTTGGCTTGGGGGACTGTCTCTAGCCACCACGCTTTTGCAGGAATGGCTCCTTGTGCACCATGTTTCCTAAGTTCCCCAGTTCAGGCCTCCCAACTCTTTCCTGAATGGTCGGCACAGCCTTCTGCTACCTTCCTGGCCCTCTGGCCTGTCTAGCACGGCCAGCACAGTGGATGTCTGTGGGGCGGCCCCAACTCCACTGCGTTTGGAACCTTCAGTGAGTGACTCCCTAGCCTGCCTATCAGTGCCGCCCACATGTAGCCAGTTGCCCATCCAGGGTCATCTCTCATCCCTGCTGCTCACTCCATGCCTCAGCCCTTCCAGACAACCCACTTTTCCCCAGAGGCATTTTGCACCTTCAGGCCTCTGAGCCCTGCTCTCACTGCTCCCTACTCAGATAGACTTTTATCTCCGTGTTGCCAAGCCCCCCGCCCCCACAGAAATTCTCGTGTCCACCAAGACTGCCCTTCCCTTCACATAGGCCTTTCCTGGGGCTCCTGGCCAGTATTCACTCTTTACACCAGCAAATGTCATACACCATCCAGCCAGCGAGTGTAAGATCTGATGTAGGCAAAACTCCCCAGTGCCAGCTGTTATTTGGACTAGGAAAGAGAAAGAAGAGCATGGAAAGACGTGACCACCGAGAATGAGTGGTGGCCCACGCATGTGGTTTACTTCTCTGCTTCATCCATCCATCCATCCGTCCGTCCGTCCGTCCGTCCGTCCGTCCATCCATCCATCCGTCCATCCATCCATTCTTCCTTCCATCCTTCCATCTACTCTTCCTTCCATCCATCTATCCATCTTTCCATCCTAGAAAGATCTATTCATCCATCCTTCCATCATCCACCCTGCCATCCATCCAACAAATATAATGGACAACTTACTACACACCTGGAATTTTGGTAGACACTAGGGGATGTAGTACTAACAGGACAGGTAGGGCCCTGACCCTTTCAGAGCTCACATTCTAGGTGGGAGGCAGGTAGGCAGTAAGCAGGTAAACAAGTAAGAAATATGTGTACCAGACTTATAAAATACCAGACACCGTTCCAAGCACTTGTTTGCATTAATTCAACCCTTGTAAGTTCTGTGTGCTGTAGGCACTATTATCCTCATTTTATAAAGGAGAAAACCTGGACACACAGAGGCCTAGTCACTTGCTCAAGGACTCTCAGCTCGTAGGTAACAGAGTCAGGATTTAAACCCAGGCACTCTGGTCCTGAGCGAAGGCTGCGCTAGGAAACAGCCAGGACAGAAGTAAGCAGGGTGATGGGACTAGTGGTGATGGCCCCAAGGCACTCAGGGAGGTGACCTTTGAGCTGAGACCTGAAGGGTGAGAAGGAGCGGGGTGGGTGGATGGAATAGGAAGTGCAGGTGGCCTGTGCTGGGAAAGGACTTGGCACGTTCAGGGAGCAGAGAAGGGGGCGGTGGGGGCGGGAGCGTGGTGAGGGGGAGCCAGATGAGCACGAGGAAGGCAGGGGAGCCTGACCACAGCAGGGTCCGGTGTCATCACGCCTCTGCTGACCGAGGAGCTCAGTGAGTCTGGCCCTGCTTGCACGGGGTGCCACGGCCCAAAGGGAGGCAGGAGCTGCCTGCGGCTGAGGTATGATGAGGAAGGAGTGAGGTCCCAGGGAAGGCTACCCACTCAGCCCAGGGGCAGGGAAGGCTTCCCAGAAGAGGGATGTGAGGCTGGCTGTGAACGAAGAGAAGATGCTGGATGGCTGGAGCCATGAAGGAGAGCATTGCCGGCACAGGAAACGGGACGCTCAGAAGCAAGAGGTGGGGGAGCATGTGGGCCTGGGGAGCAGTGAGTCATTCGCTGCGGCCTGAGCGGGCCACGTAGAATGTGGGCGGCTGCAGCAGGGGAGGAGGCCAGCAGAGCAGCTTGGCTGCTGTGGTGCAAACCAGCCACGTGCCTGGGACCCAGCACCACTCACCCGGCTTCAGGCCCTGCAGTGCCTGCCGACAGCGAGACCTTGGTCGGGTCCCCTTCTCTTGCTTCAGCTTCCTTTCCTGCAAACCGAGGAGCATGCTGTGCTCCCTACTCAGCAGGGCCAGGCCCTGCCTCTCTGAGCCTCAGCCCCTCGTGTGTAAAAGCAGGAGAGTGAGGGAGCTGGTCTCATAGGACTGCTGTGTGGGGTAAATGATCACAGTGTGACCAGAGCCATGGCTGGCACTTCCTTAGCACTGACTGTTTCTGGTTTTATCCTTACCCCTGCCCCGCCTCCTCCTGCTCGCCGAGTTGAATACCCAGCTTGTCAGCATCCTGGGTCTTTCTTGCAACACTGTTCCCACCCCCCGAAAAGCCCCCTTCTTCCCGTGCCCAGTGCATCACCCATTCTTAGACACCCAGCTTAAATGCTACCTCTTCCAAGAAGCCTTTCCTGGTTGCACTCTCTAAAGTTGCCCCTCTGGAAATTCTTTTTCTCATTTCCCTGTTTGTACTTCTAGCTGAGCCTCCTATGCCTCAGCCTGTCCCCTTCTTGGCAGAAGTAGGGGCTTGTTTAGCTGGGCTGTGAGCTCCTGAAGGAAAGAAGCCGGGCCTGAGTACTCCTCTTTCTCCTGGTGCTTAACACTTCACAGACCTTATCATATGTCTGTTGAATGAACACAGGGATGGAGGGAGGAAGGCGGAGATGGAGGGATGGAAGAACCTGTTGGTGGACATTGTGTTCAGACACGGCGGGCCAAGCTCCCTGGAGAACTCCCCCTCCCCCAGAGAGGAATCCAGGGGGCTTCCGTACTTGCCTTCAGAATTCTCGGAGGAGCTGTGGGAGCAAAAGCAGGACATTGGGAACTCCTAGCTTGCCGGCCAGAGCTCCCTGGCTTCCGCATGAGCAAGACAGGCCTCCAGCTTAGAGCAGGAGCTTAGATAGGAGACTGGGTCATGAAAGAGAGATTGTACTACATTATTGCTGCATAATGAATCACCCCCACATTCAGTGGCTTAAGGCAACAACAATCATTATTTCATTATTTCTGTTGGGTCAGTAACTCAGACCCAGAGAATGGCTTGTGTCTGCTTCATGATGTTTGAGGTCTACCTGGAAGATTTAGAGACTGGGGTGTAGCATCATCTGAAGGCTTGACTGGGGCTGGAGGACCAGCTCCCAAACTGCCTCCGTCACATGGCTGGCAAGCTGGTATTTCCCCATGCAAGTCTCTTCATAGACACCATGGCATGACAGTGGGCTTGCCCCAAAGCAACTCATCTAGAGTCCAAGGCGGAGGCTGGCAAAGCCCTTCAGAAGTTGCACACTGTCGTTTATGCCTTATTCCACTGCTCATATAAATGAGCTCTTATTTAGTGCAGGAGAGGACTAGACAAGTTGTGGTGGAGGCAGAGATTACTGGGGCTCATCTTGGAGGCTGACTGCTGCAGGAAGGAGTAATTCTTGGAAGAGGGCAGGGGCTCAAGTTGCCCAGAAAAGGAGGCTTAATGCTGAGTCTCTTTGTGTTTTGAAAAACTCCCGCTCATCCTTCAAACCCTGGATAAGTACCTCTTCCTCTGTGATGCCTTCCTTGGTTCCTTTTCTTCTGTGCCTCCCATCCCTAACCCTCAAAATAAACTAATTGCTCCTTCCTAAATAAAGCCTTCTCTATGAAGGCCATCTCCCCCGGGCTGGTGTAATTGGTTCTTATGGGGAGGGGACAAAATATCTTACTCATTTTATGTATAAGGCACAGATATATATACAGATATATACATATACCTGTATACATAGTATACAGGTGTATACTATACACCTATAATAGGTGTATAGTATACGTGTGGTATTAACATTTCATGAGCGGTGCAGGATTAGGAAAACAGGTACAAAGGCATCCTTGCAGAGTGGTAGTAACAAGAAGGTTGGGAAATAAGGTTCTACGTCACTTCTGTCGCATATGGTGTTTTGTCATTAAATGAACTACACCTTGTGGGCAACAGTTGATTCTATATCCATGTGTTCCCTACTCGAATATGAGCTTCTTGGGGGGCAGGGGCCCCCATTTTCTTCATCTCCCAGTTCCCAGGGCCTGCTGCAGGGCCAGGCACCAGGTAGGTGGTCACTGACTGCTGACCTGAGCTAAGGACGGGGCACAGGCTGCTTAGCCTGAAGCCTCCCAGGGCAGCAGTTTCCTCCCGTGTGGACTTGACCGTGGGGGAGGTGGAGGACCTGGGTGGGAATGCAGATGCTCGGTCTCCACCTCGCCAGGATCACGCTGCATTGTTGTAGACGTGAACAGTCCACCGTTTGCCCTTAGGCATCTGCCACTAGACCCTGCGCCAGGTGACCGGCTCCAGCTGCACCCTGATGGGGGCACCTGGGGGTGGGGGACTGGATAGTGCCTGGCAGTTGGGAGAGCTCTGGGGACCTCGGAGGCAGAATCACAGGATGAGCCCAGGAGAGGAGACTTCTCCCAGCCTCTGGAGCCACCCAAGGGGACCGAAACAACTACGATCAGGATGTTGATAAGGAGTAGCCTTGGGGCTTCTGCCTTTCCCCACTTTCAGGGAGCACAGACTCTGGGATCCTCCCAATGCCCTCCCCACCTCTGCGAGGCTGAGCTTGGAGGTGGAGGGGCTGGGGGAGCGGGCCTACAGTCACTCAAGAGATTCAGCGCATCCCTTAACTTATTCAAAACTGGGCTCCGAAACAGAGTTCCACAAATGGGAAAATGCATGTAATTTGTGTAATTGAAAAGGAGCTCTGACTGCCCTTTGGGGGAACAATGCTCTCTGGACAGAGACAGCCTGGAATGTGTAATCAGTTGTTTCTGTTTCCTGGTGCTGCAAAAATAGGGATTCGCACGACAGAGGGGTGAAAATTCAGACTAGTGCCAAAATCGGTTAAATTTAACTTTTGCTTTTTTGCCGGGCTTCTTGATTCATGGTTGCTGCGTCGAGAGACTAATATTGTTTAAGTCATGACGTGAGTCACTTAGCCACCGGGAGCGTCAGCTCCTCCAGCTAGATGCGAGGATCTCAGAGTCCAGGCTGTGACATGAGGGTTTGTTCCTCTCCGGCCCGGTCAGACCCCGCCCTTGGGGAGCTCAGAGCTGGGCCGCACACCGGCAGGGACTTACCAGGGCAGAGCCTGGGAGGCATCGGGGAAGGGTCGGGGTCTGGCCGTTGGAGACCGCATGTTCAGACCGGAGGCCATGCAGGAGTTTTTGCCTCCAGAGCTACGTGGCTCTGAGAGAGGTTGCTGGCTGGCTGTGACGCAGGTGGGGAGAGGCAGGATCGATGGCTGGAGTCAGTGGGGAGCAGAGCTTCCGCTGTGTATAAAGCAAGCCCTTATCGCTGGAGGCGTTCAGCATGGGGCAGGCCGCCTGGCCGTGAAGTAGGGGGTTCCCTGTTGCCCGAGGTTCCCGAATGTTCCAATGTCACCAAGTCCTGCTGCTGGGGAGATATAAAATATAGAGTAAGCATCGACCAGGTTGCAGGCTCTCAAACTCTATTGTTAAGAGTCACTTACGGGGGCTGGGGACATGCTTGTGTTCATGCAAATTCTGGGGCTCCACTCGGCAGGTTCAGGCTGAGGGACTGATCAAATACCTCGAGGGCTGTAGACCCACTCCTCACCCTCGCTGCCGTTTCGGTACTCGCGGCTCAGGCGACTTAGAAGCGGTTAGTTCCTGGGGTTCTGCTAAGCCAGGTCATCTCTAAGGCACACTCATCCCCCAGACTCCGGGGCTCTGGGACTCTGAGGGGCGCTCCCTCCCCATCTGCAGAACTCAGTTTATGCTGCCCCTGTTGGAAAGAGGGTGTGGAGGAGATGCAGAGCCCCCGGGACGGAGTCCTCAGTTCCATGTGCGGCCAGAGGGGGCTCCATTACCCTGCCCTGCTCCCTGCCCCTCCTGCTCCTTCAGCAACCCCCCCCCCCCCGCCTCAGACAGGGGTCTCTCCACCTGGCAGGACTGTGCCCCTTCTTTCTGGTGCGGTGTGCGGCCCTTTCCCTGTGAGCCCCCCATTCCTTGCCCTGTGCCATCTGACCCACACCCCCCCATCACAGTGTGCGCAGCCCTGTGCTGTGTCCGGCCTGCCTGGAGCTGCCTGAGGTTGGCGCCTGGTCTCATTCAGCCTCGCACCCCGGCTTGGTGCCGATGGCTCACGTGCTGAGCGACACCGCGGGAGTATTTGCTGACAGAACACTGGATGGCTGCCTTCTAGGCCTCGGTCTCGTCCCTGAGGAGGAGGGCAGAGCGTCGGAGCCTGCCACACCTGAAGAGACCCAGAGTGCCTCTCAACCTGCGGCCCCTTGTAAAGAAAAGCAAAGGGAGGGGCGTCTGGGTGGCTCAGTTGGTTAAGCATCTGACATTGGCTCAGGTCATGATCTCACGGTTCGTGGGTTCAAGCCCTGTGTCGGGCTCTGTGATGACAGGCAGCTCAGAGCCTGGAGCCTCTTTCAGATTCTGTGTCTCCCTCTCCCTCTGCCCCTCCCCTGCTCACTCTCTCTCTCTCTCTCCCTCTCAGAAATAAATAAAACATTAAAAAACAAGAAAAACAAAGGGAAAGGGAGACAAAAACTAGCCTCCAGCTCGGCCTCAGCCCACATCTCCTGTCCTGGCCCCCGTTTTTTTACTCGTATGTTCCTTTGACGTTTTTTTTCGGACCCTCAGAATCCTATCCTCTGCAGTGAAGGGGGCCTGCTTTTGACCCTGCCTTGTACTTTTCTTGAGCAGTTCTACTGACCTCCCTCCAACCTAGGCTGTCCTTCTGAAAGCATGGGGCCCGGGGACAAGGCGGGAGAATGTGCAGCCCAGGGGGGAGGAGGGAGGCAGAGCCCAGGAAAGGTACAAGGGACACAGCCAGAGGGGGGCTGACATCCTCAGAGAGCAGGACAAAACTCCTTCCTTCCTGGGAGCTGGGCGATAGCTCTGCCTCAGCTTGCAGACAGAAATAGTCTCGCTGATGAAAATAAAGTCAGATTCCTGAAGGGATGAAGGGCTGCTCGCAGGAAAGCACAAACACTATTTCGTCAGGAACCATATCCTGCAGAGCCTGTCTTTTAAAAGGCAGCGCGGTAGATATTAAATTGTAGATGCATTTCTTCTGGCACCTTCCCAGCCTCCCCTCGCTGGCGTCCTGTGCGCAGGGCTCCTCCCAGGACCTCCCCGGGCAGGAAGTCCTCGGCTCGAGTGATGGGGCTGAATCCACGGAAGGCCCTGCCAGGGAGCGGAAGGAAGCAGGTCACGCAGACGGGGGATGTTGAGTCTGCGGTTGTTGAAGGCTTGGCAACTATGGCCCACAATGCTGAGGACTTGATTTCTGCAAAATCTAAATCATGCTTGGTTTTGACATTTAAAAAACCAAATCAGTGAAACCCCCCCCCCCGCCCCCACCCCCGGCCCCAGTTGAGCCCTTTGCTATTTACTGAATTGCAGCATGGCTCTAAACTATCGGTCGATGCCATTTGCATCCCAGGAACAGAAATTTTGTCATTGGACTTGGTTTTCTCAAGTGATTCTTATTAAAGCGTTAGGTTGCCTGAGAGACCGAAGGGTTGACATTTTTTGTTTTGTTTTGTTTTGTGTTTTTACCTGGCTGTGGGCTGTGGAATTTGAGGTAGATTCATAGAAAGCCAGAGCTGGGAGGGTCTTGGCAAGCATCGGCTCCAGTCTCCCCATTACACAGATGGGGAAACAGAGGCCCAAAGTAGAGAGGACCTTGCCAACTTCTCACAGTAACAGCAAAGCTGAGTCCATGCCTTCCCCTCCAGTGCTCTGCAGAATACACTAAAATATGGTCTTATTTTCTCTCTCTCTCTGCCTTGCTTTTCTCTTATGTGAAATGGGAATAGCGAACTAGCCTTATATGCCATTTGTGAGAATCACAGAAGGCTTCCCCTTTGAAGTGAAAGCCCTTGCATAGGACTACGAGCCGTAGTTGCCATTGCAGTGACAGGGACTCCTCAACCAGAAGCAGATCTCTGATTACAGCTCTCAGAGTTTAAAAGCCACCCCGTTTTACACAAACTCCCTGAAACCAAGACGACAGGGGCAGGATGAGGGTTCTCACGCTGCACACAATGCCCACTTCTCAGCCCCTGTGAGTCAAAACCCCCCAGCTGGAAGTCCGCCCCCCTCCCAGCCCACGCCATGGCAGCCACACCCACACCCGCGCGTGGCTGAGTGGCCACACTGTGGACCTGATGCAGCCCATTTGGGAGACGCTGTGTAGACTGAGCACGGCGGGGAGCCATTGCTGCGGCTGCTATCTAAGAAAGATGACGGAGGCCAAGAATCCAGGCCAGGCCGGAGCCATTTCTTGGCACTGGTCTCCAGAGGGGCCATTCAGCACATTAATAATCTATGAGATGCTTCCACCTTCTGGATACATAAAAAAAAGGTGGTGGGAGAGAGGGAGAAGTGCTCTTAAGGGCATGCACCGTCGATGGGCCTTTCTGGCCTTGTCACTGGCTGCCTGGTAGAGGAAAGTCTGGTTCCGAGCGCCAGTGGGATGTCCAGCATGTGGCGAGGAAAGGTTGGTAGCTTTCAGTTTGGATACAAGTGGGTAGGAGGAAAACCGAGCCCTCAAAAGGGATCTGGGCAGGACCCACTGATCCTCTGGAGGGAAAGAGGGGGTCTGTTCTCGTGCATTTATTCCCTCACTGACTCCTGCTTCTACGTATTTATTCATCCCCTCACTCAACCACTACAGTGCCTGCTGTGCGCTCTCCCAGGCTCTCCCAGACGAGTGCATAGCCCACTGCCCAGCACTGCCACCGCAGGACAGGCAGACATGGCCGAGAGGCAGCCTGGTGAGGTTCTAGAACCCAGACGCTCTGGGTAGCTGCCCCACCCCGTGTCTCTCTTTGACAGAACTGGTGTGGGCAAATCAGCAACCTCCCGGAGCCTCACTGAACTCGTCTGCAGAATGGGCTAGGTCTGCCCTTCTTCTGGGGCTAGTGAGAGCCTCAGACAGGACAGGGTAATGGAGCAGGGTGGATGCACTCCGCAGACTGTAAGCCCTCTGCAGACTAAGGTTGATATCACCATTCCTGGTGCCTGTACCATCTGAGACACCGGCCAGGCCCTGGGCTGGGAATTCATTGAAGATTTATGTCTCCGTTTGTGTCCAGATTCAAAGTTGTGTGGATGAAATGAACTATCACAGACCATGAAGGTGATTCAGAACAGTGAAATGAAAACAGAGAGCCTGCAGGGGAGGCAGAATAAGCCCAAGACAGCTGTAAGGGCTGCACATGTTTCTTTTTGGGTGGAGTTTTCACAGACGGAGAGGCAAAGAAGGGCGCGGTGCTATCCAGCAAGTGCCTGGTGGGTCCCAGCCCATTCCTGCCAAGGACCCAACCCATATCCTTCTTGTCCATCTGCTATAAGATTCAATTCAAGGTTCTGACCCCCATTTTTAATTCAAGACCATGGTATCTAAAGCAATATCGGTTCCCAGCGTGTAAGCCCAACGGCCTCATTGTTTATGCGTCTTTCACTGCCTCAACCCCTTTCTGGAAATACTCGGGGTGTAAATAATTCATTCTAAATAAATAAATCACTCACGCTCCTTACGGTACAGCTGATGCTACTAGTCAGCAGCACAACCGCAGATTACACCGAGTTGAGTCTGGAATTACAAGCTGAGACTGGAAAGGCCTGGAGAGGGAAGGAGGGAAGTAGTTCCCTCCAGGAGGACACACGTGTAACAGGGTGTACTAGCAACCCAAGATGCTTGTTGTGAGGACAGACATGATACACGTGGATAGGAAACGGGAAGCAGGGAAGTCTCGGGCAAACGGGGACACATTGGTCACCCTGGCCAGGTTCCGTCCTACTTCTAGAAGGTTGGACTTCTGGTGATTTTGATGCACAGAGTAAATGAGATGAGGCGATGAGCCACCCTCACGTAGGGATGGGGTGGCTCCTAGTGGACATGCTAAGAGGGGATGCAGCCACCAGACGAGGGGGCAGGACTGTGCACTGTTCCCGCATGTACCCAGCCATAGAACTCATCGGGTGAGGTGGAGTGGGGGCAGGGTTCTAGTTTACTAATTAAGAATTCGATTCCCAGGTCCACTGATCACATCCTAGGGAGGAAGGCTGGGAAGCTGAGCTTTAACAAGTGCCTTGGATAGTTCATGTCATCAAGGGACCTGGGGAAACACGGGTCTAGCGATTCTCTAAAACCACGCGCAGCAGCAGCACCTGAGAGCCTGTTAGAAATGCAGACCCCCAGGCCCCACCCACACCTACTGACCTTGAATCTGAATGTCGACAAGATCCTAGATGATTCTTACTGATTGAAGGTGCCTGGGGTCTCTAAAGGCAGGTGTGTCAGCTGAGGGGGAAGGGTTTCGAGGGTAGGCGTTCCAACCCTGGAAGAGACTTAAGGGATATACCTATTCAGCCCCTGAATCTACCTGCAGAATGTCAGGGAGGAAACGCAGGTGCGGTCAGTGTGTCGCCACCTTTGACATCCCTGCATCTCAGCATCATGGACCACAAGGACTCTTGTCAAACTGTGGTATGGACAGAGCATGTCCTGCTTGAGCCTCAGTCTGACACACCAACCTTGGAGTCCTTTCAGCCTGCAAGGCCCTTGACCCCATGGTGGCCAGGAGCACACACAGGGGACCTGGGGCTCCCAGTAAGGAGCAGTGGGAAAGACACTGGGTCAGCAGGAGAAGACCTGGCTTCCCATCCTGGCCCTGCTGGCTCCCAGCTGGGTGGCCTTACACAAGCCACTTGCCCTCACTGGGGCCTGAGCACCCTCATGGGTAACTGTTCTGCTTTCTTCCAAGGACTGTAGTAACACTTGTGTGAGGTGGGCCCTGGGGCACTCGTGACTGCTGGGCAGGTGCTCTGGGACAAGAGCATGGGCTGGTGTCATGGCATGGCACTGACTGCCCTATGTTTATCCTGTTTGATAAGGTGGTCTTTTCCCATTTGTACAGATGAGAAAACAGAGGCCCAGAGGAGCTAATGTTCTCGGTCAACTTGTAGTAACGTCAATATCCAGTACATTTTTTTGGGCTGGGAGTTACACAGGCTGGGGCTCACATCCAGGCTCTGGCACTTATTAGTTGTGACTCATGGCAGGTCACTTAGCGTCTCCCAGTCTCCGCGCCTCATCGGTAACATGCACTGGAGTGGCAAACCCTGGGCTGGTTGTGAGACGAGACCCTCAGAGTGCCATGCACCATGCCTTGTATTCTTCTTCCTTCCAAGACTGAGGTGGTCTTCTGGTCTACCTTCCTGGAAGAGGTGGGGCCCTGGGACATGGGTCAGCTCTCTGGGACTAGCTGTGACCTCTGTCCATCTGCTGCCCTCTCTGGGCCTCCTGCTATAAAGGGAAAAGGTTGGGCCAGATGATTAAGTCATGTCATTATTCCCCATAATCCTGTAGCTCAAAGCCATCAGCATGTACCTTAAATCTATTGTCTTCCCTCTTGTGCCCTGCACGTGACTTCCTCCTCTAGGGGCTCCTGGTTGGGCCTGGCTCTCCCTGCATTCCTAAGCCACTCACCACTCAGACATGCATTCTCCACCAGAGCGCTCCAGGTAGAGGACCCATTCTACAGGTGAAGGAGGTGAGCCCAGAGAGGTCAAGCAGCCTGTGTCAGGCCATACCATGGGCAGAGACTGAGGTGCAGAGCCAGACCTATAATGGCTTATAGGTCCCCCTGTAAGCCATTCCCCTCGTGCTTGGGGATAGAGCCAGATCTCTGCAGCTCTGAGGCCTTTGCCCATGCTGTTCCCCTCCTCCCCTGGCTGAGCCCTGTGTACTCTCTGATATTTAATCCAAGTGTTACCTCCTCCAGGAAGCCTCCCTAGTCTTCCCCAACCCTGCTCCCCAGCTTTGTACTTTCTTCACTCATTTCATCTTTGCCCTGTCTTTAGTCTCTTAGAATTCTCTGATGAGATTTTGGGGTTCCCCACTGTGAACTCCCCCAGAACAGTCCTTGCCTGTCTGAGCCATGCCTGTACCTCATGGGCTTCACACAAGAGCAGGCACTGAGTTAGTAGTCATAAATCAAGAATAGCCACATCTGGATGGCCTAGAATAAAACCAATTTATAGTACTCCTGGCCTGCATTCTGTGGCCTTTGCTATGGGCCAGGCACGGTTCTAACCCTGTGCAGAGATGAGTTCATTTCCCCCACACACAACCCACCAACCCTGGGATGCTATTATCCTCCTCATCTCACGGGTGAGGAAACTGAGGCACAGGAAGATTGAGTGTCTTGCCAAGAAATGGCCAGGACTAAGCGGCTCTAAAGTCTGTGCTGGCAACCATTGGTATAATGCCTCTCAGAGGATCCCATTTAACCCTTGGGCAACCTGCAGGGAAGGAAGAGCAGGTGAAGAAACTTCCGAGTTAGGCTGTTTTCTGAATAAGGAACGCAAGATGCAAAGGTCAAAGAGACTTGCCCGCTTCTGGCTAAGACCAGGGTGGGAGTGGGATGTCTGGAGGCGAGGGAGGCTCCCTCCAGGCCCCTGGGGTCCCTCCCCAGCCTCCCTCTGTAATGAGCTTCCTGCTTGTCAGCAGATGACCACCCAGGGCTGCCTGGAGCCCCTTGGTGCTGGCCTGTGTTCTCCCTGTCAATCACTCAGCGTGCGTACAAACACACACACACACACACACACACACACACACACACACCACCTTTAAACCTGTTCCTCATCTAGTAACTTGTGTAAAAAAATAAATGGTTCCTTTGAACTCAAAAATGAGATGACTGGTTGGTGAAAATCAGTAACTATGCTAAGTATTTCAAGCAGATAGTACTTAGGAGATCTATTCTGGGCAGTTTTATAATGAATGAGTTGATTTTTTTTTAATAGAGCCTAGCCTACATTGTGTTGAATTATACACAAGACTTTGACTTTGGATCTGTTGACCAAGAAAAGTAAATAATTTATTATTTCCATGATGCAGAGTGGAGCCTTCTAAAGTGGGAGGCGCTCGACCTGAGACTTGCCATCCTGGGTTAGACGGTTATGTGGATGTTATGCCCAGATGCCGATGCAAGCATGGCTTTCTCACACTGGCCCCAGATCCCCACACAAGCTGTGATGTCCCGGTCACGAGTGAGATGGTGTGGTTGGTGGCTTTGCACGAACCAGGAATGACTCCCCTTCTCATCCCGGGTATCTTCTGAAACTCCAGGCCTGCCGCTGGAATAGTGGGGACGTGGACCCTCAGCGCAGCAAAGCAGCCCTGGCCCACTCTAGCAGCCCCCATGCGCAAAAAGGGATCTTTCCTCAATTCTCGTGTAGAGAATTCTTCTCTTTTCTGAGGAGGCGTTCCAGCCAGGTCCCTGCCTCCAGGAGACACATCCGTAGCACCTGCCTCTCCCCACCCTGCACAGTGACGAAAGGTTCAGCTTCCTGTTCAGTGTGGAGCTTGCCTGGTGGTTGTCAGTCCTCTCCGTTATCAGGGGACAGTGGGGGTGCGGAGAGGTGGGGCCGTATCTCCCTTGTCACTAGTTGGAACTTCAGAGCCCAGCATATGGCCTGGAGTCTAGGAGAACCTCCAGGAATCTTTTGCTTTTGTTGGTTTGGGGGGTGGGGGACTTCTCTCTCAGTCTCTCCCTTTTGTGCAAGTAGCATTATGAATTCATGGATCTTTAAAATATATATTAAATGGACTGTATTCCAATCAGTTGCAGACATTACTTTTTAATGCAGTCTAGGTTTGGCGGCTCTACTTGTGTTTCTACCTTTCTTCCAAATTTTCTCCCGTTTTTTTGGAAAAATTTCAAGCCTGCAAAAATTAAGAGAAAGCACAATGAACATCACATACCCTTTGTGTAGGCACACGAATTGTTTATGTTGTACCATATTGGTCTTCCTCTTCCCCCCGCACCCCCCACTCTGTCCATCCCCTACTCCAACTCATTTTTTGTTGAAACCCTTGACAACAGTTTGCAGACATAATGACACTTCACTACTAAATATGTCAACACGAATCTCCTAAGAACAATGATATTCTCTTACATCATCATAGTAAGATTATCACACCTAAAAACTTAACAATAATATGATAATATTATGTAATATGTGGCCCACATTCAAAGTTCCCTAATTGTCCCCAGAATGTCCTTATTGCCACTTATTTGGGAATGTGGGAGATCAAGGACCCAATCAGTCAGCATGCAGTGTAAATCTGGTCACGTGCTTAGTCTCCTTGAATCTACTGTTTTTTTTTTTCATTTTATTTTATTTATTTATTTTTATATATAGCTCATTGTCAAGTTGGTTTCCATATAACACCCAGCGCTCATCCCAACAAGTGCCCTCCTCCATGCCCATCACCCATTTTCCGCTCTCCCCCACCCCCTGCCCCCCGTCAACCTTCAATTTGTTCTCAGTATTTAAGAGTCTCTTATGGTTTGCCTCCCTCCCTCTCCTTATTTTTCCCCTTCCCCTCCCCCATGGTCCTCTGTTAAGTTTCTCCTGATCCACGTATGAGTGAAAACATAATGGCATCTGTCCTTCTCTGCCTGACTTATTTCACTTAGCATAACACCCTCCAGTTCCACCCACATTGCTGCAAATGGCAAGATTTCATTCTTTCTCATTGCCATGCAGTATTCCATTGTATAGATAAACCACATTTATTCATCAGTTCATAGACATTTAGGCTCTTTCCATGATTTGGCCATTGTTAAGAGTGCTGCTATGAACATCGGGGTCCATGTGCCCCTATGCATCAGCACCCCTGTATCCCTTGGGTAAAATTCCTAGCAGCGCTATTGCCGGATCGTAGGGGAGTTCTATTGTTAATTTTTTGAGGAACCTCCACACTGTTTTCGAGAAGGGCTGCACCAGCTTACATTCCCACCAACAGTGTAGGAGGGTGCCCGTTTCTCCACATCCTCACCAGCATCTATAGCCTCCTGATTTGTTCATTTTAGCCACTTTGACCGGCATGAGGTGGCTTCTCAGTGTGGTGTTGATTTGTATTTCCCTCATGATGAGGGATGCTGAGCATTGTTTCATGTGTCTGTTGGCCATCTGGATGTCCTCTTTGGAGAAGTGTCTGTTCATGTCTTCTGCCATTTCTTCACTGGATTATTTGTTTTTCGGGTGTGGAGTTTGGTGAGTTCCTTATAGATTTTGGATACTAGCCCTTTATCCGATATGTCGTTTGCAACTATCTTTTCCCATTCCATCAGTTGCCTATTAGTTTTGTTAATTGTTTACTTGGCCGTGCAGAAGCTTTTTATCTTGATGAGGTCCCAGTAGTTAATTTTTGCTTTTGATAAATCTACTACTTTTAATCTACCTTTTTTTTTTTTTTTTGGCTTTCAGAATGTTGACCTTCCTAAAAGGCCCAAGCCTGTTGTTTTATAAAATGTTCCCCAAATCTCAAATCTGGATTTGTTTGATCGTTTCTTCATGATTTGATTGAGGTTAAACAGTGTTGGCAACAATCCAAACATGTTCTTCCTAGTGCTTTGAGTCAGGAGGCCCACTCTGAACTGTTCTTGATGACGCTAAATTTGACCACTTGGTTAAGGTAGCATCTGCTAGATTTATTGTAAAGATACCTTCTCCCCTTAGTAGTTATTAGGTAAGATGTGGGGCGAGTCTTGGAAGCCCACAATCTTACTCGATGATGGTCCTTGGCCAGCCACTGTTATATTGGGGCTGAAAAATGGGCATTTCCTGATTCAACTCCCCCCTCCCCCTTCTAAATGATGCTGGCATTCTCCTCTGCAGAAGAGTATTCCGTTTTTTGAGGCTTCCTTCTTCCCTGCCCCCTTCTTTCCCCTCCTGCCTCTTCTTTCTCTACTTTGAACACTTAATATTTACCTGCCTTAGATTTGGAATCAGCTATTTCTCTAAGCATTCCTGATTCTTTCTGCTAAGGAATCATATTTAGGAACCAAGATCTGGATGCTAGCTCTGCTCATTGCTACTGGGCCCACTGCTTCTAGGTTTTTTTCAGGGGACTGAGCTAGAAAATATAATTCTTAAGATGTTTTAAACAAAAACATTTAAGGGGCACCTGGGAGCCTCAGTCGGTTAAGCATCTGACTCTTGATTTCGGCTCAGGTCATGATCTCACAGTTTGTGGGATAGGGCCCTGCGTCAGGCTCTGAGCTGACAGCACAGAGTCTGCTTGGGATTCTCTCTCTCTCTCCATTTTTCTCTGCCCCTCCACCACTTGTTTGCACACTCTCTTTCTCTCAAAATAAAGAAATAAACATTTAAAAAAAAAAGTTTAAACTTTCATATGGCTACAAGGAGATAATCACACAAATATAGGACATTTTACAAGTCACCTGGCCTGGATTCTTAAGAAAATTTGATGTTGTAGAAGACAACAAGAACAACAACAGAAAGGCAGGGGACTGCTCTTAGATGAAAAGAGATTATAAAAATATAGCAGCCAAAGAAGGGGCACAAATGCTGATTGGATCCTGATTTTTAGCAATGTAAAGGGCATTTGGGGGAAATTGAAGAACTCAATGTGGACTGACCATGGGTGGTACTGAATTGCCCTTCATTCTCAGAAGTGTGATAATGACACTGTAATGCTACTGGAGAATGTTCTCAGGTGGTGCATTCTAGGCTGACAGGAGTAAAGTGTCAAAGTGTTTGTAAGTTGATTTCAAAATGTGTGTGTGTGTGAGTCTTTGTGTATGTGTGTACACATGTGTATGTGTATATAGAGAGAGGAAAGCAGATATGGAAAATGCTGACTGATGAAGGGTATATGGTGTTCGCTGCACTGTTCTTTCAACTTTTTTGTAGATCTGAATATTTTCATAATGAAAGTTGGGAATGTGGGGGGGGGGTAAGGTGGGGGGATGGAGGAGATTCTGTCTCTTCTAGCTGGACAGTGAAGATGCATCCAGAGGTTTCTTTATAGACTTTTCCTCATGTGATTATATTAGCAACTTTTATACTCTTAAGTGCCTTTGTTTTCAGTCCTTAGGGATTGATTTTTTTGTTGTTGTTGATTAATTTTCTTTTTAAAACATATACAACTTTTAGATGATTCTGTAGTCAAAACTATGTGAGGGGCGCCTGGGTGGCTCAGTCAGTTAAGCATCCGACAGGCTCAGGTAATGATCTCGCGGTTCGTGGGTTCGAGACTTGCGTCAGGCTCTGTGCTGACAGCTCAGAGCCTGGAGCTGGAGCCCTCTTCTAGTTCTGTGTCTCGCTCTGTCTCTGCCCCTTCCCGACACACAATCTGTCTCTCTCTCCTGCAAAAAGAAATAAACATTATTTTTTTTTAAAAAAATATGTGACAAGTAGAGAATTTCTAGACCCGATACAGCTTCCCTCTGTTCTGGTCCTTGCCCCTCCTGTAGATAGCCATTTTTGTTAGTTTTTTATTTAGGATTTCTCATTCCAATATATGTAAGTGTGTGTTTTTATTCCTCTTTCTCTTTTTTTAATTTTTAAAAACATTTTTTAAAATGTTTATCATTTATTTCTGAGAGACAGAGTGACAGACAGAGTGCAAGCAGGGGAGGGGCGGAGAGAGAAGGAGACACAGAATCTGAAGCAGGCTCCAGGCTCTGAGCTGTCAACACAGAGCCCGATGTAGGGCTCGAACCCACGAACCACGAGATCATGACTTGAGCCGAAGTTGGACACTCGACTGACTGAACCACCCAGGTGCCCCTCTTCTTCCTTTCTTTTATGCCAAAGGGAATGTACTGGATATGCTATTCTGCACCTTACTTTTTTCCCCCAGAGCTCACTGTTTTCCCAGTATATAAAAACATTTCTGATTTTTTTTATAGCTACATGACACCTTTGTAGGTGGATGTGCTATCGTGTGTATGGCCAGCCCTCCACCAGGGGGCATTTGGGTTGTTTCCGGTCTGTTGGAGTAACCTGGGCCGCATGTCATGTGTGCACCAGTGTGAAGTGGGATTTGTGGGCCCAGGGAATGCATCTGCAATTTTTCTGGAAAATAATATTTGCTGAATGAATGAGAAAACGAATGAATGAACTTGATTAAGAAGAGCAGAAAGTAAAAGGCCAATAACCAAATGGAGACGTAAGATGATTAGACTGAATAACTGCCTTGAAAGAGGCTGGTTTCAAACCCCTCTGCCAAAGTCTCAGAGGGCTGCAGTTTTCATTCTCTCGCCTCAAGAAAGAATCCCGCCTTGGTTTGTCAATTAAGCGCAGAATTGCAAACTCGTGAAATGGTGGAGCTGAAATAAAAAGCCGCCCAGTGCCATCTCCTTATTTTAACAGCGAGAAACCCCAGGCCCAGAAAGGGGGGGGGGGGGGGGGGCGCAACAGAAAAGTGGAGAAGAAAGCCCAAATTTATTTCTGTCCCACCTACTTGAGTAAACAGCACGTGAAATATCTGCTTTGTAATAAAGCACAGTTGTCTGCAGATTCTACCAAGAGCCAAGCGTAATTGCACTACCAAGAGAGCCCCTGAGATAGTTCATGAAGAGCCCAGTGGTTCAGACCCCTGAGCGCCTTTGGTCATAATGACATCACCTTCCACAGAGCTCTCGGTGTACATGGATTTTGCTTCACATCTTTTGTGTTATTCTAGGGCATTCACATGTAGTCATGATGATAAGTTGGATCAGGTGGAGGCTTTGACTGGCTGTGTGCGTTCTGGCGATGATGTGGGTGGTCATGCTTGCTGGGGACAGTCTGAAATTACATAATCATGGCGTTGGTGGCATTCTGTTTTGATTTGGAGCAGGCAGCATGGGGCGGCAAATGAGTTTAGCCCAGCCCAGCTGTGGGCTCGAGCTGTGAGCGGGGGCAAGTCCCTGGTCCCCTCTGGTCCTCACGGTGTAAAATAAGGAGTTGTTAGACACGTTCAGGATGGCAGAGACATGAATGACGTTGGTGCCGTTATTCCCGGTCCTGTGCTACCTGCAGGCATGACTAATTGATCACCGCACGCTCTTCACTGACTTAACCCACTTCTTTTGCAGCCACTGTCAGCCTGCTCATGATGTCACATAGGCTCCAGCCTACTTACCGTCTCTCGCTTGAATGGTTATTGAGGATTACCAGAAAGAATGCAGGTGCTCAGCTAAATTTAAATTTCAGACGAATAAAGAATAACCTTTAGTATAAGTGTGTCCCCACTATTGCCAAATATGGCATCCCTCTTACTTAGGCCATTTCTACTTGTACAGTTAATTTTCTCTTTTAAATGTAATTAATTTCTTTCATTTGAGAGATCTATCTACCCTGCCTGTGGTACTTCTGACAGTGCTCATTCTCCAGTGCCCCGATAAGAGTCTAACTCCTGCTATATTGTTTAAATTCATATTATGACTTAATTTGATGGAAAGTGATGGAGATTTGTGGAGATTTTTATTTCTGAGGACTGTATTATATATTTTTATAAATAGTTTATTGTCAAGTTGGTTTCCATATAACACCCAGTGCTCATCCCCACAAGTGCCCTCCTCCATGCCCATCACCCCCCTTCTCCTCCCCCCCATGAGGACTATATATTTTTATAAGACTCCTTAATGAACCTGCAATCCAGCGGTTCCTTGATCACATAGACCCTTGGGCATACCACTTTATTGTTAACTTATTTAGTATTCCCCCTGAAATACACTCATCCTTTTATTTAAAGACCATGAATGGAAAATCAGTATCATTTTCTAAGAAGATAGTGTGAAAGTAGGAAAGAGAAAAGATGCCTGTGAAGATATAAAATATTAATCTGGGGCTCAACTAAAATCATTGGGTTTACCACCAGCAGTACACACAGGCCCCAACACTGACTCATGCCACCCCCTGCTGGTTTGGGAATCCCCTTTATGACCCTGATAGATATATGACTCTTGAGCATCTCCTTGAATACCTCCAGCGATGGACAACTCAGTACTTTGCAAGATTTTGATTCATTCTTGAATATCTCATTATCAAATACTTCTTCTGTATATTGATCCATATCAGCCTCCCCAAAACAGTCATACATTGATCCTCATTTTCTCCCTGGGACCTCACACATGAAGCTTGCTGCCTTTGCGTTCATTCATACATTCATTTATTCAGCAAATATTTGAATGCTTCTTATATGACAGCTTGAGTTGTTATTATCTTACAGGAGCATTGGGGGAAGTAAGGATGTACCTATAGTGTGATAAGGTCTGGTGGGGTAGGGTGGAGGAAGACCAGCTGGCCTAGACTGAGGGTGGGGGGAGGGGGGGAAGCTTCTTCATAGGGGAGTGAGAGAGGCCTGATAAGATTTGGGAAATAGAGGACTGGTATGAGAGGGAGAGAAAGGAGGCTGAAAGAGTAGAAAAGGTGAAGGTGAAGGGCGACCACACCAGGTGGGTTTTATAACCCTTGCCTTCCATCAGCACAGGGATCTATTTCCTAGAAAACATTTTTACATCCAAGTTCTCAATTAGTTTTTACGAGCCTTGGAGAGTTAGGCAAGACAGGACTTATTCTCTCCCTTTCACAGGTAAGAAAACTAAGACCTAACATTGCTGGCAGACTTGCAGCTGGTATATGGAGAAGCTGGGCCATGTGTCCGTGCTCATGGCCTTGCGCCCCAGCTCCAGCCCCACTGGTCCAGAATGACTTCCTCTACCCTTTCGAAGAAGACTTCACGTTCTTGGAAAGCACCTTTGAATATTTTATCTTGATTCAACTTAATTAATTTTCCCCGGACTGACCATGAAGCAAATCTCAGAGGTCTGGAGTCCAGAGTTCTTCCGCTCCCTCCCCTGGTCATGGGAGGCGTTGGCTCAAGGGTGAACTGAGCCCAAGATGAGCCCTTTTTTTGGAGACCTGATGTCCCTGAGATCCAGCCTTCCCACAGCAAGGGGAAAAAACAGTACTGGGAGAACTGAGGGCTAGCAGGGAAGGCTCCCTGGAGGAGGTGGCTTTGCGTAGGCCTGGGCAGATGAGTAGGAGCTGGTCCCAAAGAGGTGGGAGGATCCAGCAGACAGAAATGCCGCATCTCTTTCACTGCGAGCATCGAGGTGGGCCCCAGCACACCTTTCTCCTCTTATAGATGTGATGTCAACCTATCGACTAATTAGAGGTGCTAAATTGACATGAGGAGACATGATTTTTGCAGTGTGGTAATTAAAAGGCAGTTGGCTTCACAGCTGTCATCACACGAGAGCACTTCTTACCCATAAAGACATCAGCTAAAAGCAAAGTGCAAAGGAGCCAAGGAAGCCGAAGAGGATTCTAATGTAATTTGCTAATTTCCTACATTTGTCACCTGTACAGCTGCGAAGGGAAAATGGAACATTTTACCAGAAGTTTAAGAGAAAATTAAAGACATACATTCTAATTGTACACAACTAGACAAGCAATATAATCATTATTATTTTTTTAAATTAACAAGCCATTTTACATTTGCTAGATTAGGATCTAGAAGGCTTGATTTAGAATTGCGTCTCTGCCTGGTGGCAGCCACATGTCAGCGAGTGAACCCATTCATTCACTGAGGCACCTCACCTGTCCAGTGGGTATACTCCTCTTCCTGCTGCCTTCCACGGGGTTGAGGTGTCCCTAAGGGAGGAGCTTTGTAAGTTAAAAGGCCTTTCATAAGGATAAGGAATATCATCTAACCCTCATAACGTCTAAGTCTGGAAGTAGTGATCTGACATTAGCCATCATTCACTGGGTGCCAGTACTGCCCTGATCCTGACATGGGAGTGCGGTGGCATATGTCACCCTGGGTTACAGAGAAGGAGACAGATCCCAAAAGGTGAAGGAATGTTCCTGAAATTGCATAGTGAGTAGTGCACCTGGCGCTTAGACCCAACCCATCCAAACTGAAACCCTGAATTCCTACCCATACTACTATGGGTACTCCTATTTCTGACTTAAAAAAGAAAAACAAAGGGATTTGAGGCAGTACTCTTTGTTTTCCAATCTTCTTTACATAATATAATAATAGAAATGCTGAGGTGGGGAACGAAGGAGTAAAAAATTACAGGATGCCACATAGCAAAAGATTGTATCTAAAAGAGCAAAAAAGTAAATTACCTTGTCATTTAATATTTATAAGTAAATAAAAGCTATTTTTTAAACTAGGTGATGGGCAGTGGAATCTTGGTTTTGGTATTACTCCTTAAGCTGAGCATGTATATTTCATACACTTATACAGTTACATGTAGTTTATATTTCGTGATAAAAGTTTAAAAAGAAAAATATGAAGAATTTTCTCTTAAATAAAAAAACCAAATATACGTATGAGATCTGTTTCACATAATTGAATTGGACCACCTTAGGGAATCGAAAGCATAATAAGCCAGTGGTTCAGTATTATTGTTGTTTCTTTTAAGCAAGTCTCATTTTTTCTTCTCCTTTCTTTTAAATTGTGCTAGTTGCTTTCTCTTCTTGTACCGGATGCCTCCCTAGGAAGCAGCCTTGAATTTTGGAAGAGAGAGCTGCATGCCAAAAAGGAAAGTCCCAAGTTCAAGCCCTAGCCTTTGCCACTTGCTCACGTGTGACTTTAAGTCACATGCTCAACCTCTCTGAGGTTCAGTTTCCTTATTTATAAAATGAGAGTAAGACTGTCTACTCTACCAATATGGTGGGTTGTTGCGAAGATCAAGTTAGACTAAAGAAGTGAACATGTTTTGGAAGTCGTTAATTATAGAAGCATCATAGTCCATGGAAAGAGCAAACACTCGTTCATCTCCCTGCTCTGCCTGAGGCTGGCTGGGTGACCACATGCCAGTGACTGAACCTCTGTGAGCCTCGGTCTCCTCATCTGAAAACTGCAGATCATAGCAGTGTCTGCCTCATAGTATTGTGTTGCCCATTAAGTGAGAAAGTGAATGCTAAGCCCTTAATGCAATGTTTGCCCCACGGTTCATCGTGCAATAACTTCAAGGAGTCAAAGCACCTGAGCTCAAATCCCAGCTGTGCTCCTTCCTCGCTGCATGGTCTCAGGCATGTCACTGTACCTCCCTGAGCCTCAGTTTCTCCATGAGGAACGAAGACAGTGATGCCTCCTCTACCTCCCTCACGAATAGTTTTGAGCCCCCCCCCCCCCGAAGAATATAGCATGAAAGTGGGTGGTGGGAGCAGGCTGATGTACGCCTCTGAGTGATTAAAAACTAACACTCATTAACAAAAAGGAGAAATGATCGTTCCTTCGGTGGGTCCAGCCCGGGAACTCTGACCAAAGAGGCCTCTGACCTTAGAGCAGGTGTCTGCACGATGCCCCGGCAAGCCCTTTGCGGGAGTGGGGCTTCAAGAACCCACCCAATGCCAGGCATTCCTTTCCCGTCGTTAACTTGGGAAATGCTTTGCAACCGCTCTGCCTCACATTAACCTCACGGGCATCTTTGGAGAGGCACTTTGTGTCCAAACAGTCCTTTGCCGGGGCTGGGTGCAGCGGCGACCTGGCGCAGACCTAAAGCAGGCCCGAGTTCCCAACGCATCCAGCCCAGTGCCTTTGTATACATCCTGGCACTGGCCACAAACAGGGTTTTGTCAGAAGCTTCCTGAGAAAGTTGCATTCCATTCATCTCGGCTGAAAGGGACCCGAGATGACAAATACTTCCCTCATTTAATTACAGAAACAGTCAGCAAACCCATGGAAAGAGATTAAACCAAGCAGAGAAAAGAGCAGGCCTCCATCCTAGCCTGGCCCCCTTGCTTCTGGCCCCAGTTTCTCACCTAGGATTTAGCGACGAGGGCCGCTCTCAGATGTACTCTCCACCTGAAAAGTGCCTGTATCTCTGCAGGAAAGTTAAAGTCAGAGGCCCCAAACCAGGGAAAGAATGAATTGCATTTAAGCAAGGATTCATCAGTGACTCGGAATTTAATAAAGATCCTGAGGTTGGGAGGTGTATTTACATTTTTCATCTGGGCTTGCATCTGCAAAGAGAAGTGAAACACAAAGGCAATTATCTGAACAAATCAGATCAAATGAAACGCATACCCACACAAAGCGAACAAACTTCTTCATCATTTTCCTCAACTGGAGGAAGTTGTTGGAGAGAAAAGCAGAATTGTGTGGTCGCAAGAAACCTTTGAAATCCTTTGTCTTATTGGGGCACCTGGGTGGCTCATTTGGTTAAGCGTCCGACTTCGGTTCAGGTCATGATCTCACAGTTCGTGGGTTCGAGCTCCGCGTCGGGCTCTGTGCTGACAGCTAGCTCAGAGCCTGGAGCCTGTTTCGGATTCTGTGTCTCCCTCTCTCTCTGACCCTCCCCTGCCCACGCTATCTCCCTCTCTCTCTCTCTTTCTCAGAAATAAATAAAACATTTTTTTTAATCTTTAAAAAAAGAAATCCTTCGTCCATCATTTTCAGAGGTGAGGAAAACAGACACCTAGAAAAAATGATGCCTTTGTTCTCACAGTCCTACAGACAGGGTTGAGCCTGGTTTCCCAGGTCCCTAAAGTGACCTTGTAGTGGCCTCAGCTTAATGTTAAAGTGACTCGTGGTTCAGTATGCACACCCTAAACTTGCAAAGTATTTCGTGCCAGGAGAGATGCTGACGACTCTCTCCCCTTCCTACTCTGCTGGTCAAGGGGTGCCCCCCAGAACGGAAACTTGATGTGTGTGAGAGACTTTGGAAACGTTGGAGTCTGCTGCCTCCCTGCTGTGCTACTGGGTCTCAGAAGAAGGAGCAAGCCTTCAGGGTTGGATCATTGCCTCATTTCACCGGCCTCATCTCACCTGCAACCAGCTCACAGTTCAGAGCTGGTTGAAGAAAGAGAGCCAGATGTGAACTTCAAAGCCCGGTTTCATAGTTCCTATACTGACCTTGCACAACTATATCCCCTTTCTTTCCATGGTTTCTCCGGCTCTAAAATGGATGGTGATTCCTACCTCAAAGAACCAAGAGGCTCTAAGATTCTAGGTATTTGGCAGCTTCGATGATTCTAAAATAGATGGAGCTACATTGATAAAATCCTACAAACCTTTGCCTCCAGCCACTCTGGACACTGCCTCATAAAATAACAATTGTTCTGAAAAATAACACACTGGCTTCTTTCTCTCTCTCTCTCTCTCTCTCTGGACACTGCCTCATAAAATAACAATTGTTCTGAAAAATAACACACTGACTCTCTCTCTCTGTCTCTCTGTCTCTCTGTCTGTCTCTCTCTCTCTCTCTCTCTCTCTCTCACACACACACACACACACACACACACACACACACACACACACAATCTGTGTTGGAGACCCAGGGCCTTGCCAATCAGAAAATTGGACAGCTACACCTCTGCTCAACAGTTGCTGACCTTTGAAGCAACCAAGATGCTTTCTTCTCTTCATTTTCATCTATCTTTGTAAATTCAAACAAAGCTCCAAATTGCTAGGGAGAGCTGTGTAAGGAGAAGACAGGAGGGCGTTAGGAGTCCAGTGCATACTGGGAAGCAGAAACTTCCCAATACAGTTTTATGGGCAAGAAAGAAAAACCCTGGCAGCAGTGTGTGATGGAAATGTAATGTACTGTGTTGATTCAGAATATCAGAAAATTAGGCACCGAGGGCAAAGCTGTCACCTCGTTAATGTAGAACAGCAAAAAGTGAGAGCCTCTTGGATACTAAAGACTACGCCCAAATACTTCTTTTTCAGTTTTCTGGGTAAAGTATTCAATTATAATGTAAAAAGACAGAAAAGAGGGCCAAGGGCAATCCACATATTATGTTATTTGATAAGCCACATCTGAAAAGACCTGCCTTGCTTTTGACAGTGAGCACATTAGAGACGTCTTACATTCAGCCTTTGAAAAAATATTGCAAAAATAATCAAAGCAGAAAAAGCAGAGGAAGAGTCCACCTCTGAAAATGTTCTGTTGTAAGATAAAGAAGAAAACTTCCAAAATGTATTTAGCATCCTCAATCATATGCAGAAAAAACATGGTCTCCATGAGTTAGCCTGAGATAAGATGTCAGGGTGTGATCATAAAAAATTCTTAGGAAATGGAAAATCTCAATAACACAATAAAAATATATTAGAGACAGGAAAGCTTAAACCTGAGGCTGTTGAAAAGCAGATCAACAAACTCATAGAACAAACAAGCTGAGTGGCTGAATTGTTTATGTACAGCTACTCAACCACACTGCAGTCAAAGGTCTGCAGAGTCGAATAATAATGATGCACCACCATATCCCAGAAAGATTAGCAAAACGAGGAAAGCAATAAGATGCTCTTGGGAGATGCAGAAGACAAGAGCCAAGAGATTATATACTTTTGGTATAAACTACATTTATAGTATATATAGATATATTTTTTTATGAGTTGAAAGACCTGAGGTGTATTGATTGAAGGGTTTCCCTGTGTTTCAGACAAAATCAAGAATGTCACACCAAGATCCGTCTTGGCCATTTTTTTTTTAATTCTAGGAGTAAAGAGCAAACATTCATCAGGGATCCAGGCAGAGGACACCAGATGACCAGATAACTACAAAGGAACAAGAGTCAAACTAGCCCCAGATTTCTCATCTGTATCACTTTGTAGTTTCATAGGGGAGAAGGGTAGCCCAAGAATTTTATACCCAGCTAAATTCTACCATGTATGTGTCAAAGCAACCGAGGGACATCCTCAGCAAGTTTTCAACCACTTGCCCTTCTTAATAATATTAAAAGATACTCCAGCAGTTTGAGACAAGAAGCAAGATTAATATATACAGAATGGAGAAGAGTAGACATGTAGTCTGAGTACCAAAGAGGACCTGAGGAAATAAATAGGAAGCATACAAAAAGAGTAAGACTGCAAATAGGATGGTAAGTGCAAGGTCAAGAACTTATTACAGCAATAATCATATGTTTTAAAATCCATGTGCTCTTTTCAAGAAATATACACTTTAAAATAGTCTTAACAGAATGTAAATAAAAGGAGGATCAGATCTGTGGCAGGCGAATGCAAGTGGAAATGAAGTAAGGGTTTCAATATTATGCAGGATATACTGTAAATCAAAAAGTAATAAAATGACAGAAGGGTTTGTTTTACCTTGACAAATATTTTAATTCTTAGTTCATGTAATGATGATTCAGTGCCTGTGTTTGGACTAGGCAAAGATATACATTGCTGAAAAATAAAGATATAATTGTAATAAACTTTTATGCTCAGATCAACATAAAATCAAAGTCTATCAAACAAAAATTGTTGAAATACACGGAGAAATTGTCAGAGACAATAGAAAAAATGCAGTGAGTCTTCTAGTCTTTGACAGATCAAGTAAACAGAAGTACAAAGCATGTGATCATGATACGTTGGTTGATTATATCTGTTATGCATAAGAAGTCTGACAAAGACTTTTATAGCTTACAAATTGAGACTGCATTCTCTTTTCCAGCCACCATGGAACTTTTACAAAAATTGATTGTAGAGTGGGCCACAAAGAAAATCTCAATAAATTCCAAAAGCAGACACTAAATATGCCAGATTCTCAAAACAATGCGACAAAACTAGAAATGATAACAAAACTATAAAATAAATTTAAAAGTACTCTCCAAAATAAATCCTTGGTTTGGGATTAACTCAGAGCCTCAGTCATCTTTGTCTGTTTAGAAACAAACTTGGTTGTGGAGGTGCATGGGTGGCGCAGTGAAGCCAGATAAGCCTCTGATTCTCGATTTCAGCTCAAGTCATGATCTCACGGTTCATAAGATGGAGCCCCAAGTTGGGTGGTACAGAGCCTGCTTGGGATTCTCTCTCTCTCTCTGTCTCTCTGTCTCTCTCTCTCTCTCTCCCTCTCCCTCTCTCTCTCTCTCTTTCCCTCCCCCCTCAAAATAAATTTAAAAACTTAAAAAAAGAAGGAAGGAAGGAAGGAAGGAAGGAAGGAAGGAAGGAAGGAAGGAAGGAAGGAAGGAAAGGAAGAAAGAAGAAAGAAAGAGAAGAAATGAACTTGGTTGTGTGAAATAAGGCAGGAGAGCCCAGAAACATCAGGCATTCCAGTTAGGGCCATAAGAGTGACTGTGCCTGGAAGGAAGGCCTAGCCTAGCAAGCACATAGGATGCAAGTGGGCAGCCTTCAAGGGGAGAAAGAGCACTGGCATTGGAGTCCTGTAGACCTGGATTGGAGTCCCACTTCTACCTCTTACTGGCTGTGGTGAATATGTGAATATCTTGCCATTTTTAGGTTTTAGCCTACTTATTCGAAACTAGGGATGCTGAGCTATGTTCATGGCTCTCAACCCTCCCTGGGAATCATAATCACCTGCAAAGTTTTTTAATAATATTGACGCCTAAGCTCTAGGTCCAGAGATCCTGATGCACTTGGTTTGGCGTGGGACCAAGGCATCATATTTTTAAAAATCTCCCCAAGTGATTCCAATGTACAGCGAATAACACAATTCCAATAACACAATAAAAATATATTGAGAACCCCAGAACTAGATGACTACTCGAGTTCCCCTGGTTCTGAAATTCAGCAGCGCTATGAGGCATGTACAACCTCTGCCCACAGAAGAAAGTTTTAGGAGGCTAAAGCCAGGGGAACGGTGGTGCAGAGCAATCCAATCAAAGTGTGCATTATCTCAAATGGGGCAGAAAATGCCAGTGCCAGTTAATATTTTGCACCCAACATGATTTAGACTGGGGGCATATATTGTACTCCAAGCCCATTGTAAACACAATGGGCCATTTATTCACTGAACAGTAACCACTGTAATTACCTACAGGGCAAACATATGAGGTTGTTCAAGCAACAATTAATTGTGGACCTGGAATTGATGGGACAATAGCGATAAAGTATCAACCAGAGTGTGATTCAGAAATCACATCGGAAAACCAGTATTTCCCAAATTGTGTTAGGCAAGCATTTTGGGGGGAAACGAGGGCACTTACACCATCCCAGGTCCTGAAAGAGTTACTCCCCAATTTTTCTGATCTCTCCTTCTTACACTGGTGACTGTAGGAGGCTTGAAGTGTTTTAATTTTGAGAGAAAAGTCACAGATGCTGTGTTCAAGGAGACTATAGAGAACGTCTATTTCTTGTGCTCACCTGGGACCCAAATGTCACCTGCAGGCAGGAGTGCTGACCTTGTCTGGGTTGTAGGACCCTCTCTGTGAATCCAGTAGAAGCCATGGATCCTCTTTTCAGAAAAATGTGCATGTCAATAATGCACACGTGCCCACACAAGCTTTTTCATATAGTTTTTGGGGAGCTCACAGATGCCTTGGATCCCTTCTGTAGTCCCATTAGGTCATGGTCCAGCCCCCATGTGCATATCTCCAGAGCAGAGATCTCACGACTTCCACTGCTGGGCAACTCTGAGTGGAAGCCTTCCTCAGTGTGTCCAGCGGAGATCCTCCTCTCTATATGTTCTTCCCATTCATCCTTATTCTTCCTAGAACTTTTTAAAACAGTCATTCTATGCTTGACCTTTACCAGTCTTGGGATGATGTCCCTCTCTCTGTGAGGATCTTAGAAATTCATTCCTACAGGTACCCTCTAGCTCCAGGGGACAGCTGATGGGATATTTTATGTTCATCTCCAACAGACGGGATGTGTTGAGGTTGCTGATTGGGTGCAAGAGATGCAGGGGTACTAGGTAGTGGGTGTCTACCCTTTGAGTCAGACCAGGAAAGGATAAGGTCTCCCCTGCACCACTCTGTGGAAGTCTTGGGGGGCGTGGCGGGGGGGAGAAGGAGCACTTCCTCAGGTAACTGGGGAGGCAGTAAAAGCATCTTCAGCTGAGTCCTGAGGGCTCTGGATCTACTGGATCCTGGATGCTGAAATTGGACTATGGGATGGATTAGGTCTAGAGCTGCTGCGAGCATGGCAAGGGCTTGGGCAGAAAGCAGGTGGCAGAGTGAGCTTGCCTCGGCTGTGTCTTCTCTGGGTGAAGGATTTACATGAAATGAAAAAAGGAAGAAAAAGGAAGGGAGGGAGGCTGGCTGGAAGGAAGAGAGGGAAGGGGGAGTGTGGTGAATGACAGACTAAAAGAATTTAATAATCTCAGTGGAGGAAAGGCCTTGCTAAATATGACGCAAAACCTGAGGACATAAAAGAGGAAAAAAATGATAAATTCAACCACATTTTTTAAAAGTCTCTGTGTCAAAAGACACTGTATGAAACATAAAAAGAAAAAGTACAAACGAGGGGGAATTAGCAACTTCTGTTGCAAAGGGCTAGTTTCATTAATATAAAGGATCCCTTCTACCAACCAAGAAAAAGACTAAGAATCAACTTGGAAAACAGGTAAAGGATGTGAACGGTTTCCAGAAGCAAACCACGAATTGCTCTTGAGGGTAGGAAAAGGTACTCTGCCTCACCTCTAATAAGGTAAATGCAAATTAGAAGTGCAAGAAGATACCATGTTTCCACCTTCACACAACAAAGATCAAAAAGTGTGATAAGCACCTTCTGTGGATGAAGCCAGGAGGAAAGAGAGAGCAGAGATCAGAGGAAATGCGACGGAGGAGGTGACATTTAAGCTGGGCCTTGGAGGACAGAGAATTAAAATCCAATTTAGCAATTTACCGGCACTTAAAAGACAGAGAACGAATAATAAAGGGGAAGATAGACAGATTTGACTACTGAGTGTAAATTAAAACACACACACAATGAAAAGCAAACAAACTGGTATATTTGTAGCCACTGCAATAGTTTGAGTTCGGATGCTTCACATATAAAAAAAGTCTTCATTAAATTCAGTAAGAAAAGCATTAGAATACCACTCAAAAATAAGCAAAGGACATGACAAAGCAACTCCTAAAATAGATCATACTACTAGTTAACGATCCCATGGAAATGGGCTCAACATTATGCATAACCCATGAATGCAATATGATTCATTTTCTTAGTGATAGATCATTATAAGATTATATAGGGAAATGTCTTATTTCTCTCTTTTGTGATGACTGTGGAGAAATAGGCCCTCTAATTATACCTGGCTGGTGGGTGTGTAAATTGATACAACTTGGGGGGGAAATAAGTATTAAGTCTTTAAAAGCTCATACCTTTTATCTGGGAGATTTTATATCACAGACTCTATGCTACAGAAACAGCCTAAAATGTGGGGAAAAAGTGCTCTGCACAAAGAAGCTTGTAGAATAATATGACAATAATGACAAATTACGAACAGTCTAAATGCCCCCAAATTAGAGAGGATTTGGTAAATCATGATATGTTCATATGCTGGAATATGATGCAGCTATTAAAATGTTTGTAAGAAGTTTTTTTTTTTTTTTTTTTAACAGGATGGCTTCGATGCTTGTAGGATAATGTGAAGGGTGGGGAGGAGTTCAATTGTGTGTGTAGAATGATCTCTCAAGAACCTCTCTTAAAAAATCACTGTGCATGGGAAAGAGACCAGAAGGATTTAAATATTATGTTAATGGTGGTTCATTGGTGAAGGATAAATTATTGGCACATATTTTTCCTTCTTCTTTTGCATTTTTAAAACCTTCTCTTCATTATAATGTGTTACTTTCACAATAAAAGGGCTTAAAGAATATCTTGCCCCGTGTGTGCGTGCCCCACATCAGGATTTGGATCTCTGTGCCGTTCAGAATGATCCTGGGCTCACAGCTGCGAACCCACCAGTTTAAGGTGTTGTCTCTTTTGTGTTTTCCAGCTTTCCTTTGCTGCGACCACACCTGTTCTGGCTGATAAGAAAAAATACCCGTATTTCTTTCGGACTGTCCCATCGGATAACGCGGTGAACCCAGCCATCCTGAAGCTGCTAAAGCATTACCAGTGGAAGCGAGTGGGCACGCTGACGCAGGACGTGCAGAGGTTCTCCGAGGTAGGTTTGCGCGCTCTCACCTACCTGCTAGCTGCTGTCTCCTCCCGCCAAGGTGAGCTAAGGCTCAGTCAGGGGCACGTAATACCACAGGGCTTGTAAGCATGCTTGCATTAGCAGGATCACAGCCGTCTTACCACTGACAAACTAGAGCTGGTGGCTGAGGAATTTGTGCACGAGAGAGGTGAAAACCATCCAAGAGAGCTCCGGAGCGAAACCTTCCCTTCTGTCGTGTCTTTCGTCTAAATCATGTGGCTTATTCCCCTACTGGCCCTGTAGGCGTGCTGTCCTTGTTAGATGCTGGGTGACCGTCTAAAATCATCACGTGCCACCAAGAGCGTTTCTACAGTGCAGGGAGTCTGGGGAGGAGCTGGCTTGGAATGAAGGCTCTGGCGTCATCATGGATTGGTGGGTTTATTTGGGGTTTTATTTGTTGTTTATTTTAATGGCTTACACACAGACATCATATGTGGTGTTTTAGGGTTTGGTTTTGTTTTGTTTTTTTGCAAAAAAAGTTGAATATATATAGTAAAAAAAAAAGTAAAAGTGTTGCTTTGCACAGTCCTCCTAAATCCCACTCTCTCTGCCAAGTGAACTGCTTTGAGTTTACTGTTCATCTGCCCAGAACGTTTTCAATATAGTATTTAAACCCAAATGACTTCCTACTATAAATTTTGGCTTTTTTCACTTTACTACAGATCTTAGAGATCTTGGTTGACCTCATTCCTATTAATGGGCCATGGTGTTCTGTCTGATGGATAGATGGTAATTTGCTGAATGTGTGCAGCGTTTTGGTATCACAGCCAGCACCTCCCCGCCTCGGTGGGCATCTCCGTAACAGATTGTTAGAGGTGGAATTATTAGATCATTTAAAATATTGTGACAAACTGACCTCCAGGGAAGCCGCTCCGATTTCTAGTCCCACCAGCAGTGTGTGAAAATTCCCATTTCCACGCTTCTTTACTAAGAGTGGATATTAGGAAATGTTTGAAAGTTTTCCCTACTCAGGTGTGTGCAGAATGACCTCTTGCCTTTTTTCCCGTTCACCGTGTAGCTTCTGCTTTCCTCTTTCATCCCGCATGTGCTCTGGACATATGGAGCATCGTAGCAAAGCAAGCCATTCCACATGTGCTCAGCAGCCCAAGAGAAAGAGCTGCGTGGGAAGGAAAAGTGTGGGTCGGTGGACCTCAGCGACAGGAGTCGGGGACGACTCACCCCCTGTGGGTGTGGGGAGCAGAGGTGGGGTGGGTACAGAGCAGTGATAACCACCAGACCTGTTTCTACTGCAGCTCTGTACTTCCTTTCTGAGGCTCTGCCCTTCCTCTGCCGGGGGAAGGGGAGCCCACTCCACGCCTTGGCTGTGTGACCTTGGAGAAGTCCCCTCACTCCTCTGAGCTGTGGTTTCCTCCCCTGTAAACATGGCAACAATAGCCTTTCCTGGAGGTTCTTGCCAACATCAGTCGTAGATTTGAAAGAGCTTTGGAAACTAAAGTTCACGCGCAGAGAGGGATGTTTTCAGAGGTGCTTGAAAAGCAGAAGTGTTTGGCCCCACAGTCTGTGGTTATCCAAACAAGGCAGGCTTTTCTCAGGCAGAGCTAGACTTCATCTTCCCACCTCTCTGTTTCTCAGTCCCTGGGGAGAGGCATAAAGAAACTTGACCCCTGCAGGAGTGACTCATCGCCAAACGCGGCAAAAACTTTGGCTGCAAGAACGCCTTTTATGCCTTTTGTACGGCAGTGACCAGTGCTCCAAAATGAGTGTCAAGCAGGTTGATGGTGAGGGTGGGGATGCCCAGTCCTGTGGCCCCATTGGCACCGGACTCTGCAGTGATTTGGAGACATCTGCTTCTTCCCAGTGGGGTCTTGAGCTGTCGCGGCCTGAAGGACCTTTAGGGACACCTCCCTCAACCTCCTTGTTGTATGGAAGTGAAAACAGAGGCCCAGAGAAGGGAAGGGAAAAAGTTCAGGTTTTCAGAGCACCTCT
Organism: Hyaena hyaena; assembly: GCF_003009895.1. Taxonomy (NCBI): domain Eukaryota; kingdom Metazoa; phylum Chordata; class Mammalia; order Carnivora; family Hyaenidae; genus Hyaena; species Hyaena hyaena. Next base: position 683,858 of record NW_024080724.1, read on the forward strand.
GAAATCACGAAAGATTGTTTACAGGAAAGTCGGGACTGAATGCTGGGATCCTGACTGCCAGTCAGACTTCCCACTGCTCCTTTCCATCCGTAGCTTTCTATAGTCACGCGAGAACTACTTACAACTCTGGAGGTTGGAAATACCTCAAAGCCTTGGTTGAAAGAAGATGAATTATTAGTCCCCACTCAGTTGAGGGTTTTATTGATTCTCAAACATGCTCACAGCAGCAGCCCGGTGAGGTGGGGGGGGGGGGGGGGGGGTTATGTTCCCATTTTACAGATGAGGAAACTGAGGCTTGCAGAGGGCACTTAGCTTCTTCCTCCAGGCCACATGCTGATAAAGGGGCCCACCCAGTGCTGCCAGCCTGACCCTCCAATGTCAGCCTTTGTTTCCTCTAGTATGCTGTCCTCGCCGGGGTCGAGTATTGACAGTTTGGGACCGCATCTCCACCCCACACAGCTGTGTTAGGGCCCTCAGCTGAGGCTTCAGGACGTCTCAGTGGGAAGCCTCTTTTCTGAGGACAGGATGTTGCTTGGTGGTATTGCTGGCAAGGACCCCTCTCGATTTAAATCTCCCAGGCCAGCTGACTCCTCTGTGTGCCCAAGGGTTTTGGCATCCCTCTCCCGATGTCTGGGCTGCATTGCTGGAGTGCAGGCACTGGAGGCTCGCCAGGGCCTAACAGCTTTTCGTGAGTGCGAGGGAAACTGGATTCCTTTTATGAAATTGGTCGATCAGCAGCCTCAGGCACTTCTGTTCCCAGCCCGGGCACTGGAAGGATGGTCAAATGAAAGCAGTCCTGAAGTAGGAGGGGGAGGTGGGGAGGGGACAGCTGAATCCCAGAAGGGCTGAAAGACGTGCAGGGCTGAGGGCCATCCCACCCCGGGACCAGCTGCACCACCCCACGGATGTGCGTGGTGCCCAGAGGCTGCCTGAGACTGGGATCAGACGGGCCCATCTCCAGACCCCGCTTTGCCACACAAGGGCTGTGTGCCCCGAGGCAGTTCCCTTTACCTTGTAGACTCGGGTGTGGAGGGATTAGAGCTGCTGTGAAACAAGCAAGGTCCCTAGTGAACACCGGTGGCTGCAGAGCAGAGCTTGCATCAGCCCTGCCCTCTCTGGCACAAGGATTGAAGTGAGGTGAGAGACACAGGAAGGATTTGGTATCAGATAGGCTGATCTCTAGGCCCCGCTTTGCCAGGCCAGGGCTGTGTGGCCACAGGCAGTCCCTTTGTGTAAAATGGGGATATTTATCCCAACCCCACAGGGACTCAGAGATGAGAGAGTCAGGACAAGAAAGTGAAAGATCTTTGCATAGTAAGTGCTCATTAAATGGACATCCTCTACTCCGCTAATTCCTGGGACAAACTCTGGGAATGGGTATCCATTCACTCAAAAAAAATAAATAAATAAAATAAATGGCCTCCTGTGTGCCAAGGTCTGTCACGTGCACAGACCCTGTGCTGTGGAGGCCAGGGAGGAATGGACATGGCCTCAAGGTCAGTAGGAGTCAGGCCTCCTTCACTGGGTTCTCGACTCTGGCTGCTCGCTGGAATCACTGGCGAATTGGTTTGTTTAAAAGTTGGGTTCCCTGCACACCACAACTTTTAACAGCTTTTCTGGGATATAATTTATATACCATACAGTTCATCCATTGTTAGCGTACAGTCTAATTATTTTTAGCAAATTTCTATCGTGATGCAGGCATCACCACAATCCAGTGTTAGCACACTCCGATCAACCCACAAGTTTCCCTTACGCCTGTTTGTAGTAAGGCCCACCCCTGGCCCCAGGGTCATTTGCTTGCGTGATAGTTTTGCCTGTTCTGGAAACTTCCTATAAATAGAATTATATAACATGTACTTTTTGTGTGTCTCGCTTCTTTTATCTAGCATAATGTTTTTGAGGTTCATCCAGGTAGCATGTATCAGTGGTTTGTTTTTTTGTACAACTGAGTAGTATTCCCCTGTGTGGCGAGGGGACATTTTAGAATCCTCTGGGGAGCTTTTAAAATCCAGATGACCCTGGTGTTAGAATCTGTTCAATCTCCAGGTGATTTCAACGTGCTGCCAATGTTACTATGTGTTTCCCAATCAGCTCCGTCCGGAAGTCAGGGTGGGAATGGCGCCCTCTTGTGGTGGGGGACATTGCTCTCAGAGTAGCCTTGGTCTCCGGGCAGCGTGACAGGCCTCTGAGGTGCAGTGACAAGGTGACTGCGAGGCAGGGTGGAGAGGGTGGAGGGCGGGGCTCTGCCAGGTGGAAGACAAAGGTGGGGGTGGGTGATGAAGATTGAGGGTGCTGCTGAGTGGGTGCTCCACGGGGCTGGGGATGGAGAGCGATGAGCAGACAGATGGCCCGTGGGCTTGGAGGAAGTAGAGCTCTGAAGTCTCTGGGAAGGCTGGCGGTGTGGGGTGAGGGAGCCACAGGGATGCGAGGGGCGGTCAGACCTGGAGGAAGGATGGAGGGGCCAGGCCCTGGCTCTGTGTGAACAGCTCAAGTGGAGTGGAGGTTGGGACACCGGAGTGCTGAGTGACTTCCACGTGGGTGTGGCAGGAACAAGATGGACGCGGGGCTTGGGGTAGAGATGAAGGGGCAGTGAGCAGGGCTGCCTGGGGAACCAGCAGACAGCAGCAGGGATATCTGGGCCTCCTCCCCCTTCCAAGTTCCAAGTCCAGTGGTCTACGAGTGTAGGTTCCCAATTCCGTGACCCAGCTAGCCAGCTAAGCACGCTCAGTTTCCCCTTCTATAAGATACAGGAGTGGGCCAGTTGAGTTCTGTGATCTCTCCTAACAAAGAATTTGTGATGAGGGATATCTGCTCTCGGACCCTGATTCTGCCACTCCTGGGGTGTGGGCATGAGAATTACTTAGCCGTTTGGTGCCTCAATTTCTTCATCTTGAAAATGGGGATGATAATAACGTACCTAAGTCTTAGGATAGAGGTGAAGATTAACTGTGTTTTAAAACTCAAGGTGCTAATTGAAGTGCCGGGCCCTTAAGAAGATCCATGCAAGAGGTGGCTGTTATTTTTATTATCATCTCGAATCTGGCTCCTTAGCCCATGGCCGCCCCCGCTCAGGAGCCCAGCTGGGTGGCTGCACAGCTCCCCTTCCTCCCCGCCCTCCAAGCAGGCTCTGAGGCTCCCCGCTCAGTCGCTGGTCCTCAAGTGATCTCAGGATTTCTGGGGTTGACCTTTCCATACCAGAGACCTCCCCCAAGGGGTGGGATCCTCGAGGCCCTTGATCTGTCCGGCGCCGAAAGGGCACCATCTGTAGAGTTCCTCCTGAAAGCAGCAGCCCTTTCAGCCCTCCGCAGCCTGCCTGGCCCTTTGAAGCCTTCCCGGCTTGCCAAGTCACCATCTGCCCCAGCAGAGGGGTCTCCGGTCACCTCCTCTAAAGTTACTGCTTGTTATAACAGAGCAGTGGATGCCAGAGGCCTTGTGCTTGCATCTAACCCAGGAACCAGCTTGGTTGGTCATCAGCCCGCTGTCCTAAGCAGGGATGAAGTTGGCACGGCTGGAGAGACGCTTCATGGGCCCCCGAGGCCTCCTTCTCTGAACTCCGGTCCGTTTCCCCTTTGGTGCAGCCACACCTCCGTGCTGGCTTCTCTCTGCAGGACTGTCCTCCGTCCTCCCCCACACCTGGCCAACCTTCCTCCCCAGGCTGGATGACGGCCACTGCCTCCGTGCTCCCCACACCTCCCCCCACCCCAGCCTTCTCTCTGTATCGGCTCCTTGCACAATGCAGTGTGACCCACCATTTGCCCCTTCACCCATCCCCCGCCACCACTGGCGGGGGAGCCCCTGTGGACAAGAGCCACACCGACGTCTCTATCCCTTCACCCTGCATGTTGCCTGGCACGTACGTCTTCAGCAAGGATTTCAGTCAATGTGTCTCTATCCATTGGGCCAGATTCTAGGGGGGCAAATGCAGCGATGCCCCCTCTGTTGCCCATAGTCTGCCTGCACCTAGGATGGTGAGGTGGGGTGGGAGGGGTTCAGAGAGATCCCTGCTCCTAGCCTGAGTCACCGGGGCCATAGGGAAGAGGGGAGGGGCTGCACGGGCAGCAAGTCACACCCCCACAGACCTCAGCCAGGCCATTCTGTCGTTTCTCACCTGGGTCATTCTTTTGGATGTGACATTGTTTATTGGTGGAGATTCTTCTAGAGGTCTCACTGGAAAGTCCTGGGCCAGCCAGCGGAAACAGCAGTGGCCAGGATCTGAATCCTAGCTGCTTCTGGGTGGCAGTGATGCGGGGCACTGGAAATGCACGCATTGTAGTTTGTGTCTGACTTCTTTTTCTTCCTGTGTCATCCTGGGATGTTCATTCTGAGGGGTCAACACTCCAGGTAACTCCAGGTAACCTCTGGAGCCGTGGTGCCCAAAGTACAGTCCTGGACCCATAGCACCAGCGTCATTGTCGTCTGGGAACTTGTTAGAAAAGCAAATTTGAGGGCTTCACCTGGCCACCCTGAAACAGACCCTTTGGGGGGCCCAGTATGCTGGAGTGTTCGAACCCCTATGTTGGAGGAGTGGGCAGCCTTCAGCTGAGGTCACTGTGCTCCGAGGTCTCCTTTATCTGAGAAAAGGGACAGGCACGCTGCAAGGACCGAGGCGCCTCGGGTTTCTGTCCTTGGCTTCCCTCCAGGCTGCAGGGTCACCTGGGCAGCCCACACATCCACAGATCTGCCGTCATTAGGAGGCAGGAGGGGACTCCTAACAGACCGGAGTCGTATCCTAATGATCCTGGTGCCCCAGCCTGTGCCCAACTTTCATCTGAAAACTTGCTAATGCTTTTAGGCGCTGGCTGTCTGCCCCCAGGCAAGAAACGTCCTCTCCCTCTCTGGGCTCTTACTTCCAGCTCTGGGAGACACCTGGCCTGCGGGCCAGCCAGCAGGGACTCCATGTCCATCCTGCCCACACCATCACAGCTGTTTGTAGCAGCCTCTTTGGCATTTGGGGGTCCGTTATTTCCCAGGGCGTATGTATGTGATAGGATTTTTGTGCAATTTTAACAGTTGTGTGTTTATGCTGTTATAGACCAGGGAGGAAAAGACTACCAGCTCATCAAAACTGCACTTCAGCGATGTTATTGTCGAGAATGGAAACCTCAGTTAAAAAGTGAGGCTGTTCAAAGGAAAAAACAAAACTAGCAAGCACAGAGGTGGTGCACTTAGGTGGTGAAATTGCCTCTGAAGGGGTCCAGGAGGGACTGGAGTTTGGGAGCCACTGGGATGGATGAAAGCCCATCCGGCTGCCTCTTCATTTAACACACAGCAGTGGGCAAGGAGTGGAGGGTAGTACTGGCTTCCCTGCTACTGGAAGTAATAGGCTTTTCCTTGAAGCCCTGGCCCGGTGCAGATATTCAGTGGGAGAAATTCAAGGTCAAGGTCAAGAATTGGACCTTGAAGACCTTCAGCCTCCCAAGGCTGAAGCTCCATGGGGCAGACTCTAGCGTTCAAACAACACTTGTTCCTTCCAGTGAGTGCCCGCAAGGGAAAGTGCAGCCCTCTAGCAGGTGCTCTGCCGTGCCCATCCCCCCACAGTGGGAAGACCCCCAAGTGGGTGAGAACCATCGCAGGCAGGTTTTCAGTGCTCCCACCATGCTGGTGGCAGTGTTCTGCGGCAGTGTGCACACACCTGGGAGGGCATTCGGGGGGGCTGTCCAGGGCTGGCTGCGGTGACAAAGACATCTGAAGCAAGGCACACCTCCACCCTGGATGGCCTTGGGCTGGCTCAGAGGCTCTGCCCCCAGGAGAAGCTCTCCCCCTACACTTCAGAACAGGAAGGACGTGGCTGCCCTGTCCGCAGTGTGGGAGGAGACCCAGGACCTTCAGGATGCTTCCTCCCTGGCGTTCCATGCCAGGTGCCCAGAGCTGAGCATCCTTCCAACACACACAGCCCTACTCTTAAAGGAAAGGAGTAGCCCTGGACCCTGCTTAGAGAGAGGGCAGGAAGCCTGGCTGTGGGAATGTGGGGCCAAGCACCAGAGCTTATCCAGGGTCTGGGTGAGCGCCAGTCCTTCAGCTCACCAGGGCTGTGATAGCAGGTAAATACACCTTCCACCCAGGCCCCGTGGGTGCTGGAGCACAGGGGTGAGAGAAAGCCCGGAAGGAGATTCTGGAGGTCTCTGGGTGGAGGTGGGGGGTGGGGGGGCCCTGCCATTCAAGCCAACCTCAGAGCCCTCACCAAGACACTTCTAGGGCCTCCCCCACAGCCCCTGGGCCTGGTTCCCAGAGCATGACTCTAGCCGCGTGAAGCAGAACCTTTGGGGTGGTGAAATGTAACTATAACATCATCTATTGCCATTTAGGGGATGGGAGGGTACTGTGTGCGTGTGATGAAATTCAGTCGCCCAGCGTGAGGCTACCTCTGTTTTGTAGAGCAGACTCAGGAAGGATCAAGTCCCTTTGCCAAAGTCTCACAGCCGCAAGGTGGCAGGCGTAAGTGTAACCCAGGTCCGTGCCCACCCTTGTGGAGAGGAGACTGCCAGTCAGGGCCGGTATCCCTACCCCATCCCCTACCACAGGAGCAAAGAGCTGGATATTTGGACCAACCAGTTGGTGATTCAAGGGGAGCTCCTTGAAGTCCCCTGCCGTTCTCGTCATGGGATCGCACATTTACTTTTTATTATTTCTCCAGATTCTGAGTCTCAGAGCCCAGCTCTCTCTTTCCACATTGACTCCTGCTGAAGTATCCCAGGATGCTTTGTTTCGGCTGGGTCTCTTGGCTGACAGGGCAGTGTGTCTCATAGTGTGCAGGTCTCCAGGGCTATTCTGGTACATTCTGGCTGTAGTTTTTCCCCCAAGGCCCACCTGCCAGGATCGGATAGTGCTAGGGCAGTCGCAGCAAAGGGGTGGAGTTGGAAGGTGTGTGGAACCTTCAGGAAAAGGCGAATAGTCAGTGTGTAATGTGAGAAGTGAAGAATGGGCTAGGAGGAAGGAAGAACGGTGAAGTCCCTACATGACGCTATGTTTGGACTTGAACATCAGCAGTAGGGAGCCATGGAAGGCTTTTTAGCAGGCAGTGAGAGATGGTAGCAATCTGGGAAAACAGCCAGGAGGTTACTGCCGTAACTCAAAAGAAAACTAATAAGATTGTAGTTATTTTCTTGCATAAAAATGTCAAGTTCTCTTTGTTTTCATTTTTTGCTTCTTTATTTAAAAATACTAATACATTGCGTTCTAACCCTAATATTAATATGTACTCAATGAAGAAAACTTGGAAGACACAGAAGAGCAAAAAGGAAATTTAAAAATCAGCCATAAGCTAGCTCCTGAAAGGTCGTTGTTAACATCGATAGCATATGTCTTTATAGTTTTTTCAATGTGTATGAGTGAGTATGTATAAACAAATACATGTTCTTACTACAGAAACGGCTTCTTTAATTTAGCAGTCCAGGGGCGCCTGGGTGGCTTAGTCGGTTGGGCGTCCGACTTTCGCTTAGGTCATGATCTCGCGGTTCGTGGGTTCGAGCCCCGCGTCGGGCTCTGTGCTGACTGCCAGCTCAGAGCCTGGAGCCTGTTTCAGTCTGTGTCTCCCTCTCTCTCTGACCCTCCCCTGCTCACGCTGTCTCTCTCTCTCTCCTAGAAAGAAATAAAAATATTAAAAAAAAAAATTTAGCAGTCCAGGGGCAACGTTCTTCCAGGCCAGTGGGTAGTCTCTCCCACTGTGACTCGCAATAGCCTGTCCATTGGGTCTGGTGACCCTGTGAAGCCCCCCTACCTTCGCCACACCCCTCTCTGGTGTGTTTTGGGCAGTTTCCCTCCAGGCCTATTCATCCTATGGCCTGTTCCCTTTCTTCCGAGAGTTCTGCAAATATTCCGTCTGTTGGTGGCCTTCTTCACTGCTTTCCAGAGCTGTCACAGATATGTTTCTTTTAAAAAATCTGTGTCATTTGGGGCTCCTGGGTGGCTCAGTCCGTTAAGCGTTGGACTTCAGCACCATCTTGCCATTTCCGAGTTCGAGCCCCACGTCGGGCTCTGTGCTGCCAGCTCAGAGCCTGGAACCTGCTTCGGATTCTGTGTCTCCCTCTCTCTCTGCCCCTCCCCTGCTCTCTCTCTCTCTTTCTCTCTCTCAAAAATAAATAAACATTTAAAAAATTTTTAAAAATCATTGCCATTTTGAGATGGGACAGGAAGTAGATATATATTCTCTGTTGCTGTTTTTTGTTTTTTTTTCAAATAGCTATTGAAGAACATTCTACTCTATGGTTATGCTATAATCACTCAAGAGAATCACTCCACTGTTGAACATGGAGAAGGTTGCCAATCTTCCCGGATTATAAACAAAAATGCAGGAAACTCATACTTGTATTTTTGTGTGTATATCTCTGATTAGTTTCTGAGGATAAATTCCTAGAAATAGTGTAAGCACATTTTGGAACCTTTTGTACATGTTGCCAAATTGTCCTCCAGAAAGATCATACCAATTTAGAGTTGCCTAGCAGTATATGACAGCACTCACTGCCAATGTTATATATTATTCTTTTTTGATCCTTGGCAATTGCTATTTTAATTTGCATTTCTTTGATTACTGCTAAGGTTGAATTTCTTTTTGACTAGGAATCTTTCTCATTTCCGTTTCTCCTTTCTCAAATTGACTGTTCGTGTTATTGGCACATTTTCCTATTGGAGTGTTCTTATTCTTACCGATTTATAGGAGCTCTTATAAGTGAAGGGCATCTGTCTTTCATCACATTGGTTGCAGATCCCTCCCTGTGTTTCATGGGCCATTCAATCTTGTTTTTTATGTTATTTGATACTATTGAAAAACATACTATTTTATATAGTCGAATGTATCAAGACCACTTTTCTTCATTTTTCATTTTGTGGTTGGCATGCTCTTCTTATCCCCCAATTTTTGTAAATATTCACCAGTGTTTTCTTTTTCTTCTAGTACTTTTCTTACTTCCTTTTTCAGTGTATCTGGAATTTCAGCATATGACCTGAAATATCAAACCTTTATTTCTCCTGCCCCCATAGTTGCTCAATAACTCTTCCAGCATTTTATTAATATATTTCCCCTACTCATTTAAAATGCCTGCGCTAAATTGTATCTTTAAAAAATAATATACTACATTTTTTATACTTTAGAGCAGTTCCATAAAAATACAATGTGGGCCCCATCTGTGCTTTTAAATTTTCTAGTAGCCACATTTCAAAAAGTAAAAAGATATAGGTAAAATTAATTTTAATAATATATTTTATTGAGTGTAGTATCTCCAAAATACTATCATTTCAACATGTGACACTGGCCATGTGAAATTCTCAGTGGCCATATTGGATGCTGCAGCATAAGACAGTTCTTGGTTTTCATTTCATTCTGTTCCATTAATCTAACTACTCTGGAATTGGCATCTCTTCGTTTTAAATATTATTAATGTATAATATAATTTAATGTACAATCCTTCCTTCTTTGTTCACAATGTCTTTATATTCACTGATGTAATTTTTAGAAGGTTCTAAAAATGTAGTAGGTGTTTTTGTTTTAATTTTAGTAACTCCAGAATTAAATTGGGAGACATTTGACATCTTTAGAATGCCAAATCTGCCCATTCAGGATCTTAGAACATCACTTCATTCAAAATTTCTAATTAAGTCCTCAATGAACTTTTGTCAATTTCTTCTTATCCTTTCCATTTCATACTAGGCTTATTTTCAAGCATTCCACGTTTATTACTGCTCTAAGGAAATGGGATCTATTTTCCTTGATAGTCAGTTGTTATCACTGGAATAGAGGAAAAGCTCTTGATCAGTGTATATACATATTTTGATGAGCCATACTGAATTCTAATTACTTCTGGTAGTTTTTCCTCACTTAATTCCCCTGGATCTTCTAGATGGAAAACAATACCAACTGGAACAAGAATAAATTTGCTTTCTGTTTTCCAGTGTGACAGCATCTTTATCTTCATGATTTTTCATTGAGGTGGTACTATATAGGGCTTAGAACAGAATGACTGCCTGGGTTCTGATTCCAGCTCAGCTACTTCCCACCCGTGTGACCTTGGGCAAATTATTTAACTTTTCCTTGTCCCCCATAATGGAAACATAGTCATAGTACCTCGGCTGTTGTGACTATTCAAATGATTAATGCATATAAAGTACTTAGGACTTAGAACAGTGACCAAAAAGGTACCCAATATATATCAGCTATTTTTATTGTTATTATTACTGCCTTATTCATTACACATCCTAGAGTTATATTTAAAAATAGTGATAATACTGGATATTCTTATCTTATTCTTGACTTTAGTGAGAATGCTATTTGTAAGGTATGATGTCTGTTAGAAGAACAGATATTCCTCATCGTGTTAACGACTCTTTTATTTATTCAGTGTTTGAACCAGGTACGCATGCTTAAGAACTTATATGTCTTTTTAGAATCTACGTCAATAGCTATGCATTTTTTTCTTTGCTCTGTTAGTGTGACAAATTATAGTTATCAATTTCCTTTGTTCATTCTATAATGCATTCATTCAGCATATATTTATGGGGTGCCTGGCATGTGTTGGGCACTCTTCTAGACACTGTGACACATTGGTAAATGAAACCAAAAGTCCCTGCCCTTCAGGAACTTGCATTCTAGTGTGGGGAAACAGATGACAAAAACAATAAGAAAATAATATGTCAGGTAATAATAAGTGCTAGGGAGAACAATGAAGTAGGGTAAGGGGAATAGGATATGCTGTGTGGGGTGGGGTGAGGTCAAGGAGAGGTTCAACAATAAGGCGACTTTTTGAGCAAACACCTGAAGGCAATGAGAAGCAAGTCATAGGATATCTGTGAGAAGAGGGTCCTAGGTAGAGAGAATAGCATGTGCAAAGGTCCTGATGCTGGTGGTGCTGGAGCCACATCACAGAGACCATTATGACTGGAACAGAGTGGGTGAGAGGGGAGTAGAGCTCTTTTGAGGGGAGGGATTTCCAGCCCCTGCAAGACATTTGTGAGGACTTTGGCTTAGACTTTGAGTCAGTTGAGAAATTACTGAGTATTTTTTTTCTTAATGTTTATGTATCTATTTTTGAGAGAGAGGGTACAAATGGGGAGGCAGAGAGAGAGAGGGAGAGAGAGAATCCCAAACAGGCTCCACACTGTCAGCATGGAGCCCAGTGCGGGGCTCGATCCCACCAATCATGAAACCATGACCTGAGCCCAAACCAAGAGTCCAGTGCTCAACCGACTGAGCCACCTAGGAATCCTTCTTTTTATTATTCTTGAGAAAAAATTCATGTAACATGAAATCCACCATTTTAACGATTTTAAAGTCTATAATTCAGTGGTTTTTGCTATGTACCCAACGATGTGGGCCATAACTACTATCTAATTCCAGAGCATTTTTATCACCCTCAAAACAAATCCTATGTCCAATTAATAGTCACTCACTTCCCCAGCCTGACAACTGCAATCTACTTTTTGTATCTGTGGATTGGTCTATGGTATACAATTCATATAAATGGAACCATAGGGGTGGGAGGTAGGGGAAGTGGGTGAAAGATGCAAAGTTACAGTTAGAAAGTAAATGAATTCTGGGGATCTAATGTACAAGATGGCAACTATAGTGAATACTGTATTGTGTATTTGAAAATTGCTGAAGAGAGTAGGTCTTTAAAGTTCTCATCACAAGAAAAACATGATAACTGTGTGAGGTGAACTTGTGGTGGTGATCATTTTGCAATATATGCGTATGTCAGACCATTATGCTGTATGTGTTAACTTACATGATGTCAATTGTATATACAATATCAATTGTATAAGTCAATTGCATCTCAGTAAAACTAAGCAAAAAGAACTTATAAAATATGTGGCATTTTGTGTCTAACTTTTTAGTATGTCATCTTTGGAGGGACGCCTATTAAATCTTTTGTCCAGTTTTCAATTGTGTTGCTTATCTTTTTGCTATTATGAGTTCTTTATATATTCTGGATACTAAACCCCTATCAGATATGATTTGCAAGTATCTTCTCCCATTCTGTGGGTTGTCTTTGCACTTTCTTAATGGGCTCTTTGCACAAAAGCTTTCAATTTTGGTCAAGTCCAATTTATTGGGGAGGTTTTTTTCCCTTTGTTTCTTGTGTTTTAATGCCATGTTTAAAAAAAAAAAAACATTGTCTACTCCAACATCATGAAAATTTAAACCTATGTTTCCTTCTTAAATTTTTTTGATGTCTATTATTTATTTTTGAGAGAGAGAGAGAGAGAGAGAAAATGAGTGGAGGAGGGTTAGAGAGAGAAGGAGACGAAGAATCTGAAGCAGGCTCCAGGCTCCAGGCTGTTAGCACAGAGCCTGATGTGGGGCTCAAACTCATGAGCCATGAGATCATGACCTGAGCTGAAGTCGGACGCTTAACTGACTGAGCCACCCAGGCGCCCCAAACCTATCTTTCCTTCAAAGAGCGTTATAGTTTTAGCTCTTATATTTAGGTCTTTGGTCCATTTTGGGTTAATTTTTGTATATGGTGTGAGGTAAGGATCCGATTTTATCATTTGTAATGAAGCCATCCAGTTGTCATTGCACTCCTTTTTGAAAAGACTAATATTTCTCCACTAACTGGCCTTGGCACCCTTACTGAAAATCAATTGATCATAGTAGTATGGGATTTATTTCTGGACTACTGGAGAGTTCTTAAAAGGAAAGATATGACCTCTTACAGTTTCAAAGGATCACCAGGGCTGCTGAGTGGAAGTGGTGACTTGGACTGGATAATGAAAACCAGTCAGATTCTGCATCCCTTAAGGCGGTAGAGCTGATAAAGCAGATTTCTTGATGGAATGTGTGTGGTGTGCAAAGAGTGAGGCATCAAGGAGGGTGCCAAGTATTCAATATGAGCAACTGGAAGGAATGAGTTATTATTTATTAACTTGAGGAAGAATGCAGAGGAGCAAGTTTTAGAGAGGAACTCAACAGTTAAGTTTAGAGATTCCTGTTGGATTACTAGATGGAGAAGTTGATTAGGTAGCTGGATAAAAGGGATCTGGAATTCACAGTTACATTAAACCATATTAGCATTCCTGAAATAAACCTGCCTTTGTTATGCTGTCTTGTTCTTTTAATCAATTTAGTTACTTAGGGTTTTTTTTCCCTGTAAGTACTTGTGGAATAGTTTATCTTTTACTCTGATCGTGCCATCTTTAATTGGGTTTAGTTGACAGAGTTATTCTAGTTTTACAGTGAGTATTAGAAAGCTTTCTGTCTTTCTAGATGCCCTGGAATCGTTTATAAAATATACAAGTTTCCTGCTCCTTGAAAATCAAAAGATGACTCTACGGAACCATCCAGGATTCTACACCCCCCACCTCCTCCTTTCTACAAGTTGTCTTGTGGCTTCTGTGTACTTCTTGATCGGGTTTACACTTCTTGTGTGAATTTTAGTAACTCACATGTAACAGAAAAGAGTCCATTTTCTTGAGATTTTCAAATCTATTAGCATATATTTGAGTAGCATTATTTTTGATTTGTGTCTTTTGTCATATGCTCTTTCTCGTTACAAACATGTTTCCCCACTTTTCCCCCTGATTAAACTAGCTCGTTTGATTTTTTACTAATTTAACTGATAATAACATCTTAAACTCAGCATGCAAAAAATGGTCACATTTCTTATTTTTCCAAATTAAATTAAACCTGGATCAAGCACACCATCTGTCAACCAGATTTGCTGGGGTCAGCGTCTCACCTCTTAAAGAGTCACCCTCCTCCAATGTGGCCAGTAACCCCAGTGGTCTTTCCGTCAGCAAGCTGGGAAACCCTGCATTCTGCAGCCCGTGCTCCCTGCTGCCATTTGCTCTTGACACTGGTCAGCCTGGTTCCCGCCACCGGACCAGGTCCCTGGACAAACTTCCGGGCATCCTTTAGCTCCTCACTAGGTTCCCAGGTTGCAAGTTTCCACCAATGGCCTTTTCACTTCCATTTGGAGCTGCCCCCAGGATGCAGCAACACTGTCAGGAGTGGCTTGCTCATTTTCTCCCATGGATCCAGAACCTCTCTTGGCTTTTTCTTCTCAGAGAGCTGCATCGCCAAGAGTCAGAGAGGGTTTCATTTAGCAACTTGGCCCTACATGGTCCTGTTCTCTTCTGCAGCAGAATAGAGACCTCCTTGAAGCAGACACCTTGATTGCTTCTGGGGGATCCCCTTACCTCCTGCTCCTTTAAAGCTTACTCCCCCTACCAGAGATAAACACATTTTCCAGATAGGTGTCCCACTAAAGAACATACAGCAAAACAAACAAACAAACAAACAAACACCACAAGTTAAGTCTCTAGTGGAAGATCCCATGGTCTTGTTTTTAACCCAAAGAATGATCACCTGGATTTTTATTGGCTCAGCTTCTACTTATTTACTAATTTATTTGTTTCTGCTTTGTCTTTATGAATACCTCTCCTTTAAGTTGGCTTGTTTTGCCATCTTTTTCTTTTATTGTGTATTTATTTTTGAGAGACAGAGACAGAGCATGAGTGGGGGAGGGGCAGGGAGAGAGGGAGACACAGAATCCAAAGCAGGCTCCAGGCTCCGAGCTGTCAGCACAGAGCTCCGTGGGGAGCTTGAACTCACAAACGGTGAGATCATGACCTGAGCTGAAGTCAGATGCTCAACCCACTGAGCCACCCAGGCTCCCCTGCCATTCTTTTTAACTTCTTGATTTACACATTTATTTTTTACCCTTTTTTAGTTGCTGTCAAATGTATGTAAGCTAATACCTTTGTCTTTGATTACAGCTTTGGCCAAATCCTATACATTTAGTTAAACAGTATGCCACCTTCATTGTAAGGAGACTGATCTATAGTTACATTTTCAGTTTAAAATATTAGGTTTCTATTTCCCTAAGTACATAAAAGATAATATAAAACATAATATAACATAAATACTACAGAAATTAGCACTTTTATTTACTACCCATCCCTCATCACCTCTAATTTTGTATTATTATAATTTGAGTTTTTATTTGGTATTCTTTACATTGCAGCTTTCTTTTTCAGTTGTTATTTGAGATATCAATTTTATTTTATTTAAAGTTTTTTAAAAATGTTTATTCATTTTTGAAAGAGAGAGATGGAGACAGGGCATGAGTGGGGGAAGAACAGAGAGAGAGAGGACACAGAATCTGAAGCAGGCTCCAGGCTCTGAGCTGTCAGCACAGAGCCCGATGTGGGGCTTGAACTCACAAATGGTGAGATCATGACCTGAGCCGAAGTTGGACGCTTAGCCCACTGAGCCACCCAGGTGCCCCAAGGTACCAATTTTATTTTAAAACTATATTAAAGTAGCTATGATTTAAAGACTCAGATCCGTATTTATAAGGCCTCAGTCTCTGTTGACAGATCTTTCACAAGTTGGGTATTCTGATCTGTCTCTTCTTGGCATGAGTCATCTTTTTCAGGAAGACTGGATGGGCTTTATACCTACCAGGCTTTTCCGCAGATCACAGTTTCTCTCTGTTGCTTCTGCTGTGAAATATAGATTTTAACGATCATAATCTTCCTCCTCAAACCTCTAGGCATTACCTCAATGTTGCGATGAAGTCTGAATGCAATCTGATTTGATTCTTTGGTAGACAAGTCTTAATTTCTCTTCCAACGTCCCCCCGACCCAAACATACTGGATGCTTGGAGGATTCTTTCACAATCCTTGGAATCAAAAAAGGAAATACAGACATGTCAAATGTTTGTCTGTTTTGTCTAAAATGTGATTACCACTTTTATTTGAAGAACAGAGTGTTCAGAGTACAGAAGTTTTCTTCTATTATATCTTTAATTATTGCTTTTGTTCTGGTATCTGTTTTAGAAAAACTAGTAATTCACAAGTGAGTCTCTGTCATTTATTCTCCATATATTTCTGTTCTCTCTGGTCATTTTTATCCCGGTCCCTGTTCTCTGCGTTCTTACAGGACACATCACCGTTGTCCCCTCAACAGCACCTGTCAGTTTTCTGCAGTGAGGCTCTGCTCTTCCCTGCTTCAAACGTTTCTTAAAATTCTCATAACCTAATTCATTTCCTGTCGTTATTCTCTTAACTCTGGCAGCTTTCTTTAGTTTTAATCTGTCTTTTATTGCATATTTCACTTCTTACATCTTAGAGACCAGGTCTTAATAATCTCCTTGGAGTACAAGACAGCCACTGCAATTTGCTTCTAGTTCCCAGAGAAAATCCTTTCGGAGGCGAGTTCTTCCTGTGCGAGCATTCTTTGTTTGCTCCCTTTCTGTTTCAGGAAGTGTTTATAGGCTCCATGTGTATTTGAGGTCTTGCCTGGACCTGGTATTTGCTTATAGCTGGGTTAGTTATCCTGGGGCCCCTCACTGTCTGACCTAGATGCTATCAGATTCTTCATCTCAGATATTAATCTGGAAGACTGGATGATGAAATTTCACATTACCAGCCAGGGACCGGCAGCCCGGGGGGGGGAGGGGGGGGGGGGGGGGGGGGGGGGGGCGCATTCTGTGCTGTGGGCATTGCTTTTCTAGTTTGTTGGCCCTGCTGCTCCAGATGCGTATTGTTCCTCCTGGCCTGTCCCTTGTTTCCCTGCCTGCTGTGTATGGGAGATGCCTCGGGGATCTGTCTGTCATGGGGAAGCCCGGCTTGAATGGGATTTGCTTCTTTGTTCTTGGATCTGATGGCCCAGCCACTCCAGAAGACCACAGGGCTGCACATGAGAGATGGGTTCTCCAGGGTGGGCTCTGCTCCCCTCCTGGGACCCAGCCTCTCCTCCAGCACTCATTCACTCACCCCCAGAGGCTGCGAGGCTGGTCCTGTGAGCACGGCCCGCCCTCCCTTTCTCAGGAAGGAAAGCTATGAGTCAACCTTCAATCTGGTTCTCCTGGCACGGTACCTAGCAGAAATTCCTCAAAGTTGGTGGCATATTGATGGCACCCTCTCCCATTCTCCAGTGCTGAAGCAGATTCCCCCCTATTTTTAGACTCCCTTGGTCCTTTCTGTCACTTTCAGAAGGAGGTAGCTTAGGTGGGAGTTGGACATCTGTGCTCAGCCCCACCATCTTTCCCAAAAGTTTCATAGTTAACATTGTTACCCATACTTTGTACTTGAGCATACAGATATATGGCAAACTCCTGCATATTTCCTTTTCTGTGGCCCCCTACTAAGTCTCTCATACATACCGACCCCCATCACATCTGGCACTGTAGTTTGTCCTGGGCACTCTCCCTCTCCCATCTCTCTCCCCCTCAGGTGTCAGTAGCATCCTCTCAATCAGATGAGGGATTCTGTCAAACGTGGTACTGCCGGTCTCAGGGCCGTGAGCACCGTTCCTTGCCAGAGGCTCGTCATCTGGCATCGTAAGCCACGTCCTGGCTTGCAGCAGTATTGATGGAATTTCCCCACATCCTCCTTTCTCTGCCAAAGTTATGACCTTCAAGTGGAAACAGAGAAGAAACTGTCTCTCTGTGCCCAAGTCCACCGGCTCCTTCGGAAGCCTCTCGTTTCACTAGAGAGCCAATTCGGATTCCTTCTGGCCCGCCCAGGCCCTCCCGCATGAATCAGCAGCCGTGGGCAGCCGGCTGTGGCGAGGGAAGGGGTTGCGGGGCCCCCCCACCCATCACTGCTTGGCTGCCCGCCCCAGGAAGATAGCGCATCACACAATTTGCCATATCAAGTCTATGAACAGCTGCCTCCCTGCCCTTCACGGGGAGTCACCAAGCACCACACATCTGCTCCTTCCGGGGACAGCGCAAAGATTCCTCCCACCGCGGTGCCTGTGAATTCGCTGTGGGGTTCCATGGGGCACGGAACACCATCTCCAGCACAAAGCCCGTAGCCAGCCTTCACGAGGATACACACCCAAGGAGGTTAGTTTCCTTGGTGCCACCGGCCCTTCCTGCTCTTCTCCAGCCTCCCCTCAGGTTTGCTCCAGCCTCCCCCTCTTGACTCTGTTGCCTCTGATAATAAGGACAGCCATTCACTGAACCTCAGCCGTGGTGGACCCGCGCATGCGTTAGCTTCTCTTAACCTTCCTAAGGGCGTCCAGATGCGGATATGCCCCTTGTACAGATAAGAGGAGCTTGCAGAGAGTCTCCTTGCTCCCTGGAAGTGGCCCAACCCATGGGGCGTAGCCAGTGGTCCAGTCTAGATGCTGCTGATACCCCTGCCTCTCTCCCAGCTCCCTCCCTAGAGGGGAAAATAGAACCATGGCCTCTTTCTTGTAAGTTTAGAGCAGGGAGTCTGCAACTGTGGGCCCATGGGCCAAATCCAGCTCACTGTTTTTCTAAACAAAGTTTTATTGGAACACAGCCATGGCCGCTCTTTTGCACATTGTCTAGGGTTGGTTTTGCAATGTAAAGACAGAGTTGAGGGGCGCCTGGGTGGCTCAGTCGGTTAAGTGGCCGACTTCGGCTCAGATCATGATCTCGCGGTTAGTGAGTTCGAGCCCCACATCAGGCTCTGTGCTGACAGCTCGGAGCCTGGAGCCTGTTTCGGACTCTGTGTCTCCTTCTCTCTCTGCCTCTCCCCTGCTCACACTCTGTCTCTGAAAAATAAATAAACATTAAAAAAAATTTTTTTTTAAGAGTTGAGCAGTTGTGACTGAGACTGTGTGGCCTACAGAACCTAAAGTATGTATTGTCTGGCCCTTTACAGATAAAGTTTGCCAACCCCCTGTTTACAACATGGGCGGTGGAAAGAGACCTAAAAAGTTAAATCCCTGGTTCGCTACATCCTAGCTGTGTGACCCGGGACAAGTGACTCAGTATCCTTGAATCTCATGTTACTTACCCATAAACTGGTCATAATGATACCTTTTGAGCTTATTCCCAATGGTCAAGAGGAGTAAGGTGGCAAGTCTTGTGGGCTCTGCCAAGGAGGGTTGCTCAGTACGCATGACCTGTCATTGCTACCTTTCTCACTAACCCAGACATGCAGCAGTCTCCACTTTTTCTCTGTGGCTTCCTTTCTGGAACATTCCGGCATTTTTGTCAAAGAACCCTTCATCTTTTCTGATACCATCTGATACAGACGAAACACAGATGCTTCTTAAGCCTCCTCAGAAGGCTGGGCAGCAGGTGGAAGTGGTGCTCTCCTCTGGCAGTTGAACGGGGAAGGACACTGTTGGTCTCATTCAGCCAGTGCTGACTGAGCCAGCCCATTATACTGGAACCTGACAGGCACTCACGGCCTTGGGCTCTCTCGGGGCTCTTAGCCCAGGGGCAGATGGACAGGATAATAAGCCATGACAATGGCCATAACCACAGTGCCTCTGGATTCTGGTCCCCTTTGGAAAATTCCCCTTGCACAGTGCAGAGTGGATACCTGTTCCCCGGAATCTCTGGATTCTGCTCCTAGGAAGACTCGTTATAAAAACTGCTTATCTGAGCACAGCTCCAAGCCCCACCCCCAGGCTATGGGCCTGCTCAGCACTAGGATACAGTGGCCACCCCAGGACGCGATCGGCTCACCTGACCCGCTGGCTCCCTCCCAGGACACACACTCAGCACCTTGACTGGCTGGGGCTGGCTCCGTGGGCTCCAGGCCAGGGCCAGGGCAAGGGCAGGCTGTCTTTCCTGACATTGCAGGGGCCGTTGATCTTAGCTCCTTTCCATTGGTCCGTGAGGCTGACATTCTCCCCTCGCCGCCTACACTAGGTCAGAGGAGACCTCGTGCTGTGCGCTGTTGTGGGGGTGTGGATGACCCAAAGAACTTCGAGTTCTTCCACAATAGGGCCAGGAACACGTGGACCTGGGAGGGAGGAGCACTCAGGAGCAGCTCACTGGAAAACCCAGAAGGACTTCATGGAGGAAGGGCCATTTGCAGTGGGGCTTAAACAGCAAGCAGGACTTTGACAGAAGAGAGCAGAGGTCAGGAGTTTAAAGGGATTAGTGTATGTGCTTGGTGGTAAAAATGAATTACAAGGGTATATGGTAAAATGTGAGGTGAGAAAAATCAGGATACAAAGTTGTTGACACTGTCGACTTCTACGTAAAAGACCTGTTGTATCGGTGAAAGTCCCAGCAGGAAACAGATGGCGTCATCAGAGGGTTGAGGTGAAGGAAGTTTACTTTAGAGGAAGTACTTTGGGCAGGACCAGGGCAACCAACTAGAGCTAATGCAGCACCAGAGTCTCGTGACCCCCCATGTGCCCTGGAGGACAGGGCGGAGGGGGCAGTTACTGGAGGCAGGAGGAGAGGCCGTTTGTGGGGGGCCGGTGGGGAGAGATACCCGGAGATCTCTCGTCCCCTGTCCCACTTCTGCTGGGGCCCCCCCATTGGCCGAGCCCATCTGGAAGTAGGAGGAGGACAAGGGGGCTCAAGTGACACGTCCAGAGAAGTCAGATTCTAGAGCAGCAGAGACAGGCTTGAGGAGGTGGGTGCAGGCAGCCGCCACGAGCAGTTAGGCCAGTGGGGTCCGTGTGTTGGGAATATGCGTAGTTGTGTCACCCTCCTCCTTTGCTCAGACTTACGGTGGAGCGTAGAAGTCACTTTGCCGGTGCAAAGTCTTTGAGTCCCAAGGTCAGAAGTGGTCTGAGCCGGCACAAGGGTCCTATCGCAGGAGAACCCCAAAGAAATGGAGAACTGCGTTCCTCCAGCTGCCGTGAGCTCTCGGCACGGGAGGCCTGGCACCCAAGGCCTGAGGACACGGCGCTGGTGTGGGTGAGCCCGGCCAGGGTCGGGTCCCCCAGGAAGGGGTCTCAAGACCTGCAGCGGGAGCACCCGCAAGAGGCAGAGCGGAGGACAGTGAAGTGGACACGAAGTGCAGTTGTAACAGAAGGCTGGCTGGAGCCCAGGGGGCTCTACGGCTAATACGTTCCTTCAGAGATGTCCCAAATCAGGCACAAAGGCAGGCCGCTCACTGGTGCGGGCTGCCCCGGGGAGGAGTGTGATCGTGGACAAGGCTGCCCCTTTCAGTCACGGGCCAATCCCTCCGGGAGACACACAGCTGCAAGCTGTCAGTAGGCAACCCTCCCAGCAGCCGAGAGAATGGAAGATTCTGGCAACACACCGTAGTATCTGTTCCAGGGCCCTTGGGAATGAAGGAGTCTCGACTAGCCGGCCGGTAAAACGAGACAGCTGAAAGGGCATCCCTTGGCTAGTAGTCCCCAAATGTGTGACGAAGACCCCAGGGTGCTTTACACAGGCGCATTCCTGTCTCCCTCCCCTCCTCTCATACCGGAGTTAGAGTCTCTGGGGCGGGGCCTGGGAATCTGTATTTCTACAAAGCCCCCCCTCGCCCCCCCCGTGAGGTGCTGTGCACAAGCAGGCATGGGGCCGCTGCTCTTACAAACCCAAACCTAGTGTGGGTGATGCCAGGCTGGAGAGATTTCCTGTTCTGGCAGCTGCTCCGGGCCGAGCCCCGTGCTCCAGGCCAGAATGTCCAGGAATCGGGCCGGGCACTGCCCCCAAGCAGCTGCCAGCTCGAGGGATTCAGTGGCAGTGGGTGGCTTTCTGTGTGGTTACTGTTCTGTTGCTGCTGTCAACGACACGGCTTGGGGCAGCGTCCATCTGGGAGGCAGGAAACTGGGTCTGAATCCAGCTCTGCCCCTAGACGGCTGTGTGATGTGGGGCAAGTCCCTCTCCCTCTCCATACCTCAGTTTCCCCCTCTGTCCAGGGCTGGTGGCTTACTGTGTCAGAGGCGTGGGGAGTGGGTTTGAGGGTGACAGGCCAGCTCTGCCTGCTGGACAGAGTGACCTTGGGGCCAGAAGGTGAAGCACATCTCAGGCATGTGCAGCATCCTCACTGTTGTCACCTGATCTCTATGCCCCACCCCTTGGATGTGCCCAGCCCTGCCTTCTTCTCTCTCCCAAATGTCCTGATTGCTCGCTGTGTGCCCCACATGGATACCTGGAGAGGCCCCAACACAGTCCAACCCTCAGGCCTCCCGGTCTGGGTGGGGGACCCTCAAGTGAATGAACCCTTCTTGGGTCCTGTCACTGCAGGAGCCACCCTGAGGGGCAGCACTGCCCCCAACCCCTCCTCTCTTCTCCCACTAGCAGCCCTCCTGGACTCGGGGAGGCAGAGACACACGAGTTTGAATCTCAGCCCCCCCAGCTTACTGACCGTAAGGCCTCGAGCAAGCCACTGAACCTTTCAGGCCCCCCATCCATAAAATGGGGACAGCAATGATGTCTGCCCTGTAAGATTGTTGAGGGGGTGGAATGCACCCCAGAGTCATCCTGCTGAGCCCCTGAGTCTGCTTGCTCCGTGAGGGCTTGGAGTGAGGGGCAGGCTCGGGCGCGGTGTGCCCCCCCTCCTGCCCCACACCACTAGTCTGCACTCCTGGGGGAAGACGGGAGGCCGTGGAGACTAGAAAGAGGGCTTCAAATTCAGGGGCCATAGGACATCCGGGCAGACCACCGACTTGAGGAAAAAGAGCCCACTTTGCAACACGGGGCTGGACCGAAAGGGCGATGATGCCCCGTGGTCTCTGAGGAGTCCTTCAGCTCCTCCTTGAAAGTGAGAGGGTGGACACTTGGATCCACCCGCTTCTCCGGCCTCTTGAGCTGCCTGGCGCTGTCCTGTTACTGCAGGGGTGAGAATAGTACCCCCGGGGCTGCCCTCGGCACCTCTGCCCTCGTAACTGGAGTAGAGGCTCGAAGATCCGAGTTGTTCCTCAGGGTTCCAGCCCTCCCTCCGGCCCCTCCATCTGAGGCCTGAATAGCTCCTATAGCCACCCCACCTCTGCTTGCATAGCAGCAGTGACGGGAAGTTCACTCTCCCGCCGAGGAAGTTCCTTCCATCCTGGTTAAAAAGTGCTCCACTAAGAGAGCTGAAAGCTACTTCCTGGGGCCCCGGCCATTCCCCTGGGGCTCAGGTGGCACGCTGGCCCCCTTAGTCTCAGTGACAGTACCTCAGGATGTGCTGGTGGGACTTTCTGTCCCTGCGGGCCCTCCCTCCTGTCCCCTCTGCGGCTCCTGGGGTGCCCAGGAGCAGGGGAGGGGCTCTGCATGCCAAGGAGCGGCTCTGCTTTCCGCCCCCTCCAGCGCTCTCAGGTGCGGTTTCTCTAATGCCCCCCCTCTTAACTGGATAGCATCCCTGTCTTAGTAATACCCAAGTTATTCTAACTAGTGGTCTGGTCCCACAAGCCTGCTGCAATTGAAGCAGTGGGGGCTTTGCAACAGGAACGCTGCCAGACTCCGATGGCTGATTCTGTTCCCCCACAGCTCAGCATAGCCCCACTTCCCAGAGCTAGCGGAGCGACAAGAGTGGCCGGCCAAGGGAAGACGGCTGGCCCCGGGGTTTGTGCAGATCCAAGACGCCTCCTCAGGCAGCCTCGTGCCGGGCCCGAGGGTCCCAGATGGAGGGTGTGTGGACTCTCGGAGCAGTTTCTGGTTAGCCAGAGAATGGTCTGCACAGGACCGTGCACTTTAAAAGAGAGGTCACCACTAGCTTGGCAATGAGGGAAGCTTCCCGTAGGAGGAGGTGTTTGAAGATGTGTGGAATTTTAAAGTCCCGAGCTGATTGTATGAGTTTCCTATTCTGCTATAACAAATCATCACAATTTGTTATATTATGGTAACAAAGCTCGGAAGTTCAGGGGCACCTGGGGGGTTCAGTCAGGTAAGCATCCCACTGTTGGTTTCTGCTCAGGTCATGATCTCACAGTTTGTGATTTTGAGCCCCACATCAGGCTCCGTGCTGACAATACAGAGCCTGCTTGGGATTCCCTCTCTCTCTCTCTCTCTCTCTCTCTCTCTCTCTCTGCCCCTCCCCCACTCATTCTCCCTTTCTCTCACACAAAAGTAAATACACTTAAAAATTAAGAAACAAAGCTCAGAGGTTCAAAATCAAGGTGCGGGCTGGACGGGTTGCTTCTGGAGGCTCTAGGGGAGTCTGCTCCACTGCCTCTTCTAGCTGCTAGAGGCCACTTTCATTCCTTGGCTTGTGGCCCCGCCCCCCACCTTCATAGCTGGTGGTGTGGTCTCCACCATCTGTCTCCGACCCCTGCTTCTGTTGCCATGCCTGCTTCTGGGACTGCCTCCATCTTTCCCTTATGAAGACCCCTGTGGTTATACTGGGCCCACCTAGACAATCTCAAGTGCTCTCCTCATTTCAAGACCCATAGCTTAATCCCATCTGCAGAGGGCCCTTGGCCGTATGAAGTACAGGATCCAGGAATGAGGCTGTGTGCATCTTTGGGGAGGGGCTCTTATTCCGTGTATCACACTGAAGCATCTGGAATTTCTAAAGCCCTGCAAGGCTGGCTGGTGGTAAGAGGGACCCGAGAGCCGGAGGAGCTTAGTTCCCTTGCATCAGCTGTCCTGCCCGTGTGCAGGTTGGTCTAGGGTGTGCCCCCACCCTGGAAGGTGGGCGCTGGGGGAGCTCGTGGGGCACCAGGGCAGAGGGCAGTGCCCTGCGGGCTCTCCCCGCTCCCTCCGGAGGACTGCTGTGACGGGGTGATGGTGGTGGCGGCTCCAAGGCAGGCGGGAGACGTCCTGGGCGCATCTTGGGCACGGGAGCCTGCCGCTGGCCAGCTGTGCCGGCTGGGGTCCCTGTTGCAGCCGCCGTTGGGGCCGGCCAGGCATCCACCAGCAGGTGGGGGCTGTCCGAAGGGTTTGGATGTGAGTGGCCGGCAGGCTCAGGTCACAGGTGAGGAGAGCAGAGAACGGCCCCGGGGACTCTGCCCGCCCGCAGGCCCCCCCGGAGGGCACCCCAGCACTGTCCCCGGGGCCGGTTCCTGGGCTTTCAGGCTGAGGCATCGGGCCAGCTGCTGGCATTTGGCTCATCCCTGCAAAACCGTCTCAGATGTCCGCCGCATGAACTCTTAAGTTGGAAGGAGCTCGGGTACTGACCCTCTCTCTGCCTCTAAGCCTAGCAGGCACCACACCCGACCCTGGAAGGGAAACAAAGCCCTCCCCTCGCGGGGCTGCCCTGCTAGTTGGGGGGGGGGGCGGACGTGACGTGACAGGCCCCGTTCTCCTGGCCAGCGCTCTGCCAGCGAGCTCAGGGCCAGCAGCCTGCACCGCTGAGCCTGCCCCCGGGGCCCCCGCATCCCCGGACACCGCAGCTCCCCATCGTCTTCTCGTTTTCCCGCTCTGGGGAGCCCTCAGGAAGTGAGGAGGACTGATTTCCCAGGGACAGACGTGTGGCTGTCAAGTAGAGGGAAACCTTACCTGTGACAGGAGGCATAGGCAGGACAGGGAGCCCGGCGGCTCCAGGGATTGGACACGCGAGGGGCCAGGTCCCGGGAGGCCCCAGGTGTATTTGTTTCTGTGGCTGCCATAAGAAATCACCAGACACTGCGAGGCTTCAAGCAACCGAAATTCCTTCTCTCACAGTTCTGGAGCCAAGGGTCTAAAAGCAAGGTGTCAGCAGGGCCCTGCTCCTGCCAAATGCTCCCGGGCAGGGTCCCTCATGGCCTCTTCCAGCCTCTGGTGGCTCCGTGTGTTCCCTGGCTGGTGGCTGAATCATTCCAGCGCCTACCCCTGTCTCCACAGGCCTTCTCCCTCGCATCTGCGTGTCCCGAATCCCCTTCGCCCTGCTGTTAGAGGGACACTGGGGCCCAGCCAGGTAGTCCAGGATGACCTCATCTCACGATGCTTAAGTGAACTACATCTGCAAAGACACTTTCCAAATAAGGTCACATTCACAGATTCTGCCATTTAGGACTTGGACATTCCTCTTTGGGGGTCACATTGGCTCTGCAGTGGAAACACACAGGTGTCCCACACACGGGTGGTCTTCACATGGACACAGTTGTGCACATACCCCCAGCTATTACCCTGTGCGAGTGCCACATGCGTGCAGGAGAGCTAATACATGTTTACCTGTGAACTTGCCCTTGTGAAAAAATTTCACTTGTATTCAACTGTGGTTATAGCTTATTAAGAGCTTACATTTCTAGAAATCTGAAAGCTAGATGACTCTGTTTTGTTTTGTTTTGTTTTTTAAAGAAACTATTTCAGGTTCCCCGGGTGGCTCAGTCGGTTTGGCATCTGACTCTTGATTTTGGCTCAGGTCATGTTCTCATGGTTCAGGGTTGTGAGTCCCGAGTCACTGACAGCACAGAGCCTGCTTGGAATTTTCTCTGTTTGTCTGTCTGTCTGCCTCTCTCTCTCTCTCTCTCTCTCTCTCTCTCCCTCTCTCTGCCCCTCCCCCACTAGCGTACACTCACACACACATCCTCACTCGCTCTCTCTTTCTCTCTCTCAAAAATAAATAAATAAACTTAAAAAAATTTAAAAGGAACCCTCTCTTCAGTGCATGTTCACGAGTTTGGAAAAGTGGAAATACAACCACATGGATGAATTTCTATGGGGATTTAAGTGCATGCCCCAAATCTTTGAAAAACTTCAGAGCTGCAGAGGGCTACTTTGACAACTGTAAAATTCAAAAAGGCAAAGTAGGGGCAGGTGGAATTTTGAAACACTTGTTTTCTTAGAACCACATGCATTGGTGGTGAGAGAAAACTCCCTTCTCTGAGAAAACCCCCTTCTCTAATATCTCAACCAGTTTCTTCTTGCACACCCATGATGATGGGGAGCTCACTACCTACCAAAGCAGCCTTCTCCATCATTAGGACCTTTTTTTGGCTTTGGGCTAAAGTTTTGCTTTCCGGAACCATTTACCTGTTGGTCCCTGCCTCTGCCATGCAGGTGCCCAGAACCAGGCTCCCTCACCTCCACATGAGAGCCCTTTAGAGTTTGAACCCAGCCATCGCTTCCTACCTTGGTCTTCTAGTCTCTGGGCTAATTTTTTTAATTAGCTTAAATTAATGGTGGTTCCTGGGGAGCTCCAGCCCCAGTAAAAGTGACCTGAATTATTCAAAGATTTGAGTGTTTCAAATGCCTGTTTATCCTAATTAGCATCTTAACTACATCGGTGCCCTCTGCCTCTAACGAGCCACATTTTAACATGTTCCATATTTTAATGAATTTTACTTGAATGAACTGTTTAATCAAATGAAGACACATTTCATGAATGAATAGAAGTAAATCTATAATTATACGCTTTAGTCAGGTAAAAGGAGTGACACTCTGGCACAATCCAGTGCTATATATAGCGAGTGCATTTGAATGACAAAGTAGGTTACCTCCACTTCCATAGGAGAGCTGGGAACTCGCTTTGCTCTCAAGTTCGTTTTGTAACCTAATTAGAATTTTCAAAGAGTTGTAAAGTGCATGTGGCGCAGATCTGGTTCTCCCCATCTTTACCTGGATCTCTGCCTTTCTAGATGATTCCTCAGCTGGTGCATGCAGCAGCCTCATTAGAGAAGGCAGCCGGGGTACTACTGGCCACAGAAGCCAAGGGATCCTAGAGTGTCTGATGCTGTCCGTGGCATCCACTTTGCATTCCACATCCTCCATCAGCGTCTTCACTGCCTGCGACGTGTGGCAGAACGTGATACCTTACGGTCATGACAATACAATGCTTTCCTCTTCTGCCTTTACTTACTGTTTCTCTCTTCTGTCTTGTCCCTCCTTTCCTTCTTTTCGTTCTTGTGTCTGACATAGTCAGGACCTGCTCGTGGCCCTGGGGAGGGGAGGGGCAGGAATGGAAGGATCTGGGGGTGTAAAATGAGACATAGCTATGGGATGGGGCAGGGGAGGGCAGAGGAGGGGTGTGGGAAGCTGTAAAGGAAGATGGTGCCCTGGACCTGGAGAAAGTGGGGACAGTGACATGGGGGGTGTTCAGACAGGCTGGCAACTCAGCTGTGAGCCTGAAGGTCCTGTTGCTCTTACCCCTAAAGTGTGTGGTTTCTATCTTCAGCTGCACGTTGGAACCCCCTGGAGGCATCTAAAAATGCTGATGCCTGGGTGCTAGTCCACAGATTCTAATTGGTTTGGGATGTCGCCAGGGCACCGGTATTTTTAAAAACTCCCCAGGTGGTTCTAATAGGCCGTCCAGAAGGCTTCAGGTGACTGCAGCCCCAATACCTTGACTACAATGAAGACCCTGAGCCAGATCCACCCAGCTAAGTTGCTCCTGCATTCCTGACCCATGACAACTGTGTCGGATAATAAGTGTGTCTTGTTTGAAGCTACCAAGCTTTGGGATACTTTGTTACACAGCAATGGCTGACTGATACAGATTATTAGTTATTCCAGATGTGCCCCTAAGTGGGTCGCTTCTTGCCCTTCACCAGTGTGTCCACCTTCCAGAATCTCTCACCTAGATGGTTGCTGGAGCTGCCTCACTGGCCTTCCTGTTCCCCAACTGCCTCTGCCCCCTCACTGGCCCCATGGCAGCCTGAAACATGGTTCTGGTCATGTCACTCCTCCTCGAAACCTTGTAGCAGCTTCCCACTGTGCATAGGCTCAAGACCAGCATCTTTGATGTAAATTATGAGACTCTCATGACCTATTCCTCATTTCATGCTCACAGCCTCTCCCCCTTCCCTAGCCCATGCTCTGCTGTAGCCCAGCCTGGCTCTTCTAGCTTTTCACTACTCTCTCCCACCACAGGACCTTTGCATGTGCTCAACCTGGAGTCCTTCTCCTGCCTTACCTCCTGGCCTGGGTCCAACTCCACCATTACAGCTTCTCCCAGAGCATGTTCCTGAATGTGAGAGCCCTTGTCTTGGTGGGGCCCAGGGTGATCATCTTATTGTTTCCCCCACCCACTAGCTAGAGACCCAGGACTGTGACTGATTTTGCTCCCTCTCAGAGCCCTAGTCTTACCTCACATGGTGCATGGAATAAATGTCAATATCACGAATGAATGAATGAATGAATGAATGAGAGAATGAGAGAACAAATGAGAGACTGTCAAGAACAAAGAGGGGCCCCACTCTAGAATAACCAGAGCACTAGGTAGCTGTCCAGAAAGAGACTTAAGCCCATAGGCCAGGCAGTACCTGGCATCGGAGGGAACTCCAGCCCCGGGAATGAAGCAGGAGCCCAGATTGAGAGCCTGAGATTGAGGAAGCTCTCTAGCCACTTGACATACCTATTCCTCTGTCTCCTTTTCCTCCTCCAACCTGTCTGCTTCTCCCCCCGCGTCACACAAGAGGGATAAAGACTGGCTGTGTCCCCGAAGCACTCTGTCAGCTAGAGGAGCGAGGCCACTGTGATGGCTTTATTCAAGTGACAAGTCCCTATCCTCCCTCCCCCATGGCCCCGTGACCCAGCTGGGAGGGAGACTGAGCATATACCTACTGGGCCTGCTGTTCAGATGGCTGGTGTGACCTGACGGGGTTTTCTCCACGCACACCCTGAGCGGGACTGTCCCCAAGGCTCTGGGCTTTTCCCCAGAGCCGCTGATCCTGCCTAGCTCTTGACTTCTTTCAAGATGGACTACCCTGGAGCTTCAAGTCCGAGTTTCAATGTTAAAATTCTTAGATTTGGATCTTGGATTCCCAAGCCTGCGTGGGATCCTTTAGGAGACACATCCCTGGTAAGCTTTCCAGTCTCCAGCCCCCTGGCTCCACGGCCTCCCTGAAGGTTCCTAGCCAGGCCCCTCTCCTCTGAGCCTGAGCCTCTTTGTCGCTATCCCTTGTAAAGGTGACCAGAACTGAGCCCAGCATCTCAGGTGTGAACTGACATGGACGGAGGGACAGACCAGAGGGCAACTGCCCCGTCCTTCATTCTAGATTCTAGATGTGATGCCTTGTAATGTGGCTCCCGGTCCTGCTCACTCTCTTGGCAGCTGCCTTCCTCAGTTAACACATCTGGTCTTCTAATCAAGGGGGAGATATCCATGCCAGTGGGAACGTTTCTCGCGCTATGATCAACGATTGTTGTAAAACTTACCCTGCTTCCTTGAAGAGGGTGGTTTTCAAACTTGAGCGCACATCAAAATTGCCTGGAGGGCTGAGTAGACACGGATTGCTGGACACAGCTTCTGATCCAGTAGGTCTGGGGTGGGGGCTGAGAATTTGCATTTCTAGCACATTCCCAGGTGATGCTGGGGCCACGCTTTGAGAACCACTGCTTTAGGGATATGCTTTCTGGCACAACTTCATATCCACAGTCTATGCCAGTTCTGGAGGCGGGGTGGGGGTGGGGGAGGGGAAATCAGCAACTTGCCATCAAGCCTGTCTTAGATTCTGTAGTCCTGGGGGTCTGACCCACCATGTTCCTGTGTGGCATCAAGTGGCTTGGCGTCCTTGGAACTCTTGTAGCCTGAGCTCCTATCCACCGCTCCGGAAGCAGAGAGAGTTCTCCCCTCAGGTGGCCTCCACCCTGTGAGCTGGCCCCAAGGCCCCAGCTTGGACTAGACCCTCCTAATTGTTTTTCTCACACACCGGGGCCCAGCTGCTGGCAGTCCTGGCCCTTCCTTCCAGGTAATGGGACAGCCTTCCTCTCTGTCCCATCCATACCCATCCATGCAAATGAGGCCCCCAGTGGGACCCCAGCTATACTGGACTCTGTGTGTGCGTGCATGTGTGTGTGTGTGTGTGTGTGTGTTATTTTCTTGGAAATTAAGAGCCATTCTTTTCCAGAAGAATGTATTTCTGCTTTTACACTGAATGAAGAGATCGGATTTGCTGTGTAGAAATGCAGTTTATAGCGAGCTGCAAAAAGACACTGGCCCCATTAAACAAGAGATACCTGCAGTTCCAGAAGGAAAAATAGGCATTTACAAATTTATGTAGTCCATCTCTGACCAGTGAACCGAATGGCCCTCCTAGCCACACGAGGGTGTGGATCTTTTTTTCCTTATGAGTTACATCAATGATATTATTTCGTTTCCATGCTGTGGTTACTTAAAACTACCATGTATTACTGATTTCCTCCACTTGCTTTCTCTGAAAGGGTCCGTTAGAATAAATACTTGAGCTGAGCTCAGACTTCTTGGTGCTAAAATTACGGTGGCTGATCGCACCACCATCTGTTCTGACCTGTTCTGGCTCATCAGGCTTCCAGAACTGTCCACAGCTGGCAGGCTTCAGAAGAACCAGCCTGGGAGCATGCGGAGAGCACAGGGCTGGGAGCGACACTTCAGGTTCCTCATTTGTGAAATTAGAGGCAGAATGAGATGACCTCCAGGACGTTTTTGTTTTGTTTGTTTTGAGTTCTGACTGCCTAAAACCTAGTTGATTTGCCATAATTAAACACAGCTTTCATGCACGTTCTTATCCACAGATAGATACCCCAAGCCAGTGGCTGCTTCCATGCCTTGCCTTAAGCCTGGACATGATCACTCCAGTTTTATTTTTTTTTTTAATGTTTGCTTATTTTTGAGAGATAGAGACATAGCATGAGTGAGGGAGGGGCAGAGAGGGAAGCACAGAATCCGAAGCAGGCTCCAGGCTCTGAGCTAGCTGTCAGCACAGAGCCCGACGCGGGGCTCAAACTCACAAACCATGAGATCATGACCTGAGCCAAAGCCGGACGCTCAACTGACTGAGCCTCACATGCGCCCCGATCGTTCCAGCTTTTAAGCAGCATAAGGAACTTTATCGGTTACAGAATCATTCCACATCCTCAGCATTTTTGCTGGGCCCTCAGACAACCCTGTAAGTTACATGCTGTATTACCCCCAGTTCAGAGGTGCAAAGACTGAGCCCCAAGAGAGCTCTGGCAGCTGCCCGAGTTTGGGCGGCAAGTCAGCAGAGGGCTGCTGTGCGTGCCCGTGATGTGTGCGTCAGCTACGCTGCCTCCAGCAGGGGTGACTTTGCACATTTTCTGTGTTTAGTAACTGTCGTCGCTCCACAACACCCCCGACACAGAAAACTAACAGCGGATCTCCACCTGCATCCAGAAAGGATTTGTGGCAGCAGAAATAAACTGTAATGACAAAGTCAACGTTTTTCCCCCGGTCAACTGGTTCCCAGTCTTCCATCAAAACAGAGGTAAAAAACCAAGGACAGGCACTGACTGCGACAGGTGTCCTTCTTTGTATCAGACATTTATCTCAGGGTATTTCAGGCATTCAGCAAACAAAGAACAGCAAACACCCAGACTCACTACCCAGAGTTAATTCATTCACATTTTGCTCTATTTATGTCCTGTTTCTCTTAAAGAAATAAAATACAGCAGTTCCCGCCGAAGCCCTCGGTTCCCCTTCCCGGTGACCGTCCTGTCACATTTAGGGCCAAATTATTTGAACACACTTTGATACGTACGTTGGGAGAATCTACCAATTGTTGAAACAAGAAGTGTTTTTGTTTTTTTTTTTTTTACTGTGATAAAATATACATCACATGAAATTTACCATTTTAGCCATTTTTAAGTGTCCAGTTCGGTGGCCTTGAGTACATTCACAGTGCTGTGCGGCCAGCACCACCCCCACATCTTTCCAGCTTCCCAAACAGACTCTATCCATCACACACTGACTCCCCACTCCCTCCTCCCCAGCCCATGGTGGCCGCTGGTCTACTTCCTGTCTCCGTGAATCTGACCCCTCCAGAGACCTCCTGTAAGCAGCATCACACAGTGTTTGTCTTTTTGTATCTTGCCCCCTTCACTTACATAGTGTCTTCATTTCATCCATGATGTAGAATGCATCAGCTCTTCATTCCTTTCTCTTTTCTTTTTTCATTGTTTATTTTTGAGAGACAGAGACAGAACATGAGCAGGGGTGGGGCAGAGAGAGAGAGAGAGAGGGAGAAACGGAATCCGAAGCAGGCTCTGGGCTCTGAGCCATCAGCACAGAGCCCGATGCGGGGCTCGAACCCATGAACCGTGAGATCATGACCTGAGCTGAAGTCGGACCCTTAACCGACGGAGCCACCCCAGCACCCCAGCTCTTCACTCCTTTCTGAGGCTGGATAATGCTCCGCCACGTCTTTATCCCTTTGTTTCTCCCTTCATCCATCAGTAGACACTTGGGTTGCCTTCATCGCTTGGCTTTTGTGAAGAACGCTGCTGTGACCGTGGATGTACAAATATATCTTTAAGATCCTGCTTTCAGCTCTTTTGAGAATATACCCAGAAGTGGAATGCTGGATCGGGTAGTGATCTGTGCTTGGTTTTTGAGGGACTGCCATACTGTTTCCACAGCGGCTGTACCGTCTGAGGCACTCAGTGTGTCCACATCTGCGCCAAGGCCGGCTGTCTCCTGTGTTTTGATAATAACCGTCCTAACGGGTGTGAACACGAGGTGCTTGTAAGCATCAGCTTCTCTTAAGGAAGAGGAAACAGAAGCCTTAGGCGGGGGGGGGGGGGGGGGGGGGGGGGGGGGGGGGGGTGGCGGGCACACAGAGATGCAGAGGTCACAGGCAAGTCAGCAACAGAGCAGGACCTAAAACCTTGGGTCCCCAGCCCCCACCTGGTAGTTGTTGCTGAAACACACAGTCTGGTTTCCACTGTTCTGTGTCAGAGGGTGGGCAGCCACGGCCGCGGGCCAGACACAAACTTCAGGTTCTTTGGTTCGGTCTTTACTTTGTTTCTGTTCTTGTTTTGTGATATTTCAACATCGTATCAACATCTTAAAATATGGAAGGATCTTATATCCTAAAAAACCTAGATTTCTGAATTCTCCCTCCCAAATCAGAAAGTCTAGTGACCCTGGTCTAGCATTCTGGGGCGCAGCATGCCTGGAGAGGCTGCCATCTTACATGGGACATCCGGTCTCCATTGCCGCTGTCCCCACCGCTCCCCAATGTCCTACCACACATACTGCTTCACGCTCTGGCTGCACCCGGAGAGGCCTGGAGTCTGCAGGCCTCTGCTTTCTCAGCCCATAGATGTCAGCCGTCCTGCGTGTGGGCAGACAGGTCGTTATAACGGCACAGGCTGGTCCCCTACCCCCTTACTCTTTATTTTGCACTGATTGTCTTGCTCTTTCTTCACCCTAGCAGTGAAATAATATTGCAAATAAATAATGCAGAATATAAATAGAGATGTATGTGAAGAGTCTGGCTGGGAGGCAGTGTGGTGAGCCAGAGAAACACGAGGAGGAAAGCCCAGAGATTCAGATGTCTTGACCCCTCCCAGGAGGCCTCTGCACAACCTTAGCTAGCCCCTTCCCAGTCTGGCATCCTCACGCCAGTATGTCCCCTGCGGGCTGGACCTCAAGGTCTCACAGGGCCCTCTCGTTCATGATGAAGGGAAAAAAGAGCTCCTTTTGCAGTGTTGCTGGGGAAAAACCGTCTCGGTTAAGCCGCTTCCCCAGGACCACCCCTCTGACCGGCCCCTTCCTGTGGCTGCCAGCACACCCACCCTCTGCTTTCTCTTTGCTAACAGGTGAGGAACGACCTAACTGGGGTTCTGTATGGTGAGGACATTGAGATTTCGGACACTGAGAGCTTCTCCAACGATCCCTGCACCAGTGTCAAAAAGCTTAAGGTGAGTGCCGCTGGCCACAGCCCGGGGGACGGACCGGAGCTGCGCCCCAGGGATCCCCACATCCCCTGCCTGTGAAAGCGCCTTGAGTTCTGGCTCTTTCATCCTGGCATTTCACACGTGGAGAGAGGCTCCCAGGAGCTGGCTTCCCTTGGCTTTCCCCTTGCTTGTCCAGCAATGGCCAAAGGTCTGACTGCTGGGTGCATAGCCACGGAGAGCTTACCCGCTGATTTTGTGTGTCTCAGTCGAGCCTAAGAGGCAAGCAGGGCATGAGTTACAACCTTCTTCATTGCAGAGAGGCTGAGAGAGGGGGACTGTCTTGCCCAAAGCCACGGCAAGGAGGAACAGTTGTTCAGGCAGAAAGCCCAGGCTTCTGCCCCCTCTGCTGACACTCGCTGCAGGCACAGAGAGGGCCACCTAGAAGTTTGCCCAGCTGTCCGTGGCCTCGGTCTGCCATTTGTCTCCTCATCCCACAAGCTCCCTCAAGTACCTGGTCTGTGCCAGACCCCCTCCCAGGCTCACAGACACCGTGAGGCGTTAAGTCCGTCACAGCTGGGGAGGAAGCCAGCTACCTCTCTGGGGAACAGGAACCGAGGGGCCTGGAACAGAGGGAGGAAGTGACTCATCCCGCCTGGGGAGAAGCTTCAGACAAGGCTCTGGAGAAGGGACGGCATGAGTGGGACAGGGACTTGTGGGCGCCCAGCAGGGCAGGAGGGGTGAAGATCAGAGTGCGGGGTGGCCATGCTCACCACGCAGCAGGGGTCAGCGGGAATCCCACAGACGCTGGAGCCCTGGGGCTGGAAGGAGTTTGGAGTCAGGTTCCATAAGACTTGAAGGCCGAGCTAAGGAGTTGGGTCTTTTATCCATGGGGCAGTGGGACGTGCTGGGGGTTCACAAGCAGGTGCAGACAGAATTAGAGCCGTCACCTTCCGCTTTCCCTCTCTCACATCCCCTCATGCCCACATTTAGGGCCGCTGGCACGGAGACCGCAGATGCCAACTGCTGCTATGTCCCCTTCCATCTCGGGCGGGTCCCAGGTTACATCAGCCAAAGCAAGTGGCAGTTTTGAGCCCTCAGTCCACAGATGGGAAGACTGAGGCCCAGAGACAGGGAACAAGGGAAGCAGACACCGGGCCTGTGTGTGACACTGCAGCCCTTTGAGCCCCTGCAGATGAGGACACGGTAGCTTGGGATGGCCTGCTGGTGGCCGGTGGATCCACCCATGCTGCCCCCACCCCTGAGGCTGTGTGGTCTGAGGGTCTAGCCGGGCTGTGGGGTCGGGGGTCCCAGAGCAGCGCAGTGCCTGCTCGGCGGGGAGCAGCAGCCGGTGGGGCTGGGGGTGGACGGAGGAGCCCGATGCCGTGAGATGTTCTCCTGCCGCGCAGGGCAGCATCTCCCCAGGGTGGGCACTTGAAATAGCTTCCTGTGCCTCAGAGGCCCAGCGACTTCTGTGGACTTTAAAGTTTAAAGAGCTTTTGTGTGTGGAGCAGAGGCACTCGTTGAAGGTCTGCAGAGAAATTAGGGCTGGAACTGGGTGCTCCGCTCATCAACCAGCTAGCTCCACCGGAAGTAGGAGTGCCATTACCAATGATGGAAATAGCAGCCCACCTGTCCAGGGCCCCGACTGAGAGCCAGGTGCCGATGCGGAGCCCTTGACCTCCACTGGCTCATTCAGCCCTCCCCAGAGCCCTCCGACAGAGAGTCTTTGCATCCCAGTATCTCAGGTGAGGATCATGAGGCTCAAAGAGGTTAAGGATTACCCCAAGTCGCCCAGCTGG
Organism: Hyaena hyaena; assembly: GCF_003009895.1. Lineage (NCBI taxonomy): Eukaryota > Metazoa > Chordata > Mammalia > Carnivora > Hyaenidae > Hyaena > Hyaena hyaena. The sequence goes on from NW_024080724.1 coordinate 719,734, forward strand.
AAAGCGGTGGGTTGGATTCAAGGCTGGATCTGGACGACTAGGCTCTCCACCGCCCCACACAGCTGCCGCCAGGAAGGATGACAGCATCGCATAAGCCAGGGGAGGGGGGACAGAGCCCAGTCTGTCTGTTGGCAAAGGAGTCCTTCTGGGGGAAGCACTCGTCCCCCACAGACCTGCATGACTCCTTCTCCAGCCTTCTTCTCGTCTTTGCCCAGTTGTTCGCTTTTTCCAGAGGCCTTCCCTGCATGCTTCATTTAGAAGTTAAACCCTGCCCACTTTCTGCTGATTTTCTCCACCTCCCTGACTGACGTCTGTATTCATTTCCGAGGGCTATTGTAACAAAGTACCACAAACTGGGTGGCTTAATCAACACAAATGTATTCTCCCACATTCTGGAGGCCCGAAGTTCAAGACCAAAGTGTTGGCAAGGCCGTGCTGTCTAGAAGGTCATGGGGCTATCCCCTGCCTTTCCCTTCGCTTCTGGTATTACCAGCAAGTCTTAGTGTCCCCTTGTCTGGCAGCTGTGTAACTGCAGTCCCTGTTTCGTATGGCATGTGTCCCTTTCCTTTCACATCATCTTCTTATCAGGACATTGGTCGTGTTGCATTACAAGTCTGCCCTACTCCAATATGACCTCATCTTAACTAATTGCATCTGCAGTGACCTTGTGTTCAAATAAGGTCACATCTCAAGGTATTGGGGATTCAACATATCTTTGGGGGCCACAATTCAACCCATCACAACATCTGACCGACTATTCATTTTGCCTAGTTGTTTTATCATCTGTCTCCCCCCCGCCCCAACCCCACTGGAACATAAGCTCTCAGAGGCAACAGTCTCTATCTCCTGTGCTCACTGATTTATTCCCCATCAGCCAGAACCAAATTAATTTGACTGTGTGTAAATAATATACCAAGCCGGGACAGACAAAGCCAACAGAGAACACAAGGATAGAATACTCAGCAATAGAGTAAACCAACTAACTTCTGGAAAGCTTGGAGAAGAAGCAAATCTCTGGTTTATTGTGGGATAAGATAGAGAAGGATGTTCAGAGGACAAGGGAGAAAACTAAATACCAAATAGCAGAATTCAGATCTGCATCGGAAGTATTAGAGAGCAAGGCTCATGCCAAGAAAAATAAAGATCAATAGTGTGAAGGACAAACTTGAGATATTTCCCAGAATTCAGAGGAAATGGTGAGTGCGATCAATCCAATGAGGGAAGAGAGAATAGTTATGGTCACTGGAGAAGGGAGATCCTGAGGGGAAACCAGGACAGACGAAGCAGAACCAAAATCAAAACGAAGCAGGCACCACAGCAGCAGCAAGCACTCCTAGCACCCGGATCTTGGTTTCTAATTCCATTCTCCAGGAAAAGGAACCAGGACTCCTTAGAGAAATGGCTGATTCTAGGATGGGCAGGAAATATGCAGACTGATCCTGGAGCGTCTTCTAGGGCCAAGCAGTAAGGGAATGCAGCCGAGTGAAAGAGCTCCCAGTGGCCAAGGCTGGGACAATTTCAGCCATAAAATACTATCAGATTATAGCCCAAAGTATAAAATAAATATCCACGTGTCCATATTGCTATGAATGATTGAGTAAATAAGTGGGAAAGACAGGCAAATATCCTCTACAGAAGAATACCAAATAATTGATGTAGATATTTCAGGCTCATGGAGGTGGAGCAGAATGACCCATTTCTTTTTTTTTTTAATTTTTTAAAATGTTTTATTTATTTCTGAGAGAGAGACAGCATGAGAAAGGGAGGGTCAGAGAGAGAGGGAGACACATAATCTGAAACAGTCTCTGAGCTAGCTGTCAGCACAGAGCCCAACGTGGGGCCCGAACCCACAAACCGTGAGATCATGACCTGAGCTGAAGTCGGACCCTTAACCGACTGAGCCACTCAGGCACCCCAGAATGACCCATTTCTTAAGTCATTCTTAAGTGATTTCTTTCCAAAGAGTACACTACGGAAAGCAGGGAGAAAAGTAACTTGATGATAGAGAAATCCAATAAACATGACCTCAGCTAGGTGACCAAGGTCAACATCAATAGTGATAGGATAGGATCACCCTTGATATGAGGGAATGAGAAGGGCAATTTACCTCTGTGGTCTTTCTTCCCAAAACCCATGCCCTAAGCCTAATCATGAGAAAAACACCAAGCAAATTCTAGTTGAATTTTCAAGTGTTTTCCAAAACACTCCTCAAAACTGTCTAGGTCTTCAAAAGTAAGGAATGTCTGAGCCGAAGGAACCTACAGAAACATGACAACTAAATATAATGTGGTACCTTGGATGCAATCCAGGGATAGAGCAAGGACATTAGAGGGGGGAAAAACAGCTAAAGAAATCTGAATAAAGTATGGGCTTTAGCTAATAATAATCAATATTGATTCATCAATTATAACAAATGTACCACACGAACATAAAATATTAGTAATAGGGGAATCTGGGTGAGGAACATATGAGAATCTTCTATCTTTGTCATTTTTCTATCTAAAACTATTCTCAAATAAGAAGCTTATTTTTTAAACAGGAGACAAATTCAAGGGGGCTCAAGAGGGTCCTCCTAGATTGGATTGACAAAATTGCTAATAGTCAACCATTAGTAATTTGGTTGACAATTCAACAATTTCATAAGAAAATGTACCAAATTGATACTTTCATAAGGAAATGCACAATGTGCATGCTGTATGTGCATCATCTAGCTGGCCTTTCCACCTTCTAGCAGAATTGGTGAAAAGAGGGTCACACCAATACACATTTTAGCAAAAGCATTGAAGTACAGACATAAAGGGAAAAATCTACAAGTATCTAGGCCAGAAGAAAGCAAATTTCCCACAAAGGTGCAAAAATCAGGCCACCTGGAGTCCTCTGCAGCATCCGATCCCAGAGACAATGGACCAGCTGGGAGACAGTCTCCCATGTGTGCAGCTCATACCGCATACTAGCCAGGTGTCCTTCTCAAATTCTTGAAGTCCTACATCAGCCAGCCAAGAACAACGGCAAACTTCATAGCCGAGGTCATGGCAGACACTGCTGATCAGGGGCCACCATCACCATAGACAGAGAGCTAAGTCTAAATAATTGTTATAAATGGTATACAGATGCAAAAGTTCATTTTGAAAGCGAATGTACGTATACATAGAGTGCAAAAATAGATCTGGTAATGACAATAATTGAGAGGTGAAAATCCATATTCCATTAATGTAGCCAAAGAAGTGGGCAAGTAAAAAATGTAGGTGGTAATCTCCTGCTCTTAAGTAGAAGAGGGACTCAATGGAGACCACTTGGCTCATGAGTTTCCTAATGAGAGACATACAAGCTAAAGAAGGCTTTGAATAACTTAATGGTAAATATATCGTAATGCAAACAAGACCCAAAGTGTCTGAAGTGCAGAAGAGGGAAGCAGGAAAAATCTAGTCCACGTATTGAAAAATAGAAAGAAAATGTAAAAACCAGAAAGCATAACATATAATTGAGACTAAATATAGTCCTTATGACCATAAATTCAAAGAGGTCAAACGCCCTAGTAAAAGGCAAAGAGAGAGACCTGTGTTTTTGAAGAACTAGCTACAGCTGGTGACAACAGAGTGAGTGACACAGGAAGGTCAAAGGTAAAAGATCGGGCAAAGGTAGGTCAAGCAAACCCAAGCGAGCAAGAACCCCAATGTTCAAGACCCAAAGGGAATTCAAGGTGCAGGCATTAAACAGGATTTAGGAGAGTCATTCTCTATAGATAGGGGTACAATTCACCATGAGAATAACACAATCATGGGCCATTATTGCTCTAAATTACATCTCACTGAAATATATAAAGAAAAGCCTGTTAAAATACAAAGGAGAATTGACAGAAACACAATAGCATTGGGAGCCATAACATTCTCTCAGTCTTGGACAGATCACCCAGGCGAAAACAAGCAAGAGCACAGAGGAACCAAATAATGAAATTAATCAGGCGGATTTAGCTGATATGTACCAAAGTTCGCCTAAAGTCAAGAAAAACCATCTCTGTGTGATGAAGACCCGAGGCCTTTAAGCTCCTTCCAGGCCTGTTCCGAACATGGGGCTTTAAAGTTAACTATTGCCAGGCTGGGCTGGGAGGGGGGCCGGAGGCTGCCCCTGGCTATTTCCATGGGGCTGGCTCTGAAGCGTTGGGCCGTGTGCGGGAGAGTGCCAGGCTTCCAGTGTCCTGCTCTGTTCATTTTGTTTGCTTTATCTACCTTCTCCGGAGTAGCCTCTAGCCTATCATTCAGGGTTCAGATTCCACGAAGATCTCCCTAATGTATACACCAGCCGATTAGCAGCCTTAATTCCATCTGCAATGTTGACTCCCCTTTGCTGTGTCACAGAGCAAATTCATAGGTTCTGGAGAGCAGGAAATGGACACTTTTGGGGGGACCACTTGTCTGCCTGTCACAGGAAGACCACAAAAACAGGCTTTTGGGCGGACTGCTGCCCTGTGCTCCATGGGAGAGGCCTTGTGGGAAGTTCCCCCCACCCCACCCCATAGGCCAGGAGCCTGCTTGACTCCTGGAAAGTAGGGTTCATCTAGGCACCCCAAGGAGGGGTCCAGAGCTACAGAATAAACATGGCATATATTCCCTGCCAGGACAGTTTTGCTCAGAAACATGGGAAGAAACGCATTATTTTTATCTTAAGATAAACATGGGTATGTTATTGGAATGCTAAATGTGTATGAATTTTCAAGATAAAATAATAAACTTTACAGAAATGGTACACTTTCCCAGTGGGCTGCTATGGGCTTATTCCCTCTTTACTCTCTTCTTTAAGAATATGTGTTGCCCTTGCTGATGCATAGGGGCACATGTATCCCAATGTTCATAGCAGCGCTCTCAACAATAGCCAAATCATGGAAAGGGCCTAAGTGTCCATCAACTGATGAATGGATCAAGAAGCTGTGGTTTATCTATACGGAATACTACATGGCAATGAGAAAGAATGAAGTCTGGCCATGTGAGGCAACATGGATGGAACTTGAGGGCGTTATGCTGAGCAAAATAAGTCAGGCAGAGAAGGACAGATACCATATGTTGGCACGTATGGGAGGATTAGGAGGAACTTAACGGAGGACCATGGGGGAGGAGAAGGGGAAAAATAGTTGGGGAGAGGGAGGGAGGCAAACCATGAAAGACGAATGCTGAGAACAAACTGAGGGCTGATGGGGGTGGGGGTGAGGGGAAGGGGGGTAATGGGCATGGAGGGGGGCACTTATGGGGATGACCAGTGGGTGTTATATGGAAACCAACTTGACAATAAACTATTTAAGAAAAGAAAAAGAATATGTGTCTCCTTAAGGTACAGCCTTGTTGAATCACTATGTTGTACACCTGAAACTAATATAACACTGTGTGTCAACCATACTCCAGATACATACATACATACATAGATTGATAGATACATACATATATACATACATAGGTAGAGCCACCCCCCAGCCTCACCATGCCCAGCCTCTAGAAGTTTGGCCACCCTGGACCTTGTCATACCACCTCCCTTTCCACAACTTTGTACGCAACTTTATCTGATTTTTCGGCAGCCCCAGCAGGCCTGTGAGGCTGGGCACCTGAGAAACCAGGAAGGGATTACACGTGGGCTAAGACAGGTGCACAGGCGGCGGGAGTTGCCAGATAACCCAGACGTCAGTGTCCAGGTTGACCTTGCCTTTCCAGCGGGACCCCACACCCCTGCCACAGGGATGGCAGGTTGGGGTGGCCTTCTGCTTTCCTGCTGTGTTAAATGTACACCAGCTATTTTAATGCCTCAGGATCACATCTGCTGTTGCAGTGCCTCCACGTCAAAATCTGCACGACTTAGCTCTGTGAGTATTACTGCAGACTGGCTGTTCGCTCGGCCTGGGAGGCAATATATAGGGACAGCGGTCAAGCGCTCAGGCTCTGGGGGCCGGGCTCAGCCAGGGTCAAGGCCAGCACCACCCCTTCCTACCTGTGTGACCTGGTGTCTTCAGTTGAACTCTCTAGAAACAGAGCCTGAGTTTCTGGTGGAGGTGATTTATGGAGAGCACACTCAGGAGAAGGGGCGGGGAGACAGGATAAGTCAAGAGGGGAGCTGGGCCTGAACATTTTCTTGGCCGGAGACTGGGTTAGCCTGGCCCCACGGGATGCCTGGACCACATAGCTGGTCCCACCTTCTAGTGAGTCAGTCATTGGGTGATGCAGAGTGTGGGGCACAGTGTGGCCTTTAGGGCCAGGAAGTTCTCTGTAGCTGGGGGCAGTTCACCGAGAAGGGAGAGAGCTGTAAGCTGCCCACCCTGCACTGGGATGGATGGATTGGTTGAGGGGGGGGGCTGGTGGTGGTGAGGGACAGGGCAGTGAGCATCCAGCAGGGCCAGAGGTGTCTGGCCCACTCAGAAAAATTTCTTTGTTCTTTGGAGCTCAGCTCACTCATGAAACTTTCCAGAGTGGACATAATAACAATAGCTGTCTCCTAAGGTGGGGCTGATGACTGCCTAGTACCACAGCTAGAAAGAGCTCAGGGATTGTCCTTGGTTTTTCTCTTCCTAGAATCCCCTGCAAACTGGAGGTTGTACACAAGGTCTTTATTTTGTTTTGCTTTGTTTTGCTTCTATACATAAATTTCCTTTTTTACTGAAGTACAGTTGACATACAAGGTTATATTAGTTTCTTTTTTTTTTCTTCTCATTTAAAAAATCTTTTATTAAAACTCCCCCTTTATTTGCCTTCTTTTTTTCATATGTAATTTGTTGTCATACACAAGGTCTTTGAATTGGGTTTTCCTGCTTATGTAGTGTGTGTGTGTGTGTGTGTGTGTGTGTGTGTGTGTGTGTGTGTGATATTTTAGCTTGCTTTAAGAGAGACACAGAGACTCTAGACAACGGATGAGAAGGACCCAGGAAGGAGGAAAGGAAATCCATCCAGGGTTTGGGCTGATACCCCTCCCCGGACCTCCCACCCTATCGCTGTGGCCTTCCATTTTGCCCCTCCCCTATAGGCGAGGCCTTTTGTGTGAACGTAGACCACCATATGGTCTCCAACCTTAGATATAACCATTGGAGTACAAGCTGCCCTTTGTCCCTCCTCATGTCATCTTTCACCCCTGGTGACCCCCAGCAGAATCAAGAGTCTGTGGAAGGGCACAGGATTTTTGGACCCTGCCCTCTGTCAACTTCTGGGTTCTCTGTACCATCACAACTCTGTTCTGTCCTTCTTATCCTCAGGGACTTTTGTGACTCTCCTCCCATACCCCCTGGTACTCCCCATACTGCCCCAGAGCCCTTCCCACCACAAAGGAGAGTGTGCTTACGCCCCTGGCAGGGAGGTGGGAGGCGTGGCCAGAAGCAGGGGCCACTGCCAAGGCAAAATTTGTCTTTCTACTTTCCAGATTCTCAGGAAGAGGTACAAGTTATGTAACACCAAACAACGTGATTCTAGAACTTTTGTGAGGGCAGGCATGTGTTAACAATTTTTAAGACTCCTGAAATCTAAAACCTTTCCCCTCACCCCTGCATCTTACAATAAATTGCTACTCTGGAAAGGAGAACCAGGCAGACGCATGCTTTTCATATTCTCAAGAAAAGTCCTCATTTTGAGAAGCCCTTCACCCTCTTTCTACTGCTTTCAAGGCTCCTGCTAAGGATATCGGGCCACTTGCATCTCCCTTTGTCCACTTCCCGCCCCGGGATTCCAGGCTTCGGCTGTCCTGGGTGCTGCCTCTTCCCTCCAGACACTGCAGCATCTTGCCACCTCTTACCGGCTAGAATCAGAGTGGGTGCGAACAGGGGCACCTGGGTAGGTCAGCTGGTTGAGAGTGGGTGCGAACAGCTCCCTACAGCAGGCACAACCTGGCTCTGGCTAGGATCTTTCTCCTCTGACCATCGGAGGGCCACCGAGGTGGGAGCAGTGGGTGCAGGGTGCTGTGCAGTCTTGGGGGAAGCCTTTTGCCTCTCTAGGAAGGGGTTCACTAGATCAGTGATCCCTTGGGTTCCATCCAATACTAACAGTCTGGGAGCACAGAGCCAAGTGGTCCATGCAACTTGGTTGTTATGGTAACAGAGATACTAAATGGTCCATAAGTGGTAGAGCCGGTTATTTATCTATCTGCAGGTGGTCAGGTGGTCAGCCATGAAGATGTGGGTTCCTCAGTCCATTCGCGAAACGGCCATGGTGAATACCATCAGTGCTGAGGCCCTAGGATATTAGTGCGGTGGTGATCATCACAGTCACCGAATAAGGAGTGCAGGCCAGGCATTGTGCTTGGTAGCTCACATAGCATTCACCCACCTATTTCTTATTAATATGTTTGTCATGCCCTGTCCCCCTGAGCTGGGGAGCCAGAGATGAATCAAGTTACCCTCAGTCCAGGGGGGAAGACAGACAAGCAAGTGGACTTGGGCCATGATGGAGGGCAGCACAGAGTGCTCTGGGCCCACAGAGGAGCAAACGACCACCAAGCCCAATGGGACAAAGACGGTTTCTCAGAGTAGGGGTGCCTGAGCTAAAGCATGAAGGGTGAGCGGCAGCTCTCCAGGCAAAGGCGAGAGGGAAGGGCATCTGAGATGGCTGAGCTTGCAGAAAGAAAGAGGCTGGGGTGCGGGATGGACGAGTGAATACACGCACGAGCAGCAGAGCTGTTTTAGGCAACCGCAGGCAGCTGGTCCTACACCCTAGAAGGGTGGGGAGCACGGTGTGATTTGAGACCTGAGCGGGGGTCAGCTGGTAAAGCATCTCGAATGTTCTACTACGGAGCTCAGAGGTGACCTGTAAAGCTCAGGGAGCCATGGAGAGGTTTTATGCGACCACATTCGAATCTCGGAATGATTCCTTTGTCTGCTCTATGGAGACGGGGGTGGGTGGAACAGGACTAAGGGTGAGGATCCAGCCGGGAGGCGGTCGTAGGTCAACGAGTTGGGGACATTGGTGGCTAACCCAGCGGGGCGGGGCTGCAGGGACGGGGCCGAGGTGGCACTGGTGAGCAGACAGCCAGCGGGTCCTGGTTGTGGCTTGGAAGGAGGCGAGTGAACCCGGCGGGTGGGAAGGTGGTGACACGGGTCTCAGAGAGGGACAACGGGGGAGGGGAGAAGGGCTGTAGGTGTGCTGAGCTTGAGGTAGTTCGGAGAATCCGAGTGGAGGGGTCTAGTGGGCAGCTGGAGAAGAGTCGGGGCTGGGGAGGGTGGTCGGGCCTCCACACACACAGTTGTTGCAGTTGCAACCGGGGCCGTGAACGAGGCTGCCCGAGGAGAGTGCTGAGGGCACCGAGCTGACGGCAGACTTGCGCGGAACACCAGCAGTTAGGGACGGGCAGAAGGGCGCTGAGCTGATCAGAGTCTGAGCAGGAAGGACCAGGAGGAAGGAAAGAGCCAGGAGGGAGCATCATGGGAGCCAATGAGTGGGTTTCATTAGCATGCATCCTACGGGCGCCCGGCAAGGTAGGTAGGATTATCTCTCTTTTGAAAATGAGAAAATTGAGGCTCTAGGGGATTAAGACTCAGGGTCACGCAGCTGGTCAGTGGTGGAGCTGGGATTCGAACTAAGGCCTCTCCAACTCTAAAATCCAATAAGCTATTTCTTCTATACCATGTTTAGCAACACAGAGCTTGGCACAAAGTAGATACTCAATAAGTGTTTGCTGCCTGCCTGGCTGGCTGGCCGAATACTATTAGCAGCAAAAAGGACTAAAAGATTTCAACAAACAAGCAGAAAAACCCTGGAGCGTGCCTGGGAGCAAGTCCATAGAACGGAAGCAGCTTAGAACTTTTTATAGCCTTGCAGACACGGTGATGACAAAGGCTCGCCTTCCTTCAACTGCTCTGTTAACGATCTTTTAAAGTCCTTTCAGAGCAGGGTTTTTTCCCCCCTCTTCTTTCCATTCTTGCTTGCAAACGAAGGATGATTTTAGAATCCAAGCCTTTTTTATTTTGCTAAAGTACATGATGAGTAAAATGGCCTCCCAGTCAGCACTTTCCAATTTTGAAAGATGCTAAAAACTGATCTTTAAAGGCATGTTTCTCTTCTTTATGCATCAAAGGGCCTTGAGGCCTGCCGGAGAGGACGGGGCGGCACTGCAGGAAAGCAGCACCACCTGCGAGGCCGAGCCTCAGGGCGGAGGGCAGGAAGTGACTGGGGTGGGGTGCCGGCCGGTGGGCCAGGGCCCGGCTGGTCCAGATGCCACCTGGAGCGGCCACGGTGAGCCTGTTCTCTATGGAGCAGGGTCCTGCCTGGACCCCTGTCACCCACACAGCAACCGACGGCCCCTGACCCTGACCCTGGAGGGAGCCTCAGGCAAACGCCCAGTAAATGTTTGTTGAATGAATACATGAGTGGGGGGAGCTGCTGGTCAGTACACACACTGAGATAATAAGTGCAACCCCATTTATAGAGTTTTCAAATACAAGTGTTTCTTGGAGTGAAAGGTGGGTTGGGAGGAGGTTATAGAATCCTAAGACTAGCGAGCATTTACTGGGCCCTCACTGTGCGAGGAACTGTGTGAATCTGCGTCTCTCCAGTCCTCCCAATGACCCTGGAATTAGGCCCTGCCATTATGCCCGTCGTACAGGTGAGGAAATTGAGGCAAAGATGGAAAAAGGAGTGGCCTGAGATACCCTGAGGCTTGTTGGAGCTGAGATTTGAACAAAGCTCAGAACTCAAAGAGACTCTGGCACTTCTTAATTGGGAAGCTCTGTGGGTTCCAGGAAGGCATAGAAGAGTCTAAAATACTGGAGTGGGGGGGGGGTGCTGCAGTCTTATTTCTGCCGTCAACTCCCCCAGGGACCTTGGGAGCCCCTGTCCCTCCTCTGGCTTCAGTTTCCCTGGGTGTGAGTACTCCGTGTATGAGGAAGGAGATTAGACCGTCTCGGGGCCCGGCAGGGTCTGCCTGCCCTTGGTGAAGGAGATGAGGCATGCTGCCCACACCCCTCCCAGTCGCCAGCCCCTGCGGACTTGTCCCTGACACCAGGGAAGGCGGCCCCGGAGCCGAGGGGGAGCTGGCCCCAGAGAGGGCCAGAGAACCAGCCCGAGGGCAGAGCTCTTGGCCGGGGAGCTGGGGGTGCACGAACGTTGCAGGCCTGTGGCCTCAAGCCCGCAGGTGTGCCTGTCATCCACTCTCCTTCACTTACGTGTCCTTCTGTCCACAGGGCAACGACGTGAGGATCATCCTGGGCCAGTTTGACCAGAATATGGCAGCAAAAGTGTTCTGCTGTGTAAGTAAGACGTTGGCCGTGGCACTGTGCCTTTGGGGGGGGGTTTCACGAAGCCTTTTCTCAGACTCGTTCTGACTGCCTGCTCTGAGCAGGGTATAGGACAGAAGGAGTTGTTGGAAGCAAAAGTGATGTATTCACCGCGCTTTCATCTTTTCGGGGAGCTAAGCCTCCGAGGCTCAGAACAGTGCAGTCGTGGGAGGAACTAGGGGCCTCAGTTGACCAAACCAACTAGCCAGTTCCTGGTCTGAGCCCTGTCGGCTAATTCTCTGCCCATCCACTCAGCCATGCTCGATGGAGGCCTGCTGTACTGCACAGCCTCTCCCGCTGAGAGGCCAGACCTCCGGGCGAGGCTGAGGTGCGTCAGACCCCCACCCCCAGCCCTGCAGCAGAGCTCAGAGCCTTAAGTTTAGAATAGTCTCTCAACTGTTCAGTATCTGCCCCTGAATTCTTTACAATTGTCTGGTGTGTGAGAGGCCACAGAGCACGTTTTTATGCCTTATCTCATCTAATCTCAATAACTGTGTGAAACAACTATCATTATCCCACTTTACAGATGAGGAAATAGAGACCCAGTTTCTGGCAGAGCCAAGGCGCCATTCCCTTCACCTGATTCCCAAACTAAAAGTCTTTTTTAAATGTTTATTTATATTTGAGAGAGAGAGTGAGAATGACAGTGCGCAAGCAGGGGAGGGGCACAGAGAGAGAGACAGAGAACGGAATACGAAGCAGGCTCTGAGCTGTCAGCACAGAGCCTGATGCAAGGCTCGAACTCACGGACCATGAGGTCATAAAGTCGGACGCTTAACCACCTGAGCCACCCAGGCACCCCACCATGTTGCCAATCTAATCATCTTTTCTCCATGTGATGTTTTAACCTAAGTACTTGCCCGAGTTCTAACACAGGAAATAAGTCTTTCGGTTTTGATACCTGGCTCCCTCTCCCCTGCCACAGGTCAGAGAAAAATTGACAGAATGGGAGCCCAGTCATGTGAGTCGGTGTCTCCCCAGTGAGTCCTCCTCACAGACTGAGCCTCTGTTCTCTGACATTTCTGGAGACCCTGGACAGAGCTTAGAGCCCAGGAGTCGGTCTGCTGCTTGGGTGCTGAATTTGGGCTTGTTGTTGACACATTGGGAGCCCCAGTTTTCTCATCTGTGAAGTGGGGATGATAGAGCACCTATCTCATAGGACCATTGTGAAGATTAGATGAGCAAAAACACTTGGCACAGCGCTGGATGGATAGTGAGCCCTCAGGAAGTGTCCACAATCTTCTGTTTGTCTGTGTAAAGTCTCAGGTGTCTGAGAATGGAATGGACTGTTGATGGCTGGTGAGTTTACTTATCAGATGGTCCCTACAAGAGTGTATTTAGCATTCTGTACTCCAGTTAAGGGCAACAAGGGGTCTTTCCATATGAGAATCTAAGGATGAACAATGAGAAAAACTGAAAATATGGAGCAAATTGATTTAATGCCTTTTACTTCAAAACCTTGCTCATCAAGTTTTACTCATAAACCTTTACTCATAAAACCTTGCACGTTACCATCTGAGGTCCAGAGATGGCCCATTTTGAAAAGGAAAATAATGCTCTGTATCAGAGAATGTGATCTCTTCTGGGGGGACGAAGGTGGATTTTGCCCCCGCCACCCTTCTCTGTATCCCTGGGGCCTCACACACAGCTCGCACATGATGGGTACTAACTCCGGGAGGAATAAATGAAAAAAAATGATCCATGAAGACAGCACACTGGTCGCTGGCCATCTCCCTTTTCCAAAAACTGCAGACAGGCCTCGTGTTCTACTTTGAGCCAAACCCAAGTGGAGGCGTGGCTGTGGCTTCTCTCTGTGCCCCGCACTGGGATTCTTTTCAGGGTGGCACTTCCAGCCATGGTTTCTGCTTCAGAGCAGATGGAGTGCTGTCTTCCTCTTGACCCAAAACCCCAGGCTGCCTGCCTCCCACGTGGCATGGGACACCCTCCACCGTCTCGTCCCACGTTCCTCTTATTGGACGGTGGGTGTTTGGAGATGGGCTTTCTCTTAGGGTCTGCAGGTGGCTTTGTTGAGGAATTCCTTACAGCTATTTTGTCGGCTGTTTATTCCAAGTGTCCAACCCTCGGATGGAATCTGCCCCCCAGGGCTTGGAGTCCTATCTGGTTAGGAAGCAATTCTACTGGCAGGTCTGGGAGATCCCCCAGGAGGGTCTGCCAGTGTCTTCTTCCCACATCAGGACTGGTGGGTGGCAGAGGGAGGGGCTGCTCAGAGCCGATTCCTTCCCTCCACTCTCCCCGCAACCCTTGAAAAAGCCTTCCTGCCTGTGTCCGGATTGGGGTGCAGATCAGATGGAAACAGCCATAGCTTTGCCAGCCAAATGCTGCATTGCAAACTCTGCAGCGTGTTGCTGTGTTCTCGAGCCTGGAGCCGCCACCCAATGGAAGCGCAGACTCCAGCAAACCTATTTATAGCCCTGTGGCAAAATGTTCATTTGGGCTTAGCACAGCTTGATCAGGTCTTGTCGTTTTTGTCTTCTCCCTCCCACCCCCCCACCCCCCACCTCGGGGGTCTATTCTAAATTCTCACACTCCAGCCTGGGTTCTGGTTTTAGCCCCACCAGCTGTGTGACCTCAGGCAGGTCACTTGACATCTCTGGTCCCCAACTGCCTCCCCTCTAAAATAGAAGCTGCAGTCCCTGCCCCATCCACCTCCCGGGGTCGTCAAGAGGCCTAAATAAGGCCACGGAAGGGAGGCCATCATCCTAACTGTTAATTGCCTTCCCGATGTGAGGGTTTATTATTATCGTTGTTGTGAACTGTAATATGAGAAGGGAGATGTCCGTCTTGCGTGGGGAGGGAAGGAGCCAAATGAAACATTATAAAAAGAGGACATTGGACTTTATAAAATAATTCATATCATGGTTACCTGTCTGCAGCTGATGAGAACCAAAGCGGTCCTTGAGACCGAAGAAGGTGAGCTCAGGACCGCCTGTGGCCACGTGGCAGGGCCCTGTGGTGGCCCGCAAGTCCTGAGATCATGTTCCCACCAAAGGCAGAGAAAGTGAAAACTGAGGTGACCACGTAAACTGGAAAGGTGTTCCCTTGGGCCCTGTACCACCATTTATCAGGTGCCCTGTGCACACCAGCCACTGTGCTGTGCACTGGGGAACCCAGGGAGGGGCGGACCCCACCCTACAGAAACCCCCCTTTGGCACAGGGAGACTGACTAAGCATACCGGCAGCTACTCCCAGCTCACACAGGTAGCAACCTCAGCCCTTCTGAAGACGGAAATGCCAGAATGGAGGACTAGAGCCTTCCCCTCAGTTGCTTTCGATGGTGGATGGTATATGTAAACCAGTCCTTGCCAAGATTACCTTGCAGGAAACCCTCTTAGACCCTCACTCAAATCCTATTTACTTTTGTTCTACACACATGTTTAACAGCCCAGGTGCCCTGCTTTCCAAGCCATAGCAGATTAAAGGCAGCAAATTCAGAGAGGACAGGGACTTGATGGCTGTGAAAAGTGACACCCTAGACCCAGCAGCATTACTGTGCACAGCCCACCACAGTGACGGGTGTTCAAAATAAAACTATGTGTTATGGAAAGGAGAAGGGAACAGGAAGGAGTTCCTAAAATGTTCCTGAATGTAGTGTTGGCTGGTACGGTACACGTATTATCTCATTTAATTCTTACACCAACACATTGAGCTAGGCTTTGCCTCCCACGGGCTATAGATAGCAAAACTGAGACCCAAGGAGTTGTGCACCAGACTTACCCAGCTGGTGTGCAGCAGAGAATCTAATGCCACTTGACTGTGATCGCCCTTTCCGTTTCTTACAGAAGGTCAGTAGAAGAATGTTTATGTTCATCCAAACTGACTAATGTTCTAAACAAAGTATGTTGTCACTCAGATGGACTAAGCTTCTATTTTCTGGAAAATTCACTCGCAAGGCACAGCTCTTAATGAGACAAGGGCAGGTCAAAGAGCTGCCAGGGCAGGTCTCTGGGAGGCTCCTGACTTCCTGCTCTATCTGTGGACTCCTCCTGAACAGACGTTCCTAATGAGAGGGGCTATCTTTTTTGCCTCCACCTTTTAACATTGAGAAAACTTCCAAAAAGTTTTATTTATTTAGCTAAGAAAAGAGGGCAACTACCAAAAGTGGACTTTGAGTCTTGTCCCCTTGACTTAGCTGTATGTATTTGGGCAAATTCCTTAGTCTCTGAGCCTCAATTTCTTCATCTGTAAGACAGAAATAATAATACTGCCTCATAGGGCTGTTGTGAAAATAAAATAACATGTGTAATTGGCCAAGCACACAACAGGGGCTGAAGATATGGGTTCCTCCCTTTCAATAAAAGATGAGAGTTGTGAAGTCTCACAGACTCTGCCATTAATACAGTGACCTGGGATCATTGCAATGAGCCTTTTGTTCAAAAGTCTAGCCTCCAGACAGAATCTGGGACTATCTTTTCTTTAAAAGAAAGTTTCTTGGGACTAAACCACATTCATTAGAGGGAAGCCCAGGAGATTGCCTGACTTTGTTGAGCTGGGATTTTATCATGTAATTGAGATGAGGGCTATCTGCATTTTCTACAGTTGTGATGGGGGCAACATTTATAATGTAGCTGCTGGAGAAATTACCGTGATCTGAGGATGCATTATGAGAAGTATATCATCTAGAATTGGGGAGGTGAAAGTCCCGTATCATCAGAGGAGTCTAGAGAAAAGGCAGTGTGATCACTGCTTTGAGGGAGTTGAAGGACTTTTTCATTAAATAGTTTTGATTTATTCTCCAAAGGCTTCACTGAACCAATGAGCAGAGGCTGTGGAGATGGGCTTTGAGCTTAAGTTAAGGAACAAGCATTCTAACTCATATGTACCCTGGTGCTCTACACTGCAGGATGGGGTTTCTTAGGCTTTAAGATTGTTTAAAAAGAGTTGCCTCCCCAGATGTTGGAATGGAGGAGCACTCCTGCAACTCTCAGACTGGACAGTAACTTTTCTCTAATGAACAGATGCTCTGAGGGACTCTGGCCCACTCTGCTGTGGGCAGGCCCTGGCTTGGCATCGAGACCCTAATGAAGGGCAACCGGAACCTTCCCAGAGTCCAAAGCAATCCCACAAGCTCCTCTTGCCACATTCTCCTGGCCTCTGCTGTAGGCTAATGGACACAGAGGGGTGTGACATCGGTTGTTTCCCAACGTGTTCATGGCTCACCAGAAATGAACTGCAGGATTATTTAAGGTTCACGTTTTAAAGTGTGCACAGCTCAGGGGCACCTGGGTGGCTCTGTCAGTTAAGACTCCAGCTTCGGCTCAGGTCATGGTCTCAACGATTTGTGAGTTCAAACCCCACGTCAGGCTCTGCACTGGCAATGTGGAGCCTGCTTGGGATTCACTCCCTCTCTAGCCCTCCCCCACTAGTGCTCCCTCCCCCCCCCTTAAAAAAATAAATAAGTAAATAAAGTGTGCACAGCTCATGACAGTGCACAGAAGGCATCTGTTGCAATGATCATGTAATTTTTATCTTTAATTCCCCTAAGGTGACATGTCACATGTATTGATTTGTGAATGCTGAACCATCCTTGGATCCCAGAAATAAAAGCCACTTGGTCATAGTGTATAATCTTTTTGATGTGTTCTTGAATTAAGTTTACTAATATTTTGTTGAGAATTTCTGCAACTATATTCATTAGGGACATCAGTCTATAGTTTTCTTATAGTGTCCTCATCTGGCTTTGGTCAGGCCCTCATATTTAAGTATTTATTCAGTATTTATTATTTCCTTATATATGTTTCCTATAAACTACCTTGGATCTCTTGAGAGATAGCAAGGAGAGATAACACAGCAAATAATAGAAAAATTGATAAATTCTCTGGGAAGAGGAGACCTGGGCCCCCTCCAGCCCTCTCACAGGACATGAAGCCTCGAACAGATGTTTGACTCTTGGTACCTTCATGGTCAACCTATCTCTTGCAGGCATATGAGGAGAACATGTATGGTAGCAAATACCAGTGGATTATCCCAGGCTGGTACGAGCCTTCGTGGTGGGAGCAGGTGCACACAGAAGCCAACTCATCCCGCTGTCTCCGGAAAAATCTGCTTGCCGCCATGGAGGGCTACATCGGTGTGGACTTTGAGCCCCTGAGCTCCAAGCAGATCAAGACCATCTCAGGAAAGGTCAGTGCCAGGGTCTGACCACTTCAGCCCCTCTTTAGATCATCTTGTCTGGTGATGTTGGCACAAAGTACTCAGTTCTTGTTCTAGCCTTTGCTGTGTGGTGTTGACCAAATCACATGACTTCTCTGAGCCTGTTAAATGGGGATACCCAGTCGTCCACTGCATGCCCCTCTAAGGAACTGTGAGGATCAAATGAGGTATGGGTGCTTTGCAAACACAAAACACAGTGTTCATGTGAGCGATAGAGTGTGAATTTTATAGCACCAACTATAGACTCTGCTAGAGTTTCACTTCATGTATGTCTGACCTGGAATGTCATTTCTCAGGCTCGCTGATGCTCTTGTCAGCCTAGAAGGGAAGACAGACCCCCTCAAGTAGACTTTGGCAAACGTGCCGTAGACCAGCCAGACTGGCTTGAGCCCCAGTTTTGCCACTTACTAGCTGTGTGACCTTGAGCTTGGTTTCTCCAAGCCACTGTTTCCTCATCTGTAGAGTAGCAGTGAAAATACCCTCCTCTGGTGGCAAATCATGCAGCGTGGCTGGCATGGTGCCTGGTCCTTCAATGCTGTCATGACCGGGAGCAGCACCTTGGACAGCGTCTCCACATGTTCCCACAGGCATTACTGACCCCTCCCTGCTTATCTCGGAGGGCTGTGAGAGCCAGTAATGTGGCATTCCTGAGTATTTCACAAGTTCACGAGTGTTACCTATCAGGGTATTGTCAAGAATCAAGTGATGGCGGCCCTGGTGAATGAATACAGTAACATCTGTCTCTTAGTTCCAACCACCAGCCAGAATTGAGAACAGCAGCCCATGTAATTCTCTTCTGTCCTCTCTGAGCTCAGATGGTTAATTCCTCCAGCCGACCACAGTTCCGTTGAAGGAGTTAAACTTCATGGCAAAGTTTTATATACACACACACACACACACACACACACATATACATATATCCATGTATGTAAAATCTTTTATATATAAATTATTTATCCATTATTTAATCTCAGTCAGAGCCAACTCTATAAGAATGATTTATTGATTTCTCAAAAAATTGGCAAATCATTAGGACATATTTTGTAAACAACTCTTTAGCTCATGCTGACACCTGAGGGATATTGGAAAAACACTCTGGCTAGAAAATGCTAGAAGAAATATTTTCATACAAAAATCAATGAGCATATAGAAAAGTTTTTTGAGATGCTGAATAATGTGCAGAAACAATTCATTTTATTTTGGTAAATGTGATTTTTTAACGCTGTCAAAGTTTGCAGCTTATCAGAAGAGACTTGAGTCCAGGCACACCCTAGACCCGACTCAAATAGTGGGGGAGAGGGAGGGAGGCAAACCATGAGAGACTCTTGAATGCCGAGAACAAACTGAGGGCTGATGGGGGTGGGTAGGAGGGGAAGGGGTGTGATGGGCATGGAGGAGGGCACTTGTGGGCATGAGCACTGGGTGTTATATGGAAATCAACTTGACAATAAACTATTTTTAAAAATATATTTGAGGAAAATACAAAGACTAAGGAGACAGCACGATAACTGAACTGAGGACTGAGGAGACCAAAGATGGAAAAGATTATGCATGAGGGCTGTGAAGTGAGGTGCGTGAGGGTCATAAGATACCATGAGAAGGGCCTCGAATGTCGTTCTGAGCAGCATTGATGTGCAGGGTGAGCAATACACGCCCGAGTGTGAGCAGCACACAGGAATGAGTTTGAGGAAGAGCATTTTTTGTAGTGTCTTTTGAAGGAAATGCTCTGACTTTATATATAACAGCATCTCCCAGGTCACTGACTTTAATTTTTTTCATTTTAATATTTTTATTTGGAGCTCATGAGGAGGCTGACCTCACCTGCATAACTCTGTGTCTGGGAATGGGATGCTCTGTGGCTATTCCTGGGGCTGTTTGCTTCAGCCCACAGTCTGGGTTACACATGCATGAGCCTCCCAGGAGGGAGTTAGTGCCATTAGAGTAGAGCCAGGCTCCCAGCATGGAGAGCTTCTGAAATTCCAGGACACCCAGCCCCTGTCTTTAAGGTTTGAAGCAAGAGAGAGCATTTCTGGGGCTCCAGGGTGGCTCAGTCATTTAAGCATCCAACTTGGTTTTGGCTCAGGTTGTGATCTCATGGTTTGTGGGTGTGAGCCCTGAGTTAGGTTCTGCGCTGACAGCATGGTGCCTTCTTGAGATTCTCTCTCTCCCTCTGCCGCTCCCCAGTATGTGCTCTGTTTCTCTCTTTCAAAATAAATAAACTTGAAAAGAATTAAGACAGCATTTCTTACGTTATCTTGAGGTTACAAGATGATTGAAATTATACAGGAAAACCTGGGGTGTCTGCCTCTTGAAAGCAAAGGATTTAGGGCTCTCCTACAGATCATCTAGACCAGCCTCCTGTCAGATTCTCAGATCCTTCAGTAGCTGAGGACTTGCTACTTCTCCTTTAATCCCCCTCCCCCGTGCCCCTCGGGCCCATCCAGGTCCTGCTGCTGTGAGCGTATCCCCAGAGATGTCCCTTGTCCAAAACCAAACAGCCCAAATCCCTCCAGCTGGAATTCACTTGCCCAGCGCAGACCTTAAGGGCAAAATTTAAGGCCATGCTCAAATCCTCAGTAATCAAGATGAAAGGCATTTTCATCCAAATGCAATATTTTTTTTTTAATTCAAAATTAACACACACAAAAATCCATGATGAACAAAACACCAAAATCCTAAATGAAGATAAGATTCCCGGGACTGGAATTGGGGTGAGCTAAGTGATTTAGGTCACACAATGGCAAGACCGGATCTTGTCTTTATTTTAAATTCTGATGTTTTGTTCCTCGTGGATTTTTTTTTTTTTGGCATTTGTTTTGATTTTTTTTAAATACTGCCTTAAAATGTCATTTATCTTGATTACTGAGTTATTTGGCTCCCTCTTCAATTTTATGCCTCGCTCGCCTCCCCCAGTCCTGGCCCTGAACAGGTTGTGTTTCCCCAGTGCCTTCCATGCTTAGCCCACCCTCTGTACTTGCCCTTGTTGAACCCTCTCTCCCTGGGGTGTGGGGCCCATAGTTGAATAAAACATTCTTAATTGTGGTCTGACCACAGCCAGGTTCCCCAACTAACCTCCAAGAGTCTATGGTCAAAGGAAAGTCGAGAGAGGTGGGAAATGGTTCCTGAATTTGACTTTGTGTTATACATGAGTGGTGGCGACAGGCTGCTGAGCTGATGCCAATATTTTGGGGTCCATCAGTGTCCGTGAAGACAAGCAGACACCTGCAGGACCAACTCAGTGAGCTCTTGCCATCCTCACTAGGGACACTAAGGGGCAGACAAAGCTAAGGAGACACACCCAAGATCCTTGTAGTGGGTTGAATAGTGGCCCCCAAGAAGGTTATGTCCATGTCCTAACCCTTGGAAGTTACGCATGTGACCTTACTTGGAAAAAGCATCTTTCTGGATGTAATTAATGTAAGGATCTTGAGATGAGAGCGTCCTGGACTATTCGGGTAAACCCTGAATCCAGTGATGAATGTCCTTATAAGAGGAAGATGGAGATTTGCCCCATGGAGGAGGTCGTGGGACAGCGCCAGCAGAGCCCGGGTGGGTCTGGTGATCAGGAGATCTGGCACAAATCGTGGCATCCCACCAATTCATCGGCCTCCACAGCTAGTCACCCCACCCCCGCCCCAGCCTCAGTTTCCTCAACTGAGGATGAGAGATTTGAACCTGATAGCTGCAGGGGTCCTTCCACAGCTGAGTCCTCTGGCTCTCTGTAAATATGTACTGGCTTCTTACAACGAACTGTGTGACAGGTTATAATGTTAAACCTTGGTGTCCCCAAGTGACTCCTAGTAGAGAAAGTTGCAGAATCAGACAGAACAGTGGGCCCTCTCGCACTGTGTTCTCGGAGTTTCCCTCTTCCATACACCTGTTGCCAGTGTCAGGACATCCCCAACTCTTTCCCTTGCACCCAGGAGAATTCTGGTAGGAAGAATAACAAGGTCATGGGCCTCCAGAGCACGTTCATCACTCTCCTCCTACTGGAATTTCCAGTGACGGGACAAGTGTAGACCGTCAGGCTTCCCTGAGCACATCCAGAGCTCAGTCTTCTGGAACCTTGTGAGGACGGTCTCTGACCACTTGCTTTGGCTCTGCTGTCTGACTCGTTCTCCTCACTGAGATTCCCCATTACCACTGTGCTCCCGAGTAGAGACTCTTTGTCGTTGGTGGTTTTCATTGTCAGCTTTCACTTTTCAAAATCCCGTTACGTGTGTTCCCAGTGTGAGCATTTAAAACTCTAGTTTTGTTTCTCTGGTGATGGCTCAGCCTCCCTGGACATGTTTCCTTTCCTCCTGAGACACAGAGCTGGACCAAAGCACCAGATGGAAATGTTCACAGAGCCCTGGAATCCCTGGGGACCTCAGAGGTGGCCTCAATCCCCCATCAAATGCACAGGCTCATTCTTTGGACTTTGGAAGAGTTTTATAACATTTTCTGTTAAGAACCATCTGCAACCACCCGTGACTATTGATTCAACATGGCAGAACTGGAGGAAACGCAAATCAAGTGAGTGTTCAACTAGAGCCAATGGCCCAGGAAGAGCTGCACCCATCTCATCGTCACTGCCATGCAAGCTCCCTGACAAAGAACGTGGAACTTTTAGGGAAACCCTAGGCTCTAGAGAGGAGGAAGGGAAGGGGCCATGGAAAAGTGGGCATGCTCCCTGGGGAGGTGATCTTTCACAGTGCCACTGCCTCTGCCTCCCACCTTCCCCAAGAAACTCCCCTTCCCTTTTGCTTCCCTAGGAATTCACTTCGATGGGGGACAGGTAGCAGAGGGACACGGGCTAAGGGAGAAGGGTGTGGTAGCCTGTGGAGGGTCTTAAGGAATAAAAGCACTGGCTAAATTTGAATTTTGGCCCCACCACTTCCCAACTGGGAGACTCTGAAAGATATTTAGTTGTCCATACTAACATCCACAATCCCTGTCCACCTCAGTAATGCAACTCTGGTTTTTAAGTATGTATGTTGCCATCTAACTGAAAAGGGACATTTCCTGGCTTCCCTTGTAGTTGGATGTAACCAGATTCTAAGTCTGGCCAATGGAATGTCAGTAGACTTGTGAAAGTCTCCTTTAACGGGAAAGCTTCCCTTCTCCTGTGTGTTGGCTGGATATGGATGGGATGGCTAGAGTCTAGCAGCCACGTTGGGTCAAGAAGTGACCATGAGAAGGAAACTTCATTCTAGGGTAGTGTTGCACACAGTCAGCAGCTGGCTCCCTGATTACACTGTGGAGCTTCCATAGCAGTTCTGCAGCACCTACCCATGGACATTTTTTATATGAGAAAACAAAACTATCTCCAAGCCACTGATCATTTTTTCTGTTATATACAGCTGAATCAGATGGCCTAGTGCTAGTGATCACGACTGATACAGTGACAGTGAGCAAGTCATTTGACCTCTCTGAAGTTGTTTCTCATTCACAATATTGGGGTAATAATATCTCTTTTATAAGATAAAAGAATTAGACCAAGTGAACCAGAGAAAAGTATCTTGCAGAGTGCCAAACACACAATAGGTGTTCAAAATATTGTGGTTCTCTTTCTCCTTTAGCACAGCAGCCTCAGGGCCAGAGAAGGGAGTAGTGAGTCAGTTTACACACACCTACACACAAATCTGCTTGTGATTGGGATTTTACTGAATTTGTAGAGTGATTTCAGAAAAATTGACCTAATAATATCATCTTCCAATCCATGAATTTTGTATCTCCCTGCTTTTACCTAAGTCATCTTTAATTTCTCTCAGAAATGTTTTGTAATTTTCTGTATGGAATTCTTGCACATACTGTGTTTGATTTATTTCTAGGTATTTGATGTATTTTGGTGAATCTATGTGCAAATTACTATTGGGTGCATATGTAGGGTGGGATTTCTGAGTCACAGGGTATGCATATGTTCAGCTTTAGTAGACCTTGCCAAACAGATTTCTAAAGTGGTTGTACCAATTTACACACCCACCAGCAGTGATTGAGAGTTCCAGTTGGTTCACATGCTCACCAACATTTGGTATTGTCGGCTTTTTAATTTTAGCCAATCTAGTGGGTGTGTAGTGGTATCTCATTCGAGTTTTAATTTACATTTCTCTGATGACTAATGAAATTGAGTATCTTTCCATATCTTTACTGGCCATTTTGAGACCCTCTTTTACAAATTTCCTGTTCAAGTCTTTTGCCCATTTTTCTACTCGGATTCTCTATTTCTTACTAATTTGTAGAAGTTCTTTTTATATTCTGCACTTGTATCATTGGGTGGTTATATGTATTGTTTATATCTTCTCCCATTCTTGAACTTACCTTTTCACTCTTTTTTTTTTTTAATAGTTTATTGTCAAATTAGTTTCTACATAACACTCAGTGCTCATCCCCAAAGTGCCCTCCTTCATGCCCATCCCCCCCTCCCCCCCACATCCATCAGTCCTCAGTTTTTGTCAGCATTCAAGAGTCTCTCATGGTTTGCCTCTCTCCCTTTCCCCCACCATTTCCGCCCTTCTTCTCCCCCTTGGTCCTCCGTCAAGTTCCTCCTAATCCTCCTATACGTGCAAACATATGATATTTGTCCTTCTCTGCCTGACTTATTTCGCTCAGCATAACACCCTTTACCTTTTCACTCTTAATGGTGTATTTTGATGAACATAAATTCTTAATTTTAATGTAGTCCAGTTTATTAGTCTTCTCTGTCATTAGTATGTCTGTGCTCTGTTTACGTGTCTTTGCCCACCCACACTCTTGAAAATATTTCCCTATCTTATCTTTTAGAAATCTTGTTTTCCCTTTCACATTTCGATATAGAACCCACATGAAATTGATTTTATGTATGGTGTGAGGTAAGATCAAGATCCATTTTTTATCCATCTGAATAACCTGTTGATTCAGGACCCTTTACTGAAAAGTCCATCATCCTCACCACCAGTACCCCCATGCTAGAGTGTCAACTCTGTCATGTATATAGTGTGCCTTATGGATCTGTTTCTGGACTTTCCATTCTCACTATAGGTCCATTTGCATATCCTTTAGCCGATACCACTGTATTAATAACTGAAACTTTATAATAAGACCTGATACCTAAGAGTGTAATCTTTTATCTTTGTTCTTCTTTTTAAAGATTTTCCTGGATGTTCTTGGCCACGATGTCACTTTTCATTTAGATCTACTCACATATTTACACTTTTTACTACTTTTCATTTCTTCCTGAAGTTCTGTTCTTTTTATGATCATTTTCTTCTACCTGAAGAACTTTTCTTGGCCTTTCTTTTACTGCGGGTTGGCTAGAGACAAATTCACTCAGTTTCTGGGCATCTGAAATTTTCTTTCTTTCATCTTAAATTTTGAGGCATAGAATTCTAAATGGTCCATTATTTCTTTCACCACTGTAAGGTGATTTCTTTGTTTTCTGGCTTCCATTATTTCTATTAATTCAGCTGCTTGGCTTATTGTTGCTCTTTTTTTTTCATTATGAAGTTTTTCTTTTTTATTAACTTCAAGTTAGTTAACATGCAGTATAGTCTTGGTTTCAAGAGTAGCACCGAGTGATTCATCTCTTATATATGACACCCAGTGCTCATCCCCAAAAGTGCTCTCCCTAATGTCCATCCCCCATTTAACTCATCCCCCCCCCCACCTCCCCTATAGCAACTCTGTTTGTTCTATGTATTTAAGAGTCTCTTTTTGGTTTGACTCCCTCTCTATTTTTATCTTATTTTTCCTTCCCTTCCCCTATGTTCATCTGTTGTGTTGCTGCTCTTTTGAAGGTAATGCATCTTTTCTTCTCTAGCCGCTTTTAAAATGTTGTGCCTTGGTCCTCAGTTTTACTATGCTGTACTGAAATGAAGTTTTCTTTGGTTTATCTTGATTGTAGTTCACAGAGTTCGTACAACTTCATGAATCCGTGGATTGATATGTGTTAAGAGAGATTCTAGCATAATATCCCTTTAAATGTTGTTTCTGCCTATTCTGTCTTTTCTCATATTCCAAGACAACAATTATACATATGCTAGACATCTGTGTTTCAGTCTGAATATTTATTACTATTTACTACGCTAACCTTTCTTCCAGTCCACTAACCTACTTTCTGCTCTGATAATATGCCGCTTCAGCCACCTAGTGAGTTCTTAATTTCAGTTGCCATATCCTTCATCTTTAGACTTTTTGTTTTATTTTTTTTCCATAGCTTCCAGTTCTCTGATAATATTCTGCATCTTTTAATCTATTTTCCTGAATACATAAATGTTACTGTTTTAAAGCCATGTCTTAATAATGCCAAATTTGGATCACCTGTGGGTCTGTTCTACTGTCTATTTTTCTTCTTTGCTTTCTTCTTTCCTTCTTTATTCCCTTCCTCTCTTTTTGCCTCCCTTCCTCCCATCTGTCCTTCCTTCCTTCCTTCCTTCCTTCCTCTCTCCCTCCCTCCCTCCCTCCCTCCCTCCCTCCCTCCCTTCCTCCTTTTACTTTTTTCATTATTTGGTCCTATTTCCTGGTGTATCTTTTAGATTTTATTAATTTAATTGGAGATGAAAAAATGTAGCAGCTACAGAATGTGTTATCTTTCTTCAGAGATTTATTTCTCTTCAAGAAGGCCGTTAGACTAGGGGAAGATCACCTCAATCCAATCAATGAAGGATTGACATGATTCCAGGCTTGGTTTTGGTTGTTATGAGGCCTGGTCTATTTTGGTTTGCCCTTATTCCTCGTATTTGTTCTTCCGTGTTCTTAGCTGAAATCCTGGGGTGCTTACTGACCCTGGGTGTCAACTTCTGGCTTCCTGATCCTGTGAGACTCCAACTACCCTACTTCATTTCTAAACCCCTCAGCAACTTCTTGGCTTCTTACCCTCTTGCTTTATGCAGCTTAGTTACCATGAAGTATTTCAAGTGCAAATGCTAGTCTGATAAGTGGGCTCACTTTTCTGTACTTCCTTTTCCTCAAGACCCTACAAGCCCTGCAACCCTGATAGCCTTGAACTATGGTTTTGTGTCTTCCTCTCCCTGCTGAAGACTCTGACCCAGAGCTTGGGTTCCCTGCAGCTAGCCTTCCTACTTACAAATCACCAAGTGCCTCCGGGGGAAACAGCCAAGAAAGCCGACTCTGTTCAAAGCATTCTCCTCTCTCCAGCATCTTGGCCCTCAAGTCCTAGATGTCCTGGTTGCTTTATGATGCCTTTGAATGGCTATTTTTATATTTTATTCTGCTTCTCTGGATGTTTCTCCATGGGAGCTTTGGTCTGATATAAGCCATTTCATCACAGTCAGGGTGGAAATCCGAAAGGAGACTATTTTGCCTAAAAGGTAGAGGACAGCACCCTGGGGACAGGATAGCATGCCACTGTCTTCAGCTCTTTGAGAGGCTGTTGTGCACAAGAGGGAACAGCTCCGCGAGGAGACGTTGCACGTGGAATACAGGTTATAGGCGTGCTGCAGGTGCTGCATAGTCTCATAGAGGGCAAGCATGCCTTCACTGGAAGGTTCTTCCTGGAAAGACAGCTTCTCAGCGCCAGAGGAAGCTAAAAGATGGAGCTCAGCAAACATCTGGAAGTTGCTACTGAGAAGATCCAGTAATCAGATTGTAGGAGGGGCTTAATCCATGGTAACTGATTTGTATATTGAGATCTTGCAAGATTTTTAGAAATACAGATTCTTAAATTATCTCATAGACATACTGAATCAAAACGTAGGGTCCTGGCTTCTGCATTTAACAAGGTCCCCAGGTGCTCCCCAAGCTGGAATATAGGAGCAAGGGGACTAAATACTCCCCCACCCCCAGGGGCCCTTCCAAATGAGACTCTGTGATCTGCAAACCCTAGATGCTAGAGAGAAACTCTGCCAGTGGCTGGAGACATGGAAGGGGATGGCTTCCTCACCGTCTCCTGCCTTCTGTCCATGAGGCTCCCCTCTCCCAGGAAGCAGGGCTCTGCTTGGTTCTGTTGAAATGACAGACCCATAAGGTTTAGTCACATTGTGGGTTAGCGAGCTTGTGTGGGCTAGCCTGGGAGCCTAACCACTATTTATAACATAGTTTCTGTGGGAAAATATGTTCCGAGTTCCAACAACTGCCTTTCAAAAATATGCTGGAGCACAACCTGTCAGTAATTGGGACTAACTATATAAAGTTATTTTCTCAGAAACTTTTAGCATCTCATGATAAACCTGACCTCAGAGCATGAGTAATTAATCAGCCTTCAGTGTCAGCTCAACGATGGAAGAAATTCTGCCCTGAATAATCGGAGGCCCGGCTGAAGAACAACTATTAGTTTTTTCTCAGACAAATGCAAGAGTGTTTCTCCCTGCTGTCACTGTTTTGCCCAAAGGAGTTTGGTGCTGGCTTCACCTGGAACGTGATGAATGGTCTGGGATATAATGTGGTAGCAATGACTTCAACTCTGTGCTTGCGAAGACAGTAAGAATGAGGTCACCTTTCCGGGCTTAGCTACACCTGTTCCATTCCAAGGACTCTTCCCACAGAAATGAGGTCAACAGCCATATTTCCATTGTCCTCCCACCCACCTTTTACCCCTCACCCCCCAGGTGAAGAACAGTGTTATGTAACAGAAAAGATGTGCATTTACAAGTACTCATGTAAGAAGTATGCATAGGGACCCCAAGGTGTGAACAAATGATATGATTTTGGTCCCCCTACTGTCCTCACAAAGAAATAACCCTAGTAAAGTATAGCAAGGAAGCTAAAAAAGTATACTCATTTATTTGCTGGTGAGATCACACTGAGAATGTTCGCCTCGGGTCTGGACCCCTGACTTGAAAAGGGTCATAGAAACCTGGAAGAATGACCCGGTGGCATGTTCTGGGTAGGAAAGAGGTCTGGAAATATCATCTGAATATAATCATTAGACTGAACAAACAGGGTTCAAATACAGACCCCACCAGCCCTCGATGCTTTTGTGTGTATTGGAGAAAGCTCATGGGAGCAAAGTCCAAGAGAGAAGAAGTCAAAGGGGCATCATTCCTTTGATGCCTAACACATTTAGAGAAATACAAATTCAAGTAATTTGTAATACTTTTAACATAGCCAATAGCGAAATTAATGACCGGAAAAAGACCCAAATCATATTTAAAAATCAAAGAAAATATAGCTAAATAGTAAAAAGTGGAAAAATAATAAGGATGCATTAAAACAAAACATCAAAAGGTGTGACTATCACCATAGCAATATGGCATAAAGAAGTGCATCTAAGAAATAAAAATTGCCTATCAGTATGTGAAAGGAGCTCACTCTAATCAGGAATCAGAGAAATCTAAATTAAAATTAAAAGGAGATACACTTTTCTTTCTGAACCCAACAAACTGATGACAATTTTTAAAATCAAAATACCTATTGTTGTCAAGGATGCAGGGAAGTGAGTGCTTTCATACATGGTGGGATTTTAACTTCTCGTCTTTTGGGAGAATAATTTGGCCCAAATATGGGTGAATCATGTTTAAGTTTGTTATATACTTTGCCTCAGCAATTATGTCTCTGGGAGTTTATTCTGAAAAAAAAAAAAAATACCAGTATGCGTTCAGAAAATTTAGATACAAGGATGCTTTCTGCAGTCCTATAATTGGGACAAATTCAAAATAGCGTAAATGCCCAATAATGGGAGGTCTGTTAAGGAAGTAAGGTGGTGTCAGGATGGCTAGAATGAACAACTCAGGCAACAGCAGATGTTGGTGAGGATGCAGAGAAAGAGGATCTCTTTTGCACTGTTGGTGAGAATGCAAACTGGTGCATCCCCTCTGGAAAACAGTGTGGAGATTCCTCAACAAATTAAAAATAGAACTACCCTACAACCCAGCAATTGCACTACTAGGTATTTGTCCAAGGGATACAGGTGTGCTGTTTCAAAGGGGCACATGCACCCCATTGGGTATAGCAGTGCTCTCAACGAAAGGCAAGCTATGGAAAGAGCCCAGATGTCTATCAACTAACAAATGGATAAAGAAGATGTGGTATATATATGTCTGTGTGTATATATATATATGTGTGTGTATATATATATGTATGTATGTATGTATACACATACATACAATGGAATACTACTCAGTGATCAAAAAGAATGAAATCTTGCCATTTGCAACAATGTGAATGGAACTAGAGGGTATTATGCTAAGTGAAATACGTCAGTCAGAGAAAAACAAATAATATGATTTCATGCATGTGTGGAATTTAAGAAACAAAACAGGTGAACATAAGGGAAAGGAAGCAAAAATAAGATAAAAACAGAGAGAGAACAAACCATAAGAGATTCTGAAATACAGAGAATAAACTGAGGGATGATGGAGGGAGGTGGGTGGGGGATGGGCTAGATGGGGGATGGGTATTAAACGGGGACACTTGTTGGAATGAGCACTGGGTGTTGTATGTAAGTGATGAATCACTATATTCAGCTCCTGAAATCATCATTATACTCTATGTTAACTCACTTGGATTTAAATTTTAAAAAAGGAAGTAAAGTGGGATGTGCCCGCCCTGAGGGACTGTTGACCCTTGTCAGCACAGATGTGGGTAGAATTGTGGCTCTTCAGGGCATCGCAGGTTAGCAGACCCGCTGGGTGGCCCGGTTGGGCAGGACTCCTTTACTATTAAGGAGTAATAGTAAATGCCACTATAACAGTGAGTGGCATTTGTGGGGCACCTTCCATGTCCTGGACACTGGGCTGGGCACTTTGCATGCTTCATCTCACTGAACCCTCATGGCCAACCAGCAAGGGAGGAACAGAGACCCGGAGGAGATAGGACCGTGCCCCACGTCACAGTTAGCAAACCGCACAGCTGGGGCTGGAGGGCAGGCCTGCCGACTTCCAAATGAGCTGTCATCACCACCGTGCCAGGCTTTTACCTATGTTGCTGAGAGGAAACTTCTAGATCACCTGATCCAACCTCTTCATTTCTCAGATGGAGAAGTTGAGGCTTGGAAAGGATCTCTGTAGGTATTGCCTTGGGTTCTGGGGATACCTCAGTGATCAAGACAGGTAACATCCTGACCCCATGGAGCTGAATTCTAGTTGCAGGGGGAGGGGCGAGGAGGAGGGAGGGCTGGAACAACAGATAATACGCAAATCAACACAGAAGTAGGAACATGGCATGTGTAGCAACATGGATGGACCTTGAGGGTGTTATGCTGAGCGACATAAGTCAGGCAGAGAAGGACAAATACCATATGTTTGCACGTATAGGAGGATTAGGAGGAACTTGACAGAGGACCAAGGGGGAGAAGAAGGGCGGAAATGGTGGAGGAAAGGGAGAGAGGCAAACCATGAGAGACTCTTGAATGCTGACAAAAACTGAGAACTGATGGATGTGGGGGGGAGGGGGAGATGGGCATGGAGGAGGGCACTCGTGGGGATGAGCCCTGGGTGTTATGTGGAAACTAATTTGACAATAAACTATTTGTAAAAAAAGAAGAAGTAGGAACATGGCAGGATGCAAAAAGTGCAGTAAAGAAGATAAAACCAGTGGCTGGAAAATGCCTGGGTGAGGAGTTTTTAGAAAGGGTGGGTCAGGGAAGCCATCCCGAGAAGTGACGAGAGTTGACATTTGAATGGAGAGAATTCATGCAAAGAGCTGGGGAGGCTTTCTAGCAGAGGAAACAGCTACTGCAAAAATCTGAGGTGCGAACAAACTTGATGTGATCAAAGGACCCAAGAGGTCTAAGGGAGAGCGTGCGCCTCATAACAGACCCGCGTGCTCTCCCGGGAGGAGTGAAATGCCGCAGCCAGCCTCACCTCACGGGAGTGCGTGAGGGTGGAGGGTGTGAGGGACGCTGAGGGGCTCAGGGACCTAGGCTGGGCCAGAGACGGTGCCGCCTCCTCGAAGAACCCTCGGATTTGGGGAGTTCCTGCCCTGTGTTTTGAGTGATGAACAAATGTGATGGCTGGACGTGACGCATTTCCAAGGAAAACTGTAAAGAGGGATAAGACCTGAGTCATCCAATGGGAGCGAGAAAGAAGGAGGAGTCATTGCCGGGACACCAGCATTCCCGTTTGGTCTGGCAGAATTCCTTGCCTGCAGGGTCCACAATCGGAGGCACTTGGCTGTCCCCAGGCCGGGTGTGCGACCCTGTTCTGCTAACGCCTTGGGCCAAGGGCGGGAGACTCACTCGGGCCCCAGGCATGCGACGCAGCCCTTGTTCACTGCCCTCCTTGGATACTGGGTCTGGCCCCAAACAGCATGGGGTGGTTTTCAAAAAGCAATAATGTCCTCAAAAGTTAAAAAGGAGAGAAGTAGGGGCGCCTGGGTGGCTTAGTCGGTTAAGCGTCCGACTTTCGCTTAGGTCACGATCTCGCGGTTCGTGGGTTCGAGCCCCGCATCGGGCTCTGTGCTGACTGCCAGCTCAGAGCCTGGAGCCTGTTTAAGTCTGTGACTCCCTCTCTCTCTGACCCTCCCCTGCTCACGCTGTCTCTCTCTCTCCTAGAAATAAATAAAAATATTTAAAAAAAATAAAAAAAAAAAAAAAAGGAGAGAAGTAGTAGAGATGGAATGGGATCATCCCAGCTACACACCCACCCCCTCCACTACACACACAAGCTGTGTGACCTTGGGCAAGTCTCTGGACCTCTGTGCCTCAGGCTGCAGGTGGAGGGAGCATGTGTGACTATCTCTAAGAGCCCTTCCCAGTATAAACCATCAACGTGTCAGTGGTCTCTGTGTGATTTGTCCCCAAAGAGGGTTTCTCCAAAGGCTAAGCTGAGGGCTCTGCTGACCTTTCTGGCAGAGGAGTACAGAAGGGACTTGAGAGGCCCATGGAAAGGCTGAGGGTGACATGTCCCCCTGCAGTGGCACCCGTTGGGATGTGTGAGCCTCAGTAACTGAAGTAAAAAGGTTTTCATTACTTTGTGGCCACAATCAGCATGTAAATATCACCAATGAAATTCTTTTCTGAAATTCGATTCAGTTTAATTCTTTTTTTAAAATGCTGGATTATTCACAGACCTTGCTATATTACAGAAGAGGAAAGAGGGGCACAGTATAGGCTCAGGGCAGCTCTTATGTCCAGCTTAGGCCCCATGCTATAGGAAGGCCTCGCTGGGGTACTAAGGCGCTCAGGATCCGTAAGACCCCTGGGACACACCCTCCCCGGCCCCGAACCTATACCCTCTTCCCCCTGTACCACCTCCAAGGCTCTGAATTCCCTGCCCAAACAGCTAGAGCCACTTCCAGGGCCAGGGAGCCCTTGCCTGGGTCAGCCCTCTTGAGGTTGGATTGCATCTCTAGGATGGTCAAGAGGCTCCGATGCCTGAAGGGGAGAAGGTATGGACCCAGCAGGGCATGGCTGCAGGGGTGGGCCCCAGCAGAAGGCCAGCGCCCGCTCCCCCTCCACCCCACCCCCACCCCCAGTGGCCTCTATATCCAGCCTGAAGCTCTCAGGAGCCCCAGAATTCAGAATTCAAGCTTGGCCTTCCATATCATTAGGAAGGTATATTTATTGTGGGGAGATAGAAAATATTTCATTGAACAGTTTATTTGCTTGTCCGTAACTTAAATATTTAGACGTTCGGAATGGGGTCCTACACGGGTACTAAGGATCGGCCCTGCAAACATCACAGGGAGGCTTGGCCTGGGTGCGCGCTGTTCCTTCACCCTAGCCTTGCAGGACAGCCAGGGTTCAAGTCTCGGTCCTGCCACTCACTAGCCGTGCGGTCCTGGACAAGCCCACTTCCCATAACTCTGATGCCGTGTGAGGGCGTTGTGAGGATTTAGTGAGATAATGCACGCACAGAGCCTGGCACCGTGCCTGGCTCACGGTGGGCATTGCAGAGTGTCCGTTCTCGGCACCAAGTGCCTGATGTCGCTGCCGGCGGTAACCTGGCGTCCCCCACCCCTGTTTTGCAGACTCCACAGCAGTATGAGAGAGAGTACAACAACAAGCGGTCAGACGTGGGGCCCAGCAAGTTCCATGGGTATGCCTACGACGGCATCTGGGTCATCGCCAAGACGCTGCAGAGGGCCATGGAGACGCTGCATGCCAGCAGCCGGCACCAGCGGATCCAGGATTTCAACTACACGGACCACACCCTGGGCAGGATCATCCTCAACGCCATGAATGAGACCAACTTCTTCGGGGTCACGGTCAGTCCCACACCCCAGACTCTGCTTTCCCTTGTGCCCTTGGAGGCGTACAAGGCGAACGGGGCTGCATCACATGCCCTTTGATACAAGGCCCGTTTTCTGTGATCACTGAAGCAATTTCCTGTGGGTGGTAGGATTGCAGGGCTGCTAAAATGAGGGACAGGTTCGCTGATGCTCTCTGACACGCTGGGAAAATGCTTCTCTGTAATTTGTGGGTTACAAAGGGCATAATGAGTTGACTGCACACAGAGCAATTGAAATTCACCACGTGGGGGATAGGGGCCGCAAGAGCTCCAGACCCAAAGTCAGGTTCAAATCCTGAGTCTTTCAAGCTCCAAACCATAGAGCTTTCATTCCCAAAACAGACATAATACTTACCTCATGAGGTAGGTAAAAAGATGAGCCATTGCAAAGTAAAATCTGCTAGTGTTTGTCGAGCAGGCTACTTGCTCTGAGCCTCAAGCTTCTCATCTGGAAGATAGGGATAAAAATATATGTCTTGCATAGAAGTTGTGAAAATCAGCAATGCTAATAATCGCTAACATTTCTTTAATCCTTATTATGTGCTACATACTTAGCTAAGCACTTCATATAGGTTAGATGCAATCATGTATGCCTAAGGCTAGGCACATGGTAGGCCCTCGAGAAATTGTTAGTGTTAATAACTGTCTTATTATATCTATATTCCATCCATTGGAAGTAAATGCTGCTATTATCCCGATTAAAGGTGAGGAGGCTGGAGCTCAGAGCATTTAAGTTCTACAGCTATCAGAGGTATAGCTGGGACTTGAACCTAGGTCTATCTGTGAACTGCTGCATTACGCTACCTCCCGGTAACGGCCATAAGTGGTACTTAGTTATGTCTCATGATGATGTATTTGTCACTGACTCTGCTCTCAGAAAAGAAGGAAAATTTGCCTAAAGAATAGGTCGAAATGGCTAAAGTCCTATGTTGTGTTCTAATTTAAAGAGCCACTTAGAGAATCCATCTCTATCTTGGGATATTAACAAGAGTGGACAAGATGAGTGGATTGGTGTATTTCTTAAATGTTCATATTCCTTTGTGTGTGTGCTCAGGCTTGCTGGCTGTTGGTCTGGTTGGCAGAGCCTGTGCAGGTGCTGAGGGTGTAGATGATGCTGAGGTGAAAAAGATAGGCTCCCCGTCCTGGAGCCCACGGTCCAAACGCAGGGGTGAGAGCTGGACACAGATGATAATAAGAATTAAAAGCACTCAGCACCACAGGACAAACCATTGAACCACAGAGGGGTTTCTGTGACCGTCGATGAAAACTTCAGGGAACACTTTGGAGGAGGGAGCTTTGGTGCAGTGCCTTAGACGTGCAGAGAGAGTGGGGGCTGGCAGTCTGGCCAGATGGAGCGTGGTGAGTGAGGGAGATGTGCGTGAGTGTGTGCAGGACAATCTCTCTGTTGGGATAATTCGGAAGGGGGAGGACGAGGCTGGGAAGGTAAGTAGGGGCACTTCTGAAGGAACACGCTAAGGAGGCCGGCCTTTATCCTGTAGGCCAGTGATTCTCAAAGTGCGCCTTGACCAGCTGGGAGCTGGTTGGAATTGCACCTTCTGGAACCCAACCCTGGACCTACTGAATCTGGGTCTACAGTAGGGGCCCAGCTGCTGCGGCTTAACAGACCCCGCAGGCGGTGCTAACATGCTCTGCTCCGGGCAGTGGCCTGCTGCCGAGGCTTGCTGGAAAGGAGGATCCCGGAGTAGAGCCCCCCTTGACCTGAGAGCCCTTGACCTCTGCTCCCACAGTTCAGAGTAAGGCTTTGAAGAGCTATGGGCAGCGCCCATGTGTGCAGTGCCGCCTGGATTCACACGTTAAACTTGAACAGCCTTGAAAGATTTGGTTTCAAAACAACTGTTTTTATCCTCAGAACCTCCTATAAAATCTTACGTGTGCTGGTACGTAATACAGATTGGAGAGAAGCTCCTCAGTTGAAAGGAGAAGGAACACAGGGCCCTGCCTGTTCAGCCTCCCTTCTTGCAGCCCCCAGCCACCCCCACCCCCATGGAATGGCCCCACCCCAGAGGTCCTCCCTCTCCTGGCACAAGCATAGACTGAGCCTTAGAGAGGGTGGGACTCGCCTGTGGCCACTGCTGTGGCAGAGCTGTCGCAAAACGTGGGCACACCGCTTCAGGCCGTCCTGACACCACACTTCATTTCTTATGTGGGAGAAGGAATCCGTCGTGTCTCTAGCCGAAACAGCTGGATAGAGAGCTACAGAATCTAGGAAGCATTCTGGGTCCCTCCCCGTCCTGGAACTCGGCGTTTTGACCAGATGCCCGATGTATCTTAGTGGGAGAGCGTTCGTAACCATTTCCAAGTGCTCCCTTTCATCAGAGCCAAATAATACATAAGCCCTGCTTGGCGAGCAACTCGATAAGACTATCTGAAAACTTGACATGACTTGAAGGGGAGGTTCTTTTTAGTGAGAAGTCCCTCGACACGTGTTTATGTGATTCATAATTCAGTGAATATCAGGACTGAAAGCACTCTTATTTTATCTTTTTTTAAAAATTATAGAGAGGGCGGGGGCAAAGGGAGAAAGAGAATCCCAAGCAGCCTCCGTCAGTCTCACAGACCATGAGATCATGACCTGAGCCGAAATCGAGAGTCGGACGCTCAACTGACTGTGGCACTCAGGTGCCCCGTGGACTGACGGCGCTCTTTAAAATCCTCAAGTTCAACCCCCTCATGTTGTAGACAAGTATTTGAGTTCCAGAGAGGGTGCTTTCAAAGTCACATGGAGGGATGGCTTGGCAGAGCCGAGATGGCGGCTCAGGTGGGCCCGTCCCAGCCACACCTGGTCGCACCTCCTTGACCATTGTGCACCTTCCCCTTTACCTGAGAAAGGGACGAAGTAGTGAAAAGTTCTGTCCTTTTCCCTCTTTCTCCCAGTCCCTTTTGTCACATATGAATATGTGCTTGTCGCTGGGCTGTAGACAGGTTCTGTTAAAATTGTCTTCTGACCAGAGAAGAAAGGACGTGTTCCGACAAAGGAGAAGCGTCTCTGTGGTCCAAGGAGACCACAGAAGGCCAAGTTCAGCCATAAATAAAGAGTCGGAAAGGGAAGGAATGGGAGGTGGAAGTAAATGGAAGCAGTTTCCATTTGCTGGAGGGTTTGCATTATTCGGCACACGCGGTGTCCACTTTTCCACTCTCAGGCAGGCACTTTACTCTGGGTCGCCCTCCCTCAGCATGTTTACTATACGGAAAATCGTTTAAATGCATTAAATTAATTATATCCGTGACTCAATTTCAATTGATGCAGTGCTCACACTCTCGTCTGGGAGCCAGGCCGGTGGTTCCTGGTTGGCAGGTTCAAGTGCAGACTTCTTCCGTGCATCCTAGACCAGGAATCTGGTCTTAGCTTGGAGCCAGGCTCTGTTTTATTTTCTTAGGAGTTCTCCTCCCAAGTGCCCTTCCCAGGGGACCCTGGAAAACGGAATTCCATGTCCCCACCTGTACACCGACAGCCTGGTGGGGGTCCTGCCTGCCTCTGAGTCCAAGTGCACTGATGTGATTTTTGGCCCTGTTTTTACCTCTTACCTTTCCATATGGCCTGCAAATCTCAGGATGCGTCCTCACATGGAAACCCCTCTTCTGCCTGAACAGAAACTTGGGCTAGAATGACTGTTTAAGGTATTGAAAGCCCAGAGCACTCTGAGAATCCCAGCTCAGCAGGTTTTGGTCTAGGAAAACATCCCTAACCTTCTACATGTATGAGAATCTTCCAAGGAGCTTCGTTAAAAATTCAGATTTCCCAGCCCCTCCTACAACTTCTGATCCAACGGCTTTGTGGGAGGGCCAAGGAATTCACATTATTAACAAGAAATCCCAGTGATTGTCACATAGTAACCCTGAGAATTGCTTAGGGCTTTGGTGGATGTGCACACTCGTGTGTGCACATGTACGCGTGCGCACGTGCACACATATACACACACACACACACACATTTACTTTAAACCTGTCAGAGATGTATTTGCTCCTACATTTATTTACTCTGTTAGTGGCCCTTGGATCAGGTTCTGGGAGCTGGAAGCATAGAAAAGAATAATATATGGTCTGTCCCTCAAAAACTCCCTGCCCAGTGGGGGATATAGACAAGTAGATGAGTAAATTGCTGGTCACTTTCCAAGGTCTGCCCAAGGCCGTAGGAGGAAGGATTCCATTCTGCTTAAGGCAGGGAAGACCAAGAAGCTTCCCTCAATCTTCCTGTAGTTCAGTAAGTGAAACTCAATGTGTGGACACTTGCAAGGCACCCGTGCTGTGCCCTCTCCCCCTGTGCCATGTGTTGGGTAGTGAGGACGCAATGCCAGCCTCTTCCATGCCCAGCATTGATGGTGATACGTTGTGACATAACAGACTCCTCTAATTAGGTTTTTCTACCAAAAATACACTAAATTCATCAACCAGCTTATATCCATAACCCTTCAAAACATGCTTGGGGGAGCGCCTGGGTGGCTCAGTCGGCTAAGCATCTGACTTCAGCTCAGGTCATGATCTCAGGATTTGTGGGTTTGAGCCCCACATCGGTCTCTGCGTTAGCAGTGCGGAGTGGAGCCTCTTTGGAATTTCTCTCTCCCTCTCTCTCTGCCCCTCCCCACTTCACTTTCTCTCTCTCAAAATAAATAAACTTTAAGAAAGAAAAAACTCTGCTTAGTAACATGTGCAAAGTATTCAGGTAACAACCAAAGCCTAATTCTCTTTGGGCAATCACTTTTTAATTCTTTCTAGTTTCCAGTCTTTTAAAACAAGGGTAATATACCAGATCTCAAGTGGACAAATCATTTAGGCACATGACAATAAGATATGATGGCTCTAATGAGCGGTATACCCCCTTTAGTAAATGTTTCTTCTGATTTGTCTCTTAGAATGACACCATATTTACTGTGTAGCCCCTAGGATGGGGGCTAAGTTGATGTAACCTCATTAACCCTATTACGAAAACAGAATACATATAACATTTTTCCCAGAAAGTTACTGAGGGCATGCACCCCAGGTTTGCATGGGGACTATGAGCCTTCCAAGACATTTGGACATGGAGAAATTGAAAGAAGCTCTGGGGGAAATATCTTTGACTTTGAGAAGAGGGCCCATTCTTTCTAAACTATTTACTGTGATTGCCTCCTCACTCCCCAGGGTGGACCTAATGTAGAAACGATCCAAAGTTCCTCCAAATAATGGCCCCATTCTTCATCCTCTGCCCAGCCTCTCTCAACCAGCTGCGGGTCTGGACATCACATCTGTCTGGAAGAGATGGGCAGCCTCAGGTTCAGGCATGCCGCCTCTAATGGCTGTTATCTCTAATTGATCTCACCGAGGAGGTGATGAAGAACAGCAGATGGCGAGTTGCAGCACTTATTTGCTTTTGCCATTTGCTTTTGTTGCTGGTGAACAGGAATCTGGCCTTTGCTGGTATGTCCCTTAAACTTCAAGTCTCTGTGTTAAGCCTCAAATACTGCCACTGTGCTCCCCCTGGCGACATTCTACCTGGAAAGAGGGCATCATAGATTAGTTGGAATTCAGCGACTGCAGGTACTTGGAACAGGTAGTTAGGGGAAGCCAGTGAGATCCTCGTCCTGGGGAAGTGTGGGCTAAAGCCTGTTTATGTCACAGACACACACTGCAGCCTCACCCTACCGTGGGGCTAAGGTTGGGCAGTTGATTTTTCACCCAGATAGGAAACTTCACACCACACACACACACACACAAATTAGTTAAACATCATCTTGCTAGAATTGGCCCATCTCTCCCGCCGTCTGATCCTTTAGACTCCTGATTTTATTCTCTAAGACAGGTTAACCTACAGGCTTTGCACCAGCCACCCATTTGTGGTTTATATTTGGTATCGTCAGTTAAGGTTGTTGAATTTGAGTGAGTTAAGAAACAGAGCACGAGGAAGTCCATCCATAAGTAGAGAAAACTCTGCCAGTCCAGGATCTGACCTCTTCGGGGACTGGTCATTCCACCAGTCATGACTCCATCCCCTGGGCTATCCTGATGCTGCCTGTTTCTCAATTTTGTGCTCGAGGCTGTCGCTAGGACCTTGTCAGAAGCTCAGTAACAGCCCAACTGTGATGTGTCTGCTGCACGTCCTAAAAAACAGGGCTCGTCCCAGTGACCCTGGCGTGCTAGCTGCCAAGGCCACTCGAGCTTTCCTTAAGGCCTCCCTCTCATGAGCCTTTCTTGGCTGTTTTCCAGGAGCAGCAGCCAACCCTTCCAGAACTTCCTCACACCCCACCTGTCTCCACCCCATCCCAGAGTCTGGAAGTTCCAGGAGAATTACATTATACATAAACCTAACAGGCCCACCCCTGAAACTCACATAAAATGAACCATTGCCTGGGGGATGGCAGTAATGAACTACAACAGGAAATGCAAATGTGTAAAGTCAGACAAAGTCCGTTACTTAGCGCTGTGTGACCTCAGGGAAATTATTTACCTCTCTGTACCTCAGTTTCCTCATCCATGGAAGAAAATACAACCTAGTTCATAGGGTTGATATGATAAGTAATGATGGCATTTAGCTCCCAAAATGGCATCATCCTTCTTACTATTATTATTACTACTGATATCGCAATGGTGACTTTTCAAAGAACAAAGTTTATGCGGGTCTAATCAAGCAATATTCAGAATCAAGTCCAGCAAAACAACCATTCTATACCTACTCAGGGCCAGTCTGTTTCACATATACTATCTCACTTAATTATCTCAATAATTAACAAACCAATTAACTTCTTTAAGGTTATAGTGGTTTAATATTACCGCAGAGTGGAGTAAACTCTGTCTGTAAGCAAGAACACTTTCCTGCTTTCTACCTGCTGCCGTTCCCTCTGGGGAGTTGACACCTTAAAGCTGGAAAGCGTCGGCTCACAGACCCGTCTGTCCTTCCGTTCCTCCCTTTAGTCTGGCCCAAACTCCCGTGACCCTGGGAACTAGCACTCGGCATCACACACGAAAACTCCAGCACCTACCGTCCGAGTCCCAGCCAGATCTCCGGGGGTCTCTTTTAGGGCTTTGGTCAGGTCTGCCCATCCCCCCCAGCCGTGCAGGTGTCCCTGCTGGTGGTTCACACCTTGGGCAATCGGAGCCTCCCAGCCTGCGGGTGCCTGGGACTCACACCCCAGCCCAGCGGCCAGCAGCCACGCCTGGCTAGTGTGGTCTTAGGGCACTAGTGCCATTCACGCCCCAGAGCTCCCCGCAGGAGTAGGCAGAGGCTGGCCCTCACCTGAAACCACCCAGCGTGGCCTCTTCTCTCTCCTCTCTCCCTCACAAGCTTCTCCTGAGCACATGGCTTCAAAACATCACTTGCACACGATTCCCTGTCCTGGGCTCTGCTTCTGGGGCATACGAAGACACCCGTGCGTCCTCAGGGGAAATTGAAGCATTTTCCACAGGGAATTTTTACTGTAATCTAATTGTCATTCTCTGCATTAAGTTTAGCAGCCACCCTCCCCCATCACCTCTCTCACACCCATTAGAGGGTTCTGGGCTCTTCTCCCTTGCACTCAGTTGCTTTGCTACTCCCCCTGCCTATTGCAGTTAGCCTGGGGAAGAGCTGTACTCCTGTGATGAATTAGCCGCTCCCAAATTTGCAAGGAGCACAGCTTTTACATGCGCCTGGTCCCACACTTCCACACCTAGCACTTTACACCCGGTGGGCGCTCTTAACCACTGCTAAGCTTGCGTTCACTCTGTTGGATGGAATCCACACGTGATTGAGAAATTAAGTCACACTCTCCCCCTCTGCTGCCTTCCGGGCTTCTCGAAACTAAAAAGACTGTTTCTGCCCAATAAATAATCAGAAGTGACAGGAGAAGTATTAACAGAACCTATAGTCATTGTATCTGCTAATAGTGATCCCCAAGTCCTTGCTGTGATGGCTGGCATCACTGGTTCCCACAGGGTGGGGACATGTCCCTGCCATGCACTCTTGGGCCGGGGATGGGGGCTTCTGCTGCGTCCTTCCCGAGGCAGGAGAGAAATCCACCCTCTACCCCCCCTCCCCAGTCTCTCCCATCAGCATCTCTCTGTGGCTCAAGTCCTAGGGCCCGAGGGGGAGGGCAGGTCACTGATGGTCAGGAGCATTTCCTCGAGGTAATTGCTTAGTAATCAACAACTACGATAATAATAATAACCAACGTGTGACTGCCCTGTGCAGAGAGTACATTTATAGTCTCTATCTCCTTTGCTTCTCCATGCAATTACATTTATTAACATAATGCTAATAATAGCTATTAATTAATGAGCTCCTACGGCATTCCAGGCAGCATCCTAAGTGTTGTATACATGTTATTGATTGTGAGGCTCAAAAGAGCCACCGGGTAGGGGATGGGTAATTGCAAAGCCTCCTCGCAGGGAGCGGCATCAGGCTCTCTCATCTGTGTCCCGTCTCTGCCCACGTGTCCCCTTGTCAGTGAGGCTTCCTCGACACCCTATTTGAGATCACAGCTCCCACCCCCTCATTCTGCATCTCAACAGTTACCCCCATTGGACGTGCCACCCCTAAGACTTAGAGCTGGGTGCCTGGGACGTGATAGGTGCCTGATAAATCTTTGTTTAATGAATGAAGGATTTAGATCATTAATGACATTGTCAGAGATTTTTTATTTTTTTTATTTTTTTTTTAATGTTTTATTTATTTCTAGGAGAGAGAGAGACAGTGTGAGCAGGGGAGGGTCAGAGAGAGAGGGAGTCACAGACTGAAACAGGCTCCAGGCTCTGAGCTGGCAGTCAGCACAGAGCCCGATGTGGGGCCCGAACCCACGAACCGCGAGATCATGACCTAAGCGAAAGTCGGACACTTAACCGACTAAGCCACCCAGGCGCCCCTGTCAGAGATTTTTTAAAAACAGGTTGAGCAAAGATCAATGATGCATCCTACACGTAGCAAGTGACAAGAGTTTGTTCAAAGCTGCCGACTCTGGCTGGCTCAGAAGTCTATGGTCTTCACCATTTAGGAGTTCCATTAATTCAACCAGCATTCCCAGTTCCTCCTATAAGCCAGAGCTGGGGCCAGGCAGGAGGAGTAATATGGAAGGTTTGCTCCCAAGGAATTCGCGGTCCAAACAACCTTGTGAGATGCGTGAAGGGGAGCAGGAATCATTCTATCCAGGTTAACAGTGGAGGATGTCATGGGCTCCCCTCTTGCGCTGGGTTATTCATGTGCCCCTCTGCCCCTTCCCAGTGGACGGAGAGCCCGAGAGCCCCTTGAGTGGGACTGGGGCCCAAAACTCTCTCTATATATCCTGTATAATACAAGCTCTTAGTCCTTGAAACCTGTTTGCTGACTGAATGCATTAGGAAATTATAGCTCAGTGCGGCAAAGAGGCTCTACAGGGCCCCCACGGTGTTAACAGCGAGCCTAGCTCAGAACCACATCCTAGGTGCTCTGATTCTAAAGGCAGGTGTCTCCAAATCTTGTGTTCCTAGGCACCGCTCGGCTGTCCCCCCCTGTTTCTTTAAACACAATTACAAACGACTGCAGATAACGTACAGCACAGGAAAGAAACCTACTCCTTCTGCTGTCAGATAAATTTGAAAGATCAAAATAATGTGGTTTAGCAATTTGTTTCAATTGATGCCTAGCCTTCCAAAGCTTGCAGGTTTAACTTCCTCGAGTCAGGGAAAAAATAGCTGTTTCCTTATAAAAAAAAGCAGCGTGGGGGAGTGCATCGTCTTATGAGAGCTTCAGCAGAAGCCCTGTGTACAGACGCTGTCCGGGTCTCGGTGAGAAATGGACGAAAGAAGGTGCAGCGACAAGATAGTCATGGTGACAATTACTGTAATGATAAATGTCATGACAATAGGAATGGCTGTAATTTAGAACACTCCCTCTATGCTGGGTGCTATGCTAAGCTCTTAAATGCATTATCTCTTTCGCTACTTATAATGACTCTGGTTGTGGGTTGGATTGTGTCCCCCTAAAAATCCAGAGTTGAACTCCTCACCCAAAGCACCTCAAAATATGACCTTATTTGGAAATAGGGTCATTGCCGATGTAATTGGCTAAGATGAGCTCCTACTGGAGTGGCGTGATCCCACATAACCAGCATCCTCCTGCAAAGGGGAAAATGCACATAGGGAGACACCGCATGCAGATGAAGGCAGAGAGCAGGTGATGCTTTGGCAGGCCCGGGACCGCCAATGATCACCCGCCAGACACCAGCAGGAGGGAGAGCGAGGTACGGAACTGACTTTCCCCCACGGCCCCCGGAAGGAACCAGCCCTGCCGCTACCTTCATCTTGGGCTTTTAGCCTCCAGAACCGTGAGACATTCCGTTTTGATTCCTTAAGCTGCCCGGTCTGTGATATTTTGTTACGACCATCCTAGCAAGCTAATACAGCCCTAGCGAACGGCGACTGAT
Source organism: Hyaena hyaena (assembly GCF_003009895.1). Taxonomy (NCBI): domain Eukaryota; kingdom Metazoa; phylum Chordata; class Mammalia; order Carnivora; family Hyaenidae; genus Hyaena; species Hyaena hyaena. The sequence continues at coordinate 763,584 of NW_024080724.1, forward strand.
GTTATGAGCATTTGGCAGGTGAGAAAGCGCAGGGGCGTTCACCCAAGGTTGGACACAGGACTCAGGCCGGCTGATGTTCCACCCTCACCGTTAACATACAAGCTGTCCTCCGTTAGGGGGCAAAAGAGTCCCAGCCGGAGAAAGACAGAGCTGAAAGGAGCCAGAGAGATCACGAAGCTCACCGCCCACCGTCCAGGCGGGGGAGAATGCAGGGCTGAAGCCAGGGCCCTGGCCCCTCATCTCTAGGGACTGCCGCCCCTGCCGCCCAGCTTCTACACCCCCACCCCCATCCCAAGGGAGAAAGTTCTGCGCCTCTCAGTTTGGCCAGCCGGTCCCGGAAGCAGCTCCCGACATTTTTCTCCCTTCTTCCCTGACTGGGGGAGCGAGGGTATTTAGAACCCCGGGTTCCTTCTTCTCACTCACGTATTTAAAAATAACATATACATTTCCTCTTCAGGTTACAAAAATAATACGTGATCAGAAAGAAAATGTAAAAAGTACAGGCAAGCACTGAAAAGAAAATCAAAGTCACCCATAACTTGATTCAGACAGGCCCAGCGAAGCACCACACTTCACACTCAGCTGTGGCCTTTTTTTTTTTTTTTTTTTAATTCTCTTACAGCGATTTGTTTTGGTCCCTCATGTTATAAAGCTTTTTCTGCGGCAATGGTTCTCCATCATTTTAGGCCCATCTTTCTTTTTTTTTATTGTGATAAGATATACAGAGACTTACCATTGTAACCATCTGTAAGTTGCAGTGTTCGGTGGTATTAAGCACGTTTACATTATCGTACAATCATCGCTGCCAGCAATCCTCAGAACTCCTCATCTTCCCGGACTGAAGCTCTGTACCTGTCAAACACTCACTCCCCAGTAGGCCCATCACTTTAAAGCTATTGTTTATTATGATAAAGTTGATTTTACTTACTTATTATTTATATCAAAAATTATTTGTAAAGAATTGTAAGTAGTTTGCTAATATTAGGGAGAAATTTATAGAGTATTGGCAAGCTACTGCTAACGAAAAGCTATTAGCCTAGCAAAAGTCTCATACAGAAACTTAAAAAAATGTACATTTTAGGGGCACCTGGGTGGCTCAGTCAGTTAAGCATCCAACTTCGACTCAAGTCATGATCTTACGGTTTGAGTGGAGTTCAAGCCCCGAGTCAGGTTCTGTGCTGACAGCTCAGAGACTGGAGCCTGCTTCAGATTCTGTGCCTCCCTCTCTCTCTGGCTCTGACTCGCTCTCTTCTCTCTCTCTCTCAAAAATAAATAAAGAAAAAGAATGTACATTTTAGGGGTGCCTGGGTGGCTAGCCAGTTAGATGTCCGACTCTTGGTTTCAGCTCAGATCATCATCTCATGGTTCATGAGATCGAGCCCCAAGTCCGGCTGCGCTGACAGCAAGGAGCCTGCTTGCAATTCTCTCTCTCTCTCTCTCTCTCTCTCTCTCTCTCTCTCTCCCCCCCTCCCCTCTTAAAACGTCGAGAATATAGTGAGCAAAATTTTTAAAGTAAACAATACAGTTGACTATTAGTGCTACCCCCACTGTTGAGATAAATACTCCAGTAAAGGTGGACCCAGATCCCGTGTGAAAACCATATCTGAAGAGCCCCGTAACATACCACATGCATTTTTCCTCGCATGGGGCCAGACTACCCCTCGATGTGTGTCAAGGTATGTTAGCTTGTACGCTTGCTAAGTAGGAGGGAAGTGTTCTGCCATCAGGGGAGGGCGGCTGACAGAAATTTCAGCTGACAAGACACACAGCTTTAAACACGGATGGATGCCAGCTCCTCCCGTGTGCGCTCATGTGGCGGTGACTCACACACCCTTGGATGTGACCCTGTGTGAGGCCAGCCCTGTGTCAGGGGACAGAGGCAGCTGGGAAGATTCATTTCCTCACGGAATCGCAACACCCTCCCCACCCCTTTTCTTTCTCAATGGAATGGGAGCCTTCTAGATTTCTTCTTTAAACAGTAATTGGCAAATTACTCAGTTGCTAGGCCTGGCGTCTGGTCAGGGCACTGTAAACTGTAGAAGGGGGTGTGGGAAGGACAGGATTGGTGGGGGTCGGGGGCATGCATGCCCACCTTCGCCTTCCCCAGAGGCAATAGTGTGAAATGCCTGGGATTGCAGACTCTGGAGACAGACTTCCTAAGTCCCCATCTTGGCTCCACTTGCGAGTCAGGTAAACCTGAGCAAGAACTGAATCCCTTTGCACCTCAGTTTCCTTGTCTGTAAAATGGGGACAATGCCTTACATCGGGTTTCCTGTAAATAGGCTCTGAGAACCTGCTGGGACCCTCAGTTGCCAGTATTCCCGGGAGCTGGGGGATGGTGCTTCAACCGTAAAGAGGAGAGCTGAGCGGAGCCTCCCCCCGCCTCCAGATTACCCTATAGGAAACAATGGGGCCTCCTGTACAGGGTTGTGGGGACGACAGAGGTTTATGCGTGCCGGGTGCTGGACACGATGGGTGCTAAGTTATCACGAGGATGCTGAGGAAGGGCGCATTTGGACTCCAGCTGCACACAGTCCTCTAGAGCCTACAACACCTGTGGTTAACTTTGTAGGAGGTACAGGGGTTGGTGGGTCCCAGTGTCGCTGCCCTGGCCGCATTCTTGCAGCTCTCACCATCTTTGGGAATTCCCATTTTCACATTCATGTGCACGCAAGCAAATGCACTCAGGTGGACTCACACATTCAGACACACAGACACACACACATACACCCCTAAATATGTGATTTATGGGTGCTCGTTGTCCTCATGTATATAGCTAGTTATCAAGCTATCCCACTGGTTTTCAAACTTGTTTGTCAAAAGAGATCTTACGTATAAGCCCAATATCCTTGTCCCTCACTTAACATTTACATTAACATTAAAATTACATTTAACGTGGGGCGCCTGGGTGGCTTAGTTGGTTGAGCGTCCGACTTTCGCTTAGGTCATGATCTCGCGGTTCGTGGGTTCGAGCCCCGCGTCGGGCTCTGTGCTGACTGCCAGCTCAGAGCCTGGAGCCTGTTTCGGAGTCTGTATCTCCCTCTCTCTCTGACCCTCCCCTGCTCGCTCTCGCTCTCTCTCTCTCTCTCAGAAATAAATAAAACATTAAAAAATATTTTTAAAAAGAATTACATTTAACGTTACTTTTTTTTCTTTTAAACTTGTTCCTTGGAAGACTCCCTCGTTAACCCTCCTTGCTGATGAAAAAATAAGTAAGCACATTTTTGCAGTAACAAAGATGAAGCAAAGCCTTGAACGGGGTAAGCCTTAGGTCGGCTCAGCCTGGTCAAGGCGCCCAGACAGAGCCCAAGGATAGCAGCCCCGGTGGCAGCACCCGTGACGGCGCCCCACAGGTGGGGGAGGGACGAGCTTAGCTGGGACCCAGACCTACACTCTTTATTTTATGGCTGTGTTTGATTTTAATGCACGCGATAAAAATATAACTAGCACTTGAGGTAGCAAGATAAGGTTTCTTTTTTAGCTCGAAGAGGCAGATATTTCGTCAAGAAAAGCACAGATGGTACGTGGAGGCTGCAGAAAGCACGGAGGTGATACACACATCATGGCGGCTCCTTCTTGTTGTCTCTGTGTCTTGAAAGGCACGTTGGTCGTCCTCTTCCAAGGTGAAGAAATTAATCATAAACGAGTGGGCAAGAAAGTAAGAGAGAGAGAGAGAAAGAGAGGGAAAGGGAGAGAAAGAGAGAGAAATCAACAGAAGAGTGGTTATCTTGGGCAGCCTGTCTAGTTACCAAAGCAGCAAATAGTGCTATATTTCCACACATGAGATTTCTGTGGTAGGATTAATGTTCTTTCTGTTTCATGCCCTTTCACCACATACTGTGTGCTTTTAGTAATAAAAAAAAAAATGGCGTTGGACCAGGGGGTGGGTGTCCATTAAACAGGCAAGAGCCCAGCTGCTTTGGCCAAGCTGCCTGCCGGTAGTGCCTGTTGAAACTTGTCTCCCTCCCTGGACCCCAGGCAGCACAGTGTGGAAAGTCTTGCACTCACCCCCACTGTGTGCCATCACCTTGACTCCAAGTGGTTGGTTAGTTTTATGACGAGGCTTCTACTACCCACTCCTTGAGGGTGGGGTCTTTCTAAGATTCACCTCTGTGAATGTTCTCGTGGTCTGACCTATATTAGAGTCTCAGCTGATGGTCAGTGAACAAATACATCTGATATTTTTATCACCACCTGTCCCCCACCTCTTCAGCATCTCCTAAGGGCTTTATACATAGTGGATATACAGGAAAGACTAGTTAGCTGGTTGGTGGGGTGAGTGAATGGGTGGAGGGAGGGATAGGTGGGTAGACAGTTGGAAGGTTGAGTGGACAGGTGAATGGGTGGATGGATGTGTGTGGGTAGGTGGATGATATCTGAATGGATGATGGAGAGAGACACGGGCATATAAAAGGATAGACAGATGGATGAATGGATGAGTATGTGGGTGGATGGATGGATAGGTGTGTGGGTAGGTGGATGGAAGACTGGATAAGATGGATAGATGGCAGGTGGGTAGATGGGCAGGTCAGTGGTTAGACAAAGATGAATGAGTGGGTGAGTCGGTGGGATGATAGGTGGGTGAGAAGGAATGAGTGGGTGAACAGCAGGCCTAGAAGAGGTAATTGCAATTCATATGTGTCTGCTTCATTCTAATCAAAGCACATTTTCTCTGGGAGGGGCTACAGAGGTTATGGCCCCAATGTCTTCACTCCTTTCCTGTACAAGTCCTGACCTCGAGAAAGTGTTGGCTGTGCTTTCTGATGTGAGACCCCATCTTGTCACCTGACTCATGGAAATACATGTTTCATTTCATGCCATTATTCTCCACTCACATTTCACCCTTTCAGGGATTGGGCCTCATTAAAAACTGTCCTCTACACAGTTCCTCTTTGAGGAAGTTCCTTGTTAGGGCATCTCTGCTGTGAAATATATTACACCAACTGATGTGAGTGCCAACCTGAATGCTAAAGACCGTTATTAGCAGATTTAGCCTAGAGATGTTTCAGACTTGTCAGTTCTGATGTTCATGGGATTATATTTTCAAACATCATCACACATCCTCTATGACAGACTTGATTACTGTGATGAACTAGTTTTCTGCCTTTAAGAAATGTTCCAGTTGCAAAAATGATTCTGAAAGCATTGGTTGAAAATGTGGAGCAAAACTGAAGTGACATCATTTCATTTGCGTGGCTCGTTTACCTTCCTGGGATGGGCAGCCCAGTGTGGCAGAAAGAGCACTGGACATGGAATCCACAGACTGCAGTTCCATGCTGTCCCCTACATCTTAGCAGTGGTGACCTTGGGGAAGTCTCTAATCTTCGCATTCTCTTCTGCAAAATGAGACCAGTGACCAAGAGCCCCTTGCTGAGTGGCTCGGAAGGTGAATTAAGGAAGGTGCATTGCTAAGTGTAAGGTGCCATGTATGATTGAGGGATCCCTCGCAGTAGAAGCAAGAAAGCCGTAACTCATCAATATTATTTTGTTTATTCATGCTTGGCTCCCACGTCTTATTCAGGAACTCATACACAACGTTCCAGATAAATGAATTTTAATCCTCATCTTTCTCCTCTTCCCCATCCTGGTTAATCTGGAAGTGATGCAATTCATAACTCTCTTTGCTGTTAGCAACTCTGTGCAACCAATCATGTAGACTATTCTTCTTCAGATATTTTTTGGTGAGACGTTTCAAACACCTTTCGGAAGAGGGCACTTCAGGAGTTACAGTAATCTTGCTCTTGCTCCTTTCGATGGTTACAACCCCTCCATCAAGACTCTCAGCTTGGCCACTCAACTTGCAGCCTCTCTTGAAGAAACTGCTCAAAATTGGCAGCATCCGCGACCCCCTCATCTACAGGGTGGGTGCAGTCAAGGGTAAACTTCAGAACTTGCTCCTCTCTTTTTTGACTCCCTCCACCACGAGCTTTTTCACGGGCGCCATCATGGGGACAGCATATATCACGTATTTACTATTTGTGTTTTGGCTTAAACAACAGGAGAAATCAGATGTTTATAGTGAAAAGATTAACTGTATGTCCAAGAACGAATAAAACACCCTTCTGGGCCATGGAATGATTATCAGTGATGGATCCACAGCATAAACACCTGGCACAACTGCAGGGAAGTGACTGTTTCCCTTTGCTCATTCATTTCTTTTATAAATATTTACTACCACCTACAGAACGAGAGACGTGGGGAGGGGAGATACAGTGCCAAGCAAGGCAAATTTGTTCCTCGTACCAAGGAAGAGACAGACACTAAACAGATATTCATCTGTATAACGGTTTGAATATAGATTGTGGAAAATGCTCTGAAAGAAAGCCATGGGGTGTGTTGAGAACTTATAACAGGGAGCCCTGATGGAGACTGAGGATCAGAAAGACTTTCCTAAGGAGATGACTTTGAGCGGAGGTTCAAGAATGAATAGGCGCCAGCTAGAGGGATGGAAGGGCAGCCATTAAAAGTTATCGTTATAGAGCACTGATGACATAGAAGACTGTTCATAATATATTGTGTAGTGAAAAGGGGACAGATTACAAAGGTTTTTATGGTAAGGGCACCTGGGCGGCTTCGTCGGTTAAGCGTCCTATTCTTGGTTTCCACTCAGGTCATGAGCTCACGGTTATGAGTTCAAGCCCCACGTCAGGCTCTGTGCTGACAGGTCAGAGCCTGGAGCCTGCTTCGGACTCTGTGTGTGTCTCTCTCTCTGCCCCTCCCCCACTTGCACTCTGTCTCTCTCTCTCTCAAAAGTAAACGTATATATATATATTATATATATATATAAACATTTATATATTAGCATTTACATATATATGTATATATATAAAGCAAAGGTTTTTATGGTAGAGTCTCACTTAAAAAAACTTTTTTTAATCCTCACTTTTGATAACCAAATTTTAAAAACTACAAAAAATAAAGACTAGAAGAATGTACTCCAAAATGTCAACAGTGGTGTTTCTGGATGGAGTTCGTTCTCTTTGCTTATTTCCCCTTTCCACATTTTCTACAGTGATTATATAGTACTTTAGGTCTCGGTTTAAAAAAAAAAAAAAGGAAGACTTGAAAGTAATATTAAAATAATATTAACTTTAAAAGACCTAGACTTTAATCCAGCCTTGGCCCTTACTAGTCAAGGGACTTTAGCTAGTAAGCCCTCGGACTCACTTTTCCCATCTAGGCAATAGGATATATGAACACTTGGCTCCTCGGGCTGTCATGAAGACTAGATGACACATCGCTGCCTGGTACAGTTCCTGGCACCTGTGGGCTCTCAGCCATTATTAATGCTCTTCTTCTTTCTGTCCCATTCTCTCTTAGATGGACCCTGATTCTCACTTAGAAATAAATGGGGCAGGCAGGGGAGAAAAGGTGGCAGTAGACATCAGAGGGGCCTTGAATATGTCCTGCTCTCATGTGAGCCTCGAATTTCTGAGGCTGGAGGAACTTCTTTCTCCTCAATGACAACTCTAGTGAGTTGGATCCCCACAGTTGGAGTCCAGTTAACTGAGGGCATAGTATGTAATTTAATCTTGAGTATGTAGAAACAAATATGTCTGGTCTAACATAGACCAGAGGCCAGCTTGAAAAACTCTTGAGGCTTGGGGTACCTGGGTGGCTCAGTCGGTTAAGCGTCCGACTTCGGCTCAGGTCATGATCTCACAGTTCGTGGGTTTGAGCCCCGCGTCGGGCTCTGTGCTGACTGCCAGATCAGAGCCTGGAGCCTGTTTCAGATTCTGTGTCTCCTTCTCTCTCTGAACCTCCCCTGCTCACTCTCTCTCTCTCTCTCTCAGAAATAAATTTTTTAAAAAAACATTAAAAAACAAACAAAAACTCTTGAGGCTTGAGAACTTAGGGTGCATACAATTAACGACTGTTGAGATAGATCAACAGTAGTTGATTTCTAGTAGACCTTCGGTGCAATAATATGAAGAATGCGGAATTTTGTATACGCATGTGCATGTGTCATGTACATACGTAAACATGTGCATATATATTTTACAAGGCCGCGGTACTGATAAAATGGTGACCTAGATTCTCCCCCAGACACACAGGATCTTGAGTAGGGCCATATGTAGTGATCCTTAATCCACATAACCACTTTCATTCCCCTTTAGCAATCTGGCAGGGTCCCTGCAGTGTGTACAGGCTCTACGGTGCTTCCTGAAATGCACAAAAAAAAATTCCCTGTTCATCCTCAAATCTAGTAATTCTATCAACTAGCTTATGAAGAGCTGCCTCTGTAATCCACATTTAATGACCTTGGCCACTGGACAGCTGTCTGGGGAATTAAAGTCTCTTGTGAACAGAGTATCCCGAGGGCTAAACTTCAGTGCAATGGAAGCGTGTCCCTCCCCTCCACCCCCCAGCAGTGGGATGTGGAGAAGATGCCGGCTTGGTGTCTTCTCCTTGGGCTCACACTCCTCACCCCAACTTTTATGAGCAGTGATCATAATAGGCAGTGGGATTCATCATATGACAACCCCCCTTCCACTGGACAGTCAGCAGACGTCAGCTGGGGCTGAGCTCTGGGCCTCAGTTCATCTGTGAGATCATGGGCATGTTGCCTGGCATGGTCAGAGAAAGGGCTCTCCGATCTCCAGGGCCTCTTAGTGAAGGAGAAAAAGTTTTCAAGATGGAAACCGACACTTACTAAGCGTCCAAAGTACTGAGGTTCCCGGAGCAAGCCCTGCCTGTGAAGGAGATGTGCTGAGTACCCTTTTATAGATGAGGAAACCCAGTTCAAGAGACTGTGTAGCCTGCCCACGTTCACATGGGGAGATGTAGAGTCCAGGCCTCAGGCCCGATGTCAGCCACCTCAAATGCCCATTGTTTTTCGTTACACCTTTCTCCACTTTCCCACCTCCCTCGGTGGAGTCCCTTGGAACCTAATTTTCACTGTCACACCAGCCATGTTTCTTCAGACAAATCTACACAGGTATCATCTCGACTCCTCCCTCCACCTGCTGAGCTCTGCCGACCCTGTGAACTGCCACCTACCACCTCCCTTCTCTCTCTCCTCTGCTGCTCATTTATTCTGGATTTCGCGTTTACACCTACCAGCTTACTCTTCCTAAATAATTGTTGACCATGTTATTCTTCATTAAAAACTTTCCGTGGCTCCGCACTGCCTAGAGGACAGAGGCTGGCATTTTAGGAGCTTTACCTCCAGCCGTAACCTGCGTTTCCAGCTCTTTCTCCTCCTGCTGCTCTTGACACAGAAGGGATGTTAGCTACTCTCCCACACACACATCAAGTTTTCAACCTTCATAGCTGCGCTCTTGGCAGGGGGTGGGGTTTCTATCATCTTCTCAACCATCTATTCACTTAACTAGTAATTTTTGAGAAGTTACTACGGGCCAAGCACTATACTGGAATCCAGGAATACAGCAGTGAACCAAACAAATGGAAATCCCTTCCTTCAAAGAATTTACAACCTAGTACAAGGAGAGAGTCCATAATTGACATATTAAATAAGTAAATTATATAGTATGTGAGGAGGCAGCAGTTGCTATTTAAGAAGGAAAAAAAAAAGAAATGTGCGGGAAGGGAAGGAGAACTGTAAAGGGCACCAGTGGAGGGGGAGCAGGGAGAAGTTTAATGGTTTTTTTTTTCTTTTTTTTTAATGTTTTATTTATTTCTAAGAGAGAGAGAGAGACAGCGTGAGCAGGGGAGGGTCAGAGAGAGAGGGAGTCACAGACTGAAACAGGCTCCAGGCTCTGAGCTGGCAGTCAGCACGGAGCCCGACGCGGGGCTCGAACCCACGAACCGTGAGATCGTGACCCAAGCGAAAGTCGGACGCTTAACCGACTAAGCCACCCAGGTGCCCTTGGTTTTTTTTTTTTTCTAAGTTTACTTATTTATTTTGAGAGAGACAGAGGCAGTGCAGGTGGGGGGGGGGGGTTGTGGAGAGGACAGAGAGGGAGAGAATCTCAAGCAGTCTCCGCACTGGCAGCACAGAGCCCATTGTGGGGCTCAAACTCATGAACTATGAGATTATGACCTGAGCCAAAACCAACAGTTGGATGCTCAACTGACTGGGCCACCCAGGCGCCCTGAGAAGTTTTAAGCAGGATGGCCAGAGGAGACCTCTCTGGGAAGGCAGTGTGTGAGAAGACTTGAAGGAGGTGCAAGGGTGAGCCGTGCCATGACTAGGGTAGAAGTGATCCCGATAGATGGACCGCCAGTGTGAAAGCCTGTGGGTGACAGCGTCTGGAGCCCTTGGGGTAAGGGGAGCTTCCACTTCCAGCCAAGACGGAGGAATACAAGAACCGGATTTACCCTCTTGCCTTAAGCAGTTAACAGACTGGTCAGATCATGTAAAACAACGGTTTTCCAACACGAGACTATAGACAGCAGAGGAGAGTGACCCCTGAGAGAAAGGATGCAGAAGACACGAGCCCTAGGAATGCCCAGCTTTACTGCCTAGAGAGTTTCCAGGCCACAGCACCAGAAGGGCGGCCCACACAGAGCCCCGCAGTCCACCAGGCTGACAATGTGAATTGAGACAGAGTTGAAAAGCTGAATTAAGAGAGACCAAGGAGGCTAGGATTTGCAGGCAGAGTAGTGGAAGGGAGAGAGCCACACGGAGAGGGGAGGGCAGCAGAGAGCTGCGAGGGGCTGCCTCAGTCTTCAGCTGCGGGCTTATCAGCACCTCCTGATGCAGTGAGGGAACCTCCTGAGACTAGAGGAAGCTCCAGCAGCAAGGAACAGGCAGTAGGATCCTCGGAGCTCATGCAGGGCCAGGAATCATTCATGTTCACACCAGCCAGGGTGGGGAGACTTCAGAGCGCACAGGGCGATCCTCAGAAGGTCATTGTCAGGGCAAAAGCAACCCAGACTAAAGGTGGCTCTGGTCCCAGCTAGTGAAGCGTAGAAGCAGGCCTCAAAAGGGTCAGACTCATTTCAAGTAACTTAATGATGTCCCAGGCAAAGCTTTAAAACATTTAAAGGAATGTTAAAAATATCTAGCACCCAATGAGGGATCTGATATCTAATAAAAAATTATCAAGCAGGCAAAGAAGCTGGAGAATGTGGGAGGTGCAGGGAGGCCACTGTAGCTGGAATGGTGTCAGTGAGGGGAGAAGCAGAGACACCATCAGAGAAATCAGAGGCCTTATTTTATGGGTCCTAGCAAGCCCATGACTCACTCAGTAGTCAGGAGAAGATGTTTTGTTTCTTGCCTCTCCTACCAGAGGGAGAAGTGCCCCTGCTTTGTTCCAGACTCCCTGGGAACCATGGAGTGATTGGCCTGTCCTTTGCAAGGTAGCCTTGAGTGCACACTGGCCCACTACCAGCCCTCACACTGTACTCCCCAGAGTGTGGGTTCAATGCGGAAGCAGGAAGAAGAGAGTACGGAAACAAAGGAAGTACTCAAAGAAGGACATTTCCCACTTGGGACAAGAAAGGGCCTGGGGACCTGCTTCAGTCCTGCCTTCTAATCTCAGAGCCAGCCCCTGAAAGGTGTGTGACCTTGGAAAGTCTTCCTGACCACCATGACCTGTTTGCTTGTTTGATTAAAATTAATAATTGAGTGAGTGCCACCTACTTCTAAAGAGAGTTTGAGGCAACTTTCAGTTACAGGCAGATACACGGTGAGGCCACTGAAACAGAAGTCAAAAATTTTAAATCATACAATGTGAGGGCGAAATATATTCCAAAAACAAAGGCTGGTATAGCGAACTTACTGGGGGATTTAAATGAACTGGCTGTCAAGTGATAAAGAGAATGGAACCTCATTTCTTCATGGGCAAAATGGGATTCATGATCTCTGCCCAGCCTACCCCACACATTCTCTGTGGATGAGAATGTGGCACTCAGGACTCTTCTGAAGTAATAGAAGACCGTCCTTCCCCAAAGATAACGGTGAAGTCCAGGATGACGCTTCTCCGGGGCTGCATTCTCCTGTGCCAGTGCCATTCTCAGCCTCTGCACAGCACCGAGTCCGACAAGACTGGCAGCCTGTTTCCCCAGTAGTGCCAACAAAATCCCTGGAAGTGAGTCCCGTTTGCATTGATTGGCGGACTTGGGTCATGTGCCCATATCTGAGCCAATCACTGTAACTAGAAGGCTGCACTGATTGGCTTAGTCTAAGCCATGTGATTCAGCCCTGCCTAGAGTAAGTTTCATAAAACTTCAAGTCAGAGTGGGGCAAGGTGGATCTCTGGGTTGGCCTTTGTCTCTCCTCTCTCTCGCAGTTCCCATGGTCCACATCACCCGGGATCCCTTGTCCTTGAGTTTCTGGTTGGATTTAGCCAGTGGGAAGTGCAGGCAGGAGATTGGAAGCCACAGAGGAGAGAGAGAGAGAGGTCAGGGGGCAGTGCCCAGCCTTGCTTTGGTATCTCTTGAAATAGCCATGCCTTCCCTCCAAGGCTATGACTTCTCTGCCTCCCACTCTTGTGAAGGTATGAGGACACCATCTCCTCCCTTGCTCCTCTGCTCTGAGGTATATAACAGCTCCTGCCATTGTTAGTCTGTGGGCACAACACTGTCTTGTGTCTGTTCCCTTAATCTGCTCCCCCACTCTGTAGTAGTCCTTAACAAAATATCTTCCTTGGAACCATCCAGGGTGAATCCTCTTACTTCCTGAGCCTGTGTATTTGTTATCTATTGCTTCATAACAAATTATCCCAAAGCTTAGTACCTTAAAGCAACAATAAAGATTTATTATCTCATGTAGTGTCCATAGGCCGGGCATTCAGGAGTGATTTAGCTGGAAGGTTCTGGTTTGGGGTCTTTAATATGTGCGGTTGCAGGCAAGATGGGACTGCAGTCATCTTCAGGCTTACTGAGTGTGGAGATTTGCTTCCAGGATAGCTCACTACTATGGCTGACATATTAATTGTAGCTATTAGCAGAAGGACTTAGCTTCTCACCACATGGCCCTCTCCATACGGCTGCTTGGGTGTCCTCATCCCATGGTGGCCAGCTCCCACGAGCATGAGTGATCCAAAAGAAAGCAAGGCTAAGGCTGCAGGGTCTTTGTATGGTCTAGTTTTGGAAACCACACTCTGCCGTTCCTGTAATATCCTACTGGTTACACAGACCAGCCCTGTTCAGTATGGGAGGAGACTCTACAGGGTGTGAATACCAGTAAGTGAGAATCACTGGGGCCGTCTTAGAGTGTAGCTATCACAGTCCCTGAAAACGTCATCTCTAAACTGAAATCAGGGTACTCTTATCGTTCAAATGGGGATCAGTTGGTGAGCAAGAAAAACGTCCACTACAAAGCGTTTGACAGCTATAAACCAGGTGTAGATCCTACTGATAAGAAGGAATTATGTCTCAAATTCACTAGCTGGACCCATACGTTGAGCAAGGGTCTTAGAAGAGCCCCTCGGGCCCAGGCCAGAAGCGGAAGGGAAGAGAGAACCCATCTTAAGCAAAAGGTTCCTCCATTTATCTTTCCGAGCTTCAGCTGGCCCCACTCCAGCCCTGAAAACAGTTCCAGACACCCACTGTTCGTCCCTTGTCCGTGCCTGGCATTCCACAGCCATCATTCTGTGTCTGCTGCTAGAGGTAGCTTCCTGACGCCCCTCAGGCTGAGACCACCTCAGTAGGCCGGGCCACCAACAGCTGCCCTTCTCTCCCTTTCTGGTTTCGCCCTTGCTGACTCCTCTTTCCTTCCAAGGAGAAGTGGTGGAAGATTTTTTTAAACGATGGAAGATTTGTAGGCTTAGCCCATGAAGCCAAGTCCCCAAGCCCCATATGGAGCCATCTGGGTTTCTCATGGGGGAGCCGAGCTGAGAGGGAGAAAGGGTTCTCAATCAGACATGCCAGGGGGCACCTTCCTGCCAGCCCAGCCTGCTCTTTCCATGGTGAGAGGTGGGCCTGGTGACTCATCGGGACTGAGCTGAGGGTCACCAGGGCTGGGAGGAGCCTAGGAGACTGCTACATACATATGCCCACACGAGTGTACACGCATGCACAAGCACACGCATTGGCAATACAAACCCACACACAGACTGTTGTACAGATGGAGAAACTGAGACACATCCAAGACTTGGAGAGCCTCCTGCCCAACCCCAGCCTCTGGCTGTAGCCTAATGTCAGCCGTTGGGATCTTGGAAAGTTCTCAGGAAGCTCCGTCTCTCAGTTGAGGGATGACCGACCTCACGATGTCTGATGTCTTCACATTCCTGCAGGCTTGTGCTCTCGTGGTTCTGCTTGTGCTGAATTCATTCAGGATCCGGACCATCCCACAATCCATGATGTTTTTCCTCAGCTCTGGGCCCCGTTGACCCGTGCAGGAAATTCAGATCCCTCCTCCATGATGACAGCCACACAAAACAAAAACTAAGAGACCTGAAAGCCATCCCCTTTTACGAGGACATGTGAGGGGTTCCGGTGAAGATCTGGGGTCGAGCATAGAGGGTTGGTACCAGAGAATATCATTTGATTGACTTCGAGTTGGACCTTACTTAGTCCCGACCTAGTTCATACTCACCACCCTCCCTGTCTTAGGGGCCACTCCCTCTGTGGTGGTCCCTCGGGGCCTCCCACCCTCTTGGGCCCTCCTTCTCTGGCAGAGAAAATAGCTCCTTCTGTTCCCCTCGCTGAGATTCTTACTTTCCACCCAGGAGGCTAATCAAGGTTTCTTCCTACACCAAGATCATTTCCTCTTAGGAGGAATTCTGGAGCTTTCAGATAATATGAACTCTATCTCCTTACACACTAGGAAACCTCTCCTACGAGGGTAGGAGACGGAAGTAATTACGGGATAGAACCCAGGTGGCCGCCTCCCAGCGGAGTGCCCTTTCCGAATCACCTGTCCACGAGCTCTGCAATCCTGCCCAGTTTTCCCGTAACATTATGCAGGGCACCGCTCGCTCCGCCTGGCCGCCCCGCAGCCCGAGCCCGCCGGCCTTGCATCTGGACTGCGCCGTACCAGCTGCCATGTCTGAGAGCTGCCCCCACCCCCCCCCAGGCCAGTCTGCAGCCCACCCCGGCCAAAAGTGAAGATTGCAACAGATTGCAAATTGCATGTCTCAGACTTTCAGGTCGGCTGGTCAGCAGTTTGGTTTTCCTGGTGGAGACTAATCTATTTAACAAAAATAGAACGTACAGTAAAGCAAAATTAAGTATTTCTAATGGCGGGGATGCTTGCCTCTGCAAATGACCAGGAAAGAAGAGAGTTTGGGGGTGGGGGCAAGAAGCCTGGAGGAGGGTCTCATGGTGTGTGACTTTAGAGCTACACAGCTCAGCTAGCCACCCTTGGAACCACCCTGGAACTCACTCGCTGGTCGGGGCAGCTCCCCTCTGCCGACTGTGCAGGTAAAGAAGGAGCGCACCACCATCTGTCTACCAAACCAGAAAGCCATTCTTCACGTCGCCTTCCGCAGCCCTCAAATGGGGCAGCTCTAAGCCCTGTGGATTCCACCTCCTTCCCATCTTTTGAATTATAGACTCTTCTCCAGCTCTGTCACCCTCATCCCTCACTTGGATTTCACACCGGCTTCCAACAGGCTTCCTTGCATCCAGTCCCGCGCCTCATGCCCATCCATTTTCCACACAGCACCAAAGTAGCTTTTTCCCCCCAGCTTTATTGAGCCATATTGGATGAATAGGATTTTTATATATTTGAGCAGCACTCCTTGATGATTGGATATACAAATACATTGCGAAATGATCACAGCAATCAAGCTAATTAACATACCCATCACCTTACTCTTTTCTTCCTCCCTCCCTCCCTCCCTCTCATGATAAGAACGCAGAAGATTTACCCTCTTAGCATTTTTCAAACATACAGTACAGTATGGTTACATACAGTCACCATGTTGTACGTTAGATCCCAAGAACTTATTCATTCTGCATAACCGAAAGTTTGTACTGTTTGACCAACACCTCCCCCTCTCTCCTTCCCTCCAGCCCCTGGCAGTCACCATTCTACTCTCTTGTTTCTGTAAATCTGACTGTTGTAGATTCGACACAGAAGTGATACAAGGCAGTATGTGTTTCTGGGTCTGGCTTATTTCACTCACCATGATGTCCTCTAGGTCTATCCGTGTTGTCACAAACGAGAGGATCTCCTTCTTGTTAAAGAAAGCATTGGACTTGCTACCTCCTGGTTTATGATAACCCTTCTATGGCCCCCATTTGCAACCTGAGGTCCAAAGCCCTGCCCCATGTGGCTCTTGCTGTCCTTGCCTCCACCAACCTCCCTGCCCCTTGCATAGCACCCGCCGGCCACCTTGCCATTCCTTCAGGCCCTTCCAAGAGCCAGGCTCTCTCTTGCTCCCAGACCTTTGCATGTGCTTTTCCCTCCGCCTAGAACATTCCTCTCTCATCCTCTTTGCCCAGCTAACTCACACTCATGCTTTCCTGGCCCCTCCATGCCCTTCCTTGAGAGACTGCCCTTCCTTTTCTGTTCATACCTCTGTACCCACCCTCTCCTGCCTTGTAACTCTTTTTTTTTTTTTTTTTTTTTTTTTTTTTTTTTTTTTTTTTTTTTTTTTTTTTTTTTTTTTTTTTTTTTTTTTTTTTTTTTTTTTTTTTTTCCTGGCCCCTCCATGCCCTTCCTTGAGAGACTGCCCTTCCTTTTCTGTTCATACCTCTGTACCCACCCTCTCCTGCCTTGTAACTTTTTTTTTTTTTTTTTTTTTTTTTTTTTTGCCCATCACCTTCATTAGACTGGGAGCTTCTAGAAGACTAAGACTTTGTGGCTTAATCATTGCATTCTCCAGGGTCTAGCATAAGTGCGCCCTGTCCCAGAGTAAGCACTCAACAGACACAGCATATAGCAACTGCTCCCTTGTTTTCTGTGAGGAAACTGAGGCCCAGAGAGAAGAGGGGGCATAATTATGGGCAAACAGGTTTTGGTGACAACACCAGAACGAGAACCCTTATCTTCTCCCTCTGAGCCCAGAGCCCCTTCTGGCTTAACTGTTCAGAAACAGACTCAGCAAATGTCATTGGGCCCAGGGGACACACACCCCAGTCCCCACAGCTTGGAGGGGTGTCTGGATCTCCCAACCTGTGATAACCTTTGGGTCTTCACGATAACCAGCTCCTCTGCATGAGCTCCTTGTCTCTCTTAGTCCAGAGTGGAGAGGAGCTGGGCCGTGTGGAAGTTGAGACAATAGACAGGTAGTACAAGTCTCCTCTCTGGCTCTTCCCACTCTGATCTGAAGCCCCTTGCCCCATGTCTGAGAACAGATTCTCACCCACCCCTTGTGCAGGTAAAGACTAAGTATTTGAGGGGTGCCTGGGTGGCTCCGTCAGTTAAACGTCCGACACTTGGTTTCGGCTCTGGTCATGATCTCATGGTTCGTGAGATTGAGCACTATGTGAGGCTCTGTGCGGACAGTGTGGAACCTGCTTGGGGTTCTCTCTCCCTCTCTCCCCCTCCACCCCCCCCCCCCCCCCCCGCCTGCTCATGCTCTCTCTTTCTCTCAAGATAAATAAACTTTAAAAAAAAAAACCATACACCTAAGCATTTTGCATTCCTCCTCACATTCTTACTATGGAAGCCTGAGAGGACTGGCTTGGCCACCAATGGGCTGGAGTCGGAACCTACAGGCTCCCAGGAGAGCCAAGAACCACTTGTTAAACTATCAAGAGTTGATGAGCCAGTTGCTAAATGGTTGAGAGCTGGAAATCTGCCTTGGTGGGAGTATTTACACCATGGAAATTCTCAAACACTACAGACCCTCCCCCAAAGAGCCCATTGTTAAATGCGTATCAACACATCCCTGACTAACTACCTTCCTTCCCTCCACCTACCTCCTGCTGTGCCCGGCCCCTTCCCCTTGACCAAGGCTGCTTAGGACTCCCTCTGATCCCTTACAAAGAGCTCATTTTCAGGTCAGTGACCGGTTCTTGCACAAGGTTGTGGGATAGAATGTAGTTAGAAGTATAAGCTTAAAGTCAGACACATCCAGAGCGAATCCCAGTCCTGCCTACTAATCGTGTGACCTCGGGCAAATTTCTTACCCTCTCAGCGCCTCCATTTCCTCATCTGTAAAATAGAGATAATAATAACACACCCTGCGTCCCACTGGGGTTGTTGTTGAGAATTGATTAATGAAGAATAACCCCGGGAGGGGGGACCTCAGATACTATACACAAATGTTTCAGCAGAGCTAAAAATAACTTAAAGAATGTTATCTATGCGTGTCCTGCGGAGGGAAACCTGAGAACAGAGCTGAGAAAGGATTTGTCCCAGTACACAGCCTACTTCTGTCTTCGGACAGAAGAGCCTTGTCTATTGCTCTTTTCATTATTCCGAGTTGAGGGGGAAATGTGCTATGCTTGCAGAGATCCCTGGTCCTTATTCACAAAAACTCAAAGCATAAAAATTAATCTATTCCAAGAGGGAGTATTATTTTGTTGGTGATGATATTGCTATTCTTGCCTTTAAAAAATATATATGCCTTCTTATAACATCTTTAAAAAAAATAAAAAGCTTTTCAGTAAAGTTTTCCTGTTATGAAACTAATACATACGCATCATAGGATACTGGAAAATATTGAAAAGTAAAAAGAAGAAAAAGCCATAATCACACAACCTAAACCCAACTAGCGTTTAACATGTTTATTTGGTAGGAGTGATTTTTACATAGTTGTGAGTATACTATAAATATAATTTTTACCCTTGTTTATTCCTACTGTGTTATTAGTTGGGAGAAATAACACCAGCTGCTATAACAAAGATATCTCAGAATCTTAGTGGATTGACAGTGAAAATTGATTTCTCTCATATGCCAAGTCCAAAGTGGATGTTTCTGGTTGGTGAAAAACCATTCCGTGTGATGATTCATGGACTCAGGCGCTTCCATCTCGGGTCCTCTCTGTTCCTTAGGACTCAGAGTTCACTTCTCAGTGAATTCAGTTAGCAGATGGGGGCAGTGAAGGAGCACGAAGGACACTGTGGGAGATTTTCATGAGCCAGATCTGGCATACCGAATGCCACTACTATCTGCATTCCATTGGCTGGAACTGTCACATTGCCATCCCTAACTATAAAGCAAGTTAGAAAGTGCAACTTAACCATGTGCCCAAGAGGAAAGGAAATGGATTTGGTGAACAACTAATCATTGTCTGCCACAATCACAAATCACTTTTTCCAGTCTTTTGTAATATTTATAATAGAATGCTCAAGGGTGTATAGTTTGGAACAAGTCACCCTTTGGTTAAAACCCTTCCGTGGCTCCCATTGCACTCAGTTAAGCTCAGCATCCTTGATACAGCCTGTAAGGTTCCACTTGACCTTGCACCTGTCTGCCTTACCAATGACATTCCCTCCTCATCTCCTCCTCAGGTACCTCTTTCACCTCCACTGGGATCCTTCAGCTCCTCTATTTCTCTATCTCTCTCCTTCCTTGGGAACTTTGCACTTGCAGTCCCTCTTCCCAGGACCCTCTCTCCCTCACTCTTAGCTGACTCCTTCAGCTCTTGGTGCAAATGCCACCTCCCCCAAAAAGGCCTCCTTGACCCACAGTCTAAATTAGGTTCTTGCTGTAGTTCTCTCTTGTCGCACCCTGTTCTTTTCCTTCATGTCACTCACTGTAGTTTGTAAATACACACGTATCAGTGCATTTGCTGTTCTCCCACCAGACTACAAAATCTGTGCAATCTAGGACGGTGTTGACGTTGCTCACCCTTCATCAGGTGCCTGCCTGGTACATGCCCAACAGGTGTTAGGTGGTGGTTGATCGAATGCATGTATCATAAGGTTTCATAATGTGTCTATCACAACGTACTTGGCTCTTGCTCTATTTTGTGGACATTTTGTTCATTTCTGATGTTTTGCTATTCTAAACAAGCTTGACTCTCGCATTATAACTGGAAGGAAAGGATTTGGTCCTGCTTCTCTTGACCCGTCCACCCAGCCGTCTCCTCTTCATCCCTCTCCTCTCCCTTGCACCCCGCCCTGCCCTAGGCTACCGCTGGCTTTGTGGCTGCTCACCATTGGAACCCTTTGGGCCATCTGATCACAGTCCCTCAGAAGCATGCTCCTCCATGTACTACACACCGACAGAAGGATGGCCATGGGGCAGGCCACACCTCCCATCCTGCCCCTCCTCTTAATTCCTTGCACCCCCACTGCTTAAAGCTCCGTGGATACATCAAACTTTTCTCCAAGCTTGGGCCTATCAAAAGCATTTTCATGTAAGAAAATAGCTCAAATAGAATGCAAAATATGACTTCTATTAGTCTAAGTCACAGGCATAAAAAAATAGTATTTTTGGCCATGTAGAGCACGTGGGCAGACATACACAATTGTTTAATGTTTCTCTTTTAAGTCTGCTGTCCTTTAGAAAACAGAAAGCACCTTCTTCTTCAAGCCTACATGATGAGCACCTCTATGCCTTTTTTAAAATATTTTTTAATGTGTATTTAGTTTTGAGAGAGAGAGAGAGAGAGAGAGAGACAGAGTGTGAGTGTGGGGTGGGGGGGCAGAGAGAGGGAGACAGAATTCAGAGCAGACTCCAGGCTCTGAGCCGTCAACACAGAGCCCAACACAGGACTCGAACTCATGAACTGCGAGATCATGACCTGACCCAAAGTCGGACACTTAACCGACTGAGCCACCCAGGCGCCCCGCCCAGCACCTCTACCTGTGATGGAAAATCTGACCAGCACTCACACCCCAGTGTTTTCTCCAAGTCCTCATTGTTCATTTGAAACCAGCTTTGTCCTGGTTGCAGGGCTGGCAGCGAACTGTCCAAGGTGGGCTTGGATCATGTACCCAGACCCAGTGTGCTGACCAGGGTCCCCTGTCCCCCCTCAGCTTCCGTCTCCTTAGAGATCCCACTGCCTGCGTGCCATGTCTGGGCATATCTTGTTTCTGGGCACAAACCAAGCACCCAGAGAAGCATGCTTGTTCACACCTCCCAGAGACAAACCCACTGCCAGAGACAAGAATGCAGTTAGGGTCATGTTAAAGATGGAAATTCTTCCCTAAACGCACCATGACCTGCAGAGACTATGCCCTTTAGTGAGCCTAGGGCTCCGGGCAGTTAGGCTGAGATGAGCAAGTCTTCACTCTGTCCAGCCTCCAGCTCCAGCCGACATCAGATCATGCCTGGGGGTGGGCGTCCCTAGCCCCTGCTCTGAAATTGAAAGCAATAAAAAAAGAAGAAGAAGAAGAAGTTCCAATGTAGGGTTTGACCCAAACAATTCATAGACTGCTGTTGGAACAAAATTTTTTTTTTGTAGGAGAGAGTGCAATTGGGGGAGGGGGCAGAGAGAGAGAGAGAATCTCAAGCACTTAATGTGGAGCTGGACACAGGGCTCCATCCCACAACCCTTGGATCATGACCTGAGCCCAGACTCAAGAGTCGGTCTCAACCCACTGAGCCACCCAGGCGCTCCCGGAATCAATCTTCTGCGCTTCGTAGTGAAACATTAAAGACGAACAGTGGAAACAGAATTAATTTTTAAGAAGAAGCTGCTGAATCCTGCTGGCTGCTGGAATCCTTAGTGTACATTTCACTCTCCACTGATGTTCCTGGGGCTTCTGAACTGACACCAGGTGAAATTCTGCTAACTCGGATTCCCTGCAGGAATTATGAGTTACCCTTTACGTGCAGCAGCCCTGGGTTATGCCTTTTTCATACATACCTTCCTTAATTCTCACAAATAACCCTGACGAGTAGGTATTGCACTTCCTATTTTCCAAACAGGAGAACTGACACTCAGAAACACTCAGTGATGCCCTGGGGTCACACTGGGGGCAGTGTTGACTCTTGTCTGGCGAATGTTGAGGGGGCGGGGGGGTTCCCACGTGTTATTCTGTGGTTCTGATATTGTCTCCAACAAGGAAATGCAGCTTTAGTGCTCCCGATTCAACCTGAACTGTCCATTTAGATCAACTCTGACGAAACGGACTGCTTTCTTTGACATTAGCAACATCTCTTTCAGAAGGAAAAAAAATTCCTTATAAATGATCCACTTGGAGGCTTTACTTCCATTATTTTATCTGCATTCCAGATCTGCTCTGTGGTCATTCTTTATGAACTCCTTAGAAGTTAGACTCCGTTACCAATCAGCATGCCATCGAGAAAACAGAAACCACTTCAGGCATTTCAGAGGGAGATTTAATACAGGAAACTGGTTACAACTTTGTTGAAAAGGATGGAGGAGCAAAACAGAAAGGTGCTGTTACTGGAGATAAGTATTTACAGAAAGTACTAAGCCCCTTGGGCTGCAAGAACAAAGGGACGCGGTATTAGCACTGCCTCTGAAATGCACGAAGCGGTTTCTATTTTCTAGACAGCATGCTGACTGTCTAACTTCTGAGGAGTTTGTAAGAATGACCCCCGAGCAGATTAGGAATGCAAATAAAATAATGGGGACCCAAGGACACTGGCCTCTGAGGCTCCCGCTGCTGCTGTTTCTGCTACTGTGGGGACCCCACCACTGGCCACTGAGCAGTCAGCTCAGAGTGCCCCCCCACCCCCACGCTGCTAGTGCAGGGATGCCGGGGTCCACAGACACCTGCAGTCACTCAGACTCCTGCTGCTACAGCCAAGGCAGGAAACGTATAGCTTTTCCCTTATGCATACTTTCTGATCTCCTGTGAATGCTTCTCATTAGCAGAACCTAAATGGAAACCAGCTGGCAAGGGATGGTGGGAAATGTGGTTTCTGGACTTTGGGTCCCTGCAACACAGAGAAGGATATAGACTGTGAGTCACCAGACAGAACTCGGCCACCACGCCAGCCAGAGCTACCAAGCCCCATCGCTTCGGGCTGCAGCCCATCATAGGAACGGTCTTGAGTGCGCATGACGGTCCCCAGTTACAGCCCTGGGATTGCACACGATGAAAGCTTAAGGAGAGGCACAGCATTTATGTAGACAGAAAGAATATGTGTGTGGGGAGAAGAGCACAACAAATCCCTGCTCAAACTGGGGTTTAAGAAAGGCAAAGCCAGCCCAGCTTCCCCAGCTGAAATGCCAGGCCCCGGTGAGGCTGGAGAGCGGGCTTCTCTCAGAATCCATCGCCTCGGTTCCCACCGCCTTGTCAC
The DNA here is from genome assembly GCF_003009895.1 of Hyaena hyaena. Lineage (NCBI taxonomy): Eukaryota > Metazoa > Chordata > Mammalia > Carnivora > Hyaenidae > Hyaena > Hyaena hyaena. Next base: position 786,553 of record NW_024080724.1, read on the forward strand.
GCAAGCTCCTTCAGGATGCAAGAAAGGCATAGTCCCCATGACCTTTGATGGCAGATGTCTCAGGTCAGGTTGCCCAGGAAACAGATTCTGAGACAAAGATTTACATACAGGAAGTTGATCAGGAACCAAACCCAGGAAGGAAGAAGTGAAGCAGGATCCGGCAAAGGGACAAGTTGAAGTTAATCAGCTGTAACCATGGCCTCAGCCATCCCACAGGGACTTCAGGATCCCATGATCCTTCAAGCTGTCTGGAAGTGATGAAGCGGGTAGAACTGTGCCCCTTCACATTGCATTGGATGTCGGCTGTCCTCCAGGGAGAGGGAATGGCCGCCATTGGCACAGCTTCGTTGGGGTGCTGGGCAGCTCAGCAGCAGCCGAGATGCCTAGCAGCCAGGGAAAGAGTGCCTCCTTCCCAAGGGGGCATTGGGACAGTCCACCGCAGGGGCGACCCGGACAGAAGGCAGATGCGAGTCCACTCCTGTTCAGGCCACAGTGCCCAGCCATCCTGGCAGTGCACTCGGAGCTGGCGAGAGAGAGAATCAGGCCACCACACTAGCCTGAGCCATGGTCCCCACACACCGTGATGACCAGCTGCCACAGCCCCCAGTTTCTCTGTGTCCTTGTTTCCACGCTACCATCCATTTTCTATCCAGCTGCCATATTGATCTTCTCAAACCTTACATCAAATCCTAGTACTGCTTTGCTCAACCTCCCCATGCCCGGGGCTCTTCCCCGTGCTTAAAATCCCCTCCAGAGCCTTCCATGGCCTCCAGATCAGATGTGACCTGGCCCTGCCTACCTACCTGCTCCCTCGCTGTGCTCCCCCTCGCTGGCCCTTCCTGTTCCCGCCCTGACTCTGCCCTTCGCCTGGAGCCCCTCCCTCTTGCCTTGCAGCCTTCAGCTCTTCCATCAGCTCTCCAGTGAGGTCTTTCCTGACTGTGCAATAGACCTCTGCCCTCGGCCAGCCACTCCCTCTTATTTTCTTCATGGCACTCTTCACTGACCAAAGTCATCGTGTTCATTTAGTGGCAAACTTGTTTTATTTGTTCCTCCCTAATTCAATACAAATCTCTCCAAGGATAGGAATCAGCACCTAGAAGCTAAGTACCTGGCCCACAATAGGCAAATTTTTGTGGAAGAACACCTGTTGGGCAGAATTTCATGAAAATCACCTGATTGGCATGTGGGTGTCCTTGTGTCCAGTCTCATTGACATTGACTTGGCTAGGAGAGCGGCCCCCACCCCATCAGCCATGGGCAGGGTAGCACAACTGGCTTTAGTGGTCCAACCCAACGTGTGCCACGGTAACTCCTTCAGGAAAGAATCAGATGACACATCTTCCTCAGAAGGGGGCTTCATGGAGCTTCCTGGCTTCTCTGCGCAGACCCCCTACATAGCCCGTCACGTATCTGTGAGTTCCTCACCCCTCATAGGTGAAGCACACAGTGGCTCATGTGGTCAGAGAACTCAGTCACTTGGGGGCTGATGTTTCTGAGAGGTGAGGACACCTTGGACGAAAACCCAACAGTTTATCCCTTTGACAGATGGAATCATATGCTATGGAAAATCTCTGCCTTGGGTTGGAAAGCTTGAGTTGGTACTTAACATCTTTTTTTTTATTAAAGCTCTCTGCTCTTAAACATCTTTCGATAAGAATTACTACTGCCATTTTCTGAGCGCCTGCTGTAGGTCAGGAGCTGTACTAGGTCCATAGCTTGGGTGCTCAGGAATTTGCCCGAGGGAGCACTGAAGCCAGGTGTGCAATATTCAGACACTGGCCTCTTTCCATTGCATTACCTGAGAGAGTAAGGAAGAGCTACTCTCAGTAAAAATAGTTATTGTGAAAAAAACTAAAGTGTGACAACTCTTATTTCAAAGATGGACTAATTAGTTTTATTTACAAAGTAAAGGGAGGTTCTCATCCCCACCTCCTACTCCAATCCAGTGTCATTCTGTCCAAGCTTCGAAGACCATTTCAGTATATACTGTTTCATTTAACTAAGAAAGATTCTGCAGCTCTATTACAAAGCTGCAGTCATCAAGACAGTATGGTACTGGCACAAAACAGACACATTGATTCATGGAACAGAATAGAAAACCCAGAAATGGACCCGCAACTACTATATGGTCAACTAATCTGCAACAAAGCAAGAAAGAATATCCAATGGGAAAAAAAAGACAGTCTCTTCAACAAATGGTGTTGGGAAAATTGGACGGCTACATGCAGAAGAGTGAAACTGGACCACCTGCATACACCGTACACAAAAATAAATTGAAAATGGATAAAAGACCTAAATGTGAGACAGGAAACCATCAAAATCCTAGAGGAGAACACAGGCAGCAACCTCTTTCACCTTGGCCAGAGCAACTTCTTACTAGACACATGGCTGAAGGTAAGGGAAACAAAAGTGAAACATGAACTGTTGGGACCTTATCAAGATGAAAAGCTTCTGCACAGTGAAGGAAACAATCACCAAAACTAAAAAGCAACCAATGGAATGGGAGATGTTAGCAAATGACATAGCTGATAAAGGGTTAGTGTCCAAAATCTATCAAGAACTTATCAAACTCAACACCCAAAAAACAAATAATCCATTAAGAAGTGAGAAGACATGAATAGACACTTTTCCAAAGAAGGCATCCAGATGGCTAACAGACACATGAAAAGATGCTCCACATCACTCATCATCAGGGAGATACAAATCAAAACGGTGAGGAGGTACTACCTCACACCCGTCAGAATGGCTACAATTAACAACACAAGAAAAACAGGTTGACGAGAATGGAGAAAGGGGAACCCTTTTGCACTGTTGGTAGGAGTGCAAACTGGTGCAGCCACTTTGGAGAACAGTATGGAGGTTCCTCAAAAAATTAAAAATAGAACTACCCTACAATCCAGCAATTGCACTACTAGTTATTTACCCAGAGGATACAAAAATACAGATGCAAAGCAGTATATGCACCCTGATGTTTATAGCAATGTTATCAACAATAACGAAACTATGGAGAGAGCCCAATGTCTGTCAACTGATAAAGGGATAAAGAAGATATATATGCATATATATACATGTATGTATATATACAAATGCATATGTGTGTACATATATATATATATATGACATGTATTTGTCAGAGAAAGACAAATGCCATTATGATTTCACTCATATGTAGAATTTTTGATAATTTTTTATGTTTACTTTTTAAATATTTTTAATGTTTGTTTATTTTTGAGAGAGAGACACACAGAACACCATCAGGAGAGGGACAGAGAAGGTGACACAGAATCCAAAGCAGGCTCTGAGCTGTCAGCACAGACACGAGCTGTGAGATCACGACCTGAGCCAAAGTTGGATGCTTAGCCAACTGAGCCACTTAGGCACCCTATGTGTCACTCTTATTTTTTAAGAGACAGAGAGGGCAAGTGCATGAGTGGGAGAGGGGCAGAGAGAGGGAGACAGAGGATTCAAAGTGGGCTCTGCGCTGACAGCAGAGAGCCTGATGCAGGGCTCAAACTCACGAACTGTGAGATTATGACCTGAACCAAAGTTGGACACTCAACTGACTAAGTGACCCAGGAGCCCCAGAGTTTAAGAAGGAAAACAGATGAATATATGGGAAGGGGTGGGGAGAAAGAAAGAGAGAGAGAGAGAGAGAGAAACCACGAGAGATTCTTAACGATAGAATACAAACTGAGGGAGGGAAGTGGGTGGTGATGGGGATTAAAGAGGGCATTTGTTGGGATGAGTACTGAGTGTTGTATGTAAGTGATGAATCACTGAATTCTACTCCTGAAACCAATATAGTATGTTAACTAACGAGAAATTAAATTAAAAAAAAATTTTTAAGAATTTGCAGCATTTGTCCACATTTTATATCTAGGAGTCTTCAGAGTTTTTCATACCTTGGCAGTGGGTAAATTAGATCTCCACCTTTATCAAAACATGAAATGCCCTCTTGTCCACAAGGCCTGCATCTTTCCCAGCTGTGCAAAGTGGTCTATTTGCATAAAAGTGATGCTTTGGGAAGATGTTCTGTGCGTTTCAATCATCCCTAGAAATAAAATCACAGCTCCTGTCTCACCTTACGCTGAAATGTTTTCACACTTCAGGGAATTGCCTGCCATCACCTGAATATGGAATTTGGTCGGCATTAGTTTCAAAATGATACTACTTGTAGCTGTCTACAGGATTTCAAAAAGGTGTCAAAGTGGTCTTAGAAGGTGTTTCTCGTTCTAAGAACAGGTTGAGTGATTCCCTTTGTTGCAAAAGCTGCAGGGCCTCAGACTTTGGGTTTCCACCAAAGGAAGATCCTCTTTCATTCTTTCTCCTGAGAATTGAGTGGAATCCGGAGTATTGTCTGTTCCGGTACCTGATGATGCAAGAGCATAGTGAGAGTAAAGCAGTGTCTCTTTAAGACAATTTCTTTTTCTAATGGCATGTTACTAGAAAGATGGGAAAGAATTTATTTCTGGATTAGGAGCAACATGCTGTAGTGAAAAATCAAACTCGGATCTGACTCCCAGCAGCCACACTTACAGTGAACCTAATATGGAGTGCATAGCCTCTCTTGGTCTCAGTTTCTTGATCTGTAAAATGAGGATCCTCCCCATTTCCACTCAAGCTTGTCTAAAAGATCCCTTGATGGAATGTGTCAATTTCCCTGCAGTTACCGAATTTTGATGGGTCATGGGTCATGGGTCATGGGCAAGGAGAGACCCCACCCCCTCTTCATGTTCGCGATTTATTTAGCGTAGCTTATGGAAGCCCAGTATCAGCAAGCAACGCAAATACAGCAGATGATGCTGTGTGTAGCCCCCAGGGTCCCTAGTGAGGGTGTGCTCAGCTGCCTGTGACACCAGGTAGGTCTCGCTGGCTCACGAAGCTTAATTTTGTGCTGCCCCATAGCCCATTTATAATTGGGGCTGATGTCACCGCTCAGGAAGAACTTACCAAAACATTCTCTATCCTTAATAAGAAATACAAACCGACCTCCAGCCCCCTTCTGGTCCTCACGCCAAACAGTCTCAGCAGAGTGACCTTAATGGGTGGGGCACAGGAGCGGAGTCGGGGCCAGGCTCCAGAGGCCTCATCTCTGCCTCCATCTTTCCAGCACCCCGGAAGACCTGGTCCCAGGATAACAGGACACGTGGGTGTTTAATGGATAGTCATGATAATAACAACGATGCATATCTCAGCTTGAATTCACATGTGTTGCTTCCATTATTGATTTTGTGCTCCTCTATTAACCAGAGAAAGTCACAACCAGTTTGAAAACAATTAGTTTAATGTTGCATCTGCAGTCTGGCGGGAATCTTTTTTTTTCCATATTAATCATCACATTGTACGACGTACAAATTTTAGCTGAGATCCATGGTGTTTGAGCTAATATGGCATTTCTCTTTTGTTTTGTTTTTAGGGTCAAGTTGTGTTCCGAAATGGGGAGAGGATGGGGACCATTAAATTTACTCAATTTCAAGGTAGGCTTTTTGATGCTTATTCTTTCTAGTTGATGAATTCTTATATTCGGGGATGTTGTGTTTCTGCAGTGAAATACATCAAAAGAAATGAAAGTATGATGTTCCAGATAAGAGAAAATAGAGAAAATAGAAAAACACTTCTCTGTGAAAGCATTAGTTTCAACTTATTTAGAATATTTTTCTCAACTGCATAACTTCTCAGGCTACACAGTCTTTTCACATGGACTCTGAGAGGCTCATGAAAGTATGGGCGGTGGGGGTTAAGCCCGCCCCACTATTCTGAGAAAGCTTGCATTGTTTTTGCTTTTGATTCTAGAAATTTTCAAACAGACCCTAAAGTCGAGAGAATTGCATAATAAACCACTGTGTACCCATCACCTGACTTTAGCCATCATCAACATTTTGCTAATCTTGCTTTATCTTCACTCACCCACCTCACCCTTTTTTTTCTGTCATGTTTAAAACAGCTCCCAGACATTATCTCATTTCAATCTATAAATACTGCAGTAGGCATTCCCAGTAGATAAGGACCTTTCAGAACATTTATTTCAGATACTATTATCCCACCTAAAACATTTAACAAAGATTCTTTTTTTTTTAAGTTTATCCATTTTGAGAAAGAAACAGAAGGAGCACAGGAACAGGGGGAGGGGCAGAGAGAGAAGGAGAGAGAGAGAATCCCAGACAGGTTCCATACTGTCAGTCCAGAGCCAGACTCGGGGCTTGATCTCACTAACCTTGAGATCATGACCTGAGCTGAGAGCAAGAATGAGATGCTTAACCAACTGAGCCACCCAGGTGCCCCTGATAATGGTTCTTAGTTGAATCTTAGATACTTCTAGTCTATGTGGATCCTCTGATTTTCTCCAAAATGCCTGTGTAGTTTGGGGGAGAATCCACACAAGGCTCACTCATTGCATCTGGTTGATATTTCTCTTTAATCTCTGTTAACCCATAATCACCCCCCACGTGCTTGTTTACAGGTCATTCATTTTTTTTTTTTTTTTAAGAAACTAGGTCATTTGTTGGATTTTTCTGTTGTCCATGTTCAAAGGGGCTCAGAAACCTTCCAGACCATGTTCCTCATGTGACAAGGTGGGAGTGGAGGCCCCGAGAGGGACATAGGCTTGTCAGAGAGCACAGGGCGTCTGTGAGGAGTGGGCCGGGCCTTCCTCCAGGTAGACACCTCCATCAGTCATCGGCAGGGTTGTTAGCCAAAACCACTAGATGCACTGTTCTTTACCGCAGTTTTTTTTAGCCTCTGGATGTTTCTGGAAAACCCAGAAACAAGAGCAGTGCCTTCTGCGTCAGATCCCAAAGTTATCCAAGGGAAAGCAAGAAATGAAATCGAGTTATTCAGGTTCATTCAGACAAATCCCACTGGACTGAGATCATTGAGGAGAGGTGTTGGGTACCGTGGCTCCGTAATGCAATCTTGTAGATTCACCCTGCTGATGGCAGGTAATTGAAACGCAAGTCAGCTCTCTGGCATGCATAAAAGATATAATTTTCGGCAAATGTAATTATTTTCCCATTTGGTAAGTCTTGCTTCTTCATTGGTTGAACCAAGTAAGCATCTTGGCAAAGACACTTCTTTTTTTTTTTTTTCTTTTTTTGAGTGCTTATAACTAAATTCTCTTGTCACATTTCCAGTTCTCAAATTATATCATTCTGGGAGAATATTTTATAAAATATTGATTGGACGATCACAGCTACAAGTGCGTGCCTTTTGTTTATTTTATTTTTTTTCATATGTTAGGATAAGACACCAACCCCTCATTTTAGATATTTGTAAGGAAGGCAGTGGAGCAAACAGAAGTTCAGAGGTGGGCATATCAGGCAACTGACTTCACCTGTGTGGAGTTCTCATCTGTAAAATAGGAATATAATCCCACCTACCTTCTTGGAATATGGGAAGAACTCGACAAGCTAACACGTAGAAATATGTACATATATTTATTTCTTGCTCAGCAAGTAGTAGCAATTATGATTAGCACTGTGTCAAAAATTATGACACTTTTCTGGGGCAAATCCAGATTTTCTTGGTGTGTTGAAACCCCCAGGTGCCTTTCCATCTGCCTGCCCTTTATAGCTTCTCCCCACACTTAGCCATATGTAGGATGTCAGACAGGGAAGGGACTTAGAGATGATCCTGCTCCACTACTTCCTGATATAGATGGGAAACTGAGGCCCGGGGAGGGAGGTGTTCTGCCCGGTGACACAGCCGGTTAGTGGCAGAGCTGAGACTGGACCTCAGATTCTTCCTTGTACTCACATGCACACCTCTACTGTTTTCCCTTCACATTTGTGTCCAGTTTTTTTTTTAATGTTTATTTTTGAGAAAGAGAGAGAGACAGAGCACGAATAGAAGAAGGGTAGAGAGAGAGGGAGACACAGAATCTGAAGCAGGCTCCAGACCCTGAGCTGTCAGCCCAGAGCCCGACATGGGGCTCGAACCCACGAACCATGAAATCATGACCTGAACCGAAGTCAGACGCTTAACCGACTGAGCCACCCAGGTGCCCCTGTGTCCAGTTTTTATTGAACATCAGAGCTGGACCTGCAGATACTCCTGTTTATATGGAGTTTTAAAAATATTTATTTATTGTTGGTAGAGCACAAGCAAGGGAGGGGCGGAGAGAGGGGTGACAGAGGACCCGAAGTGGACTCTGTGCTGACAGGCTGGCAGCAGCGAGCCTCTGTGGGCTTCAACTCATGAACCACGAGATCATGACCTACCTGAGCTGAAGTCAGGTGTTCACCCGACTGAGCCACCCAAGCACCCCCTGTTACATATTTTTAAAACATGGATCCTGTTGATAGAGGGATTCTGCTATTTGGGGGCTGAAATGAGGCACTGGAATCCTGGGGGCATGTTCGTGTCAGCACAAGAGTTCATTTTCCAAATGTAAAGGGTCCCAGAGGTGCATTGTCTGCCCGGATGGAAGGGCACTGCATTACTGAATAGGCTGACCAACCTGGAAGGGACTTGTCTGGGGCAGGCCCATCCCATCGTGAGTTCATTCCTTCCAGTCTCTGGGCCCATACTTCCCTGGGCTGGTCCAGGCTCTGTTTTCTGGAACTTTCCAGGATATACCCATAGAACGGGCCTGTTCCCCTTCCTGGGGTTACCCACTCTTATATCACCTCATGCCACTGGCCTTACAAAAAGGCTTCTAAATGGGAACACCATGTTTTTTCCTGCTGTGTCCTTCACACTGTCTCTCTCCCTGTCTGCTTCTCTTTCCCTCACCTCCTGCCCTCTATTTAGGGGGGGCAGTGAGCAGGGCTCACCGCAGAGCTGGCTCACAGACAGGCAGCCCCAGCAGTGGGGCCTCTCTTTGCAGGGGCTGCTTCGAGGCTCACACCCAGACTGTCTCAAAGCTCACTAACCTGACCTTGGAAGACAGCCCATCCCACCCTCCCTCTGAAGACCTCACAAGATGCTTTTGTGCATCATTTGTGCAGAGTTCCTGGTGCCTTCCAGACCCTTGTATCTACCATAAAGAAAGCATTTTGTAGGAGGCTCTGTTAATTCCTTTGCAACACTAAAACACGAGTGAGTTGAAAATGGGAGGCAGCTTTGGGGAGAAGGCTAAAAGGGGAGCCAAGAAACCGTGGTCCTGCACTTTTTGATACCAAGATTGTAGAGTTGGTAGGACAAATGCCTGGAACTCGATGGGCCTCCAGTACAAGTTTATTGAATTAATCTGGGGACAAAAGACCTGGATTGAAGTCCTTGTGCTGAAACTTAGCAGCAGTGTGGCCCTGGGCAAGTTACCTCATCTCCTTAAGCCTTAGCTAAGCCTCTGGAAAATGGGATGGCCACATGAGGTCTTGCTCTATAAATTCTCAAGAGCTGGGACTAGTCACATTCCTTACGCAGTGTCTGGCTTCTGGCCAGCCCTTGGTAATGCTCACTGGATTAGTTGGTGATAGGACTTGTGAATATTTAAGAACATATTCATTTACTTGTGGTTTCCAGTGACTTGTCTTGCAAACAACAGTTGGCCTTGACAACAGAGTGTGAACCAAAGCTAATTCAAGATGGCAGCCATTGCTGTGTGAGGCTGGAGAAACTACCTCTTTTGTAAAATTAGGAATGCTGGATAAACAGAACTGCTCTAGAATAATGTGCCAGGGTTAGACTCATGGCCTCTCTTGAGACTGAGGCATTTTAACCCGGGAAAGGCTTTAGATCCCTATGAATGATCTGCCTCACCCCCAGCTTCTCTGCATTGACTTTGTTTTCAAGGGAGCTTTTAACTCCCAACAGGACAGTCGTAGAGGGAGGGTGGTCGAGGCCATCAGTTGCACAGACACTCCCTGAGCACCCATATTTCCAAAGAAACATCCCGTCAAAGGCACCTGCAGGCCTCGCCCTATGCAAGGAGAAGGCCAGATGTCCAGGGAGATGGCCCTTCCAGGGACAGCTCTGCCTCAAGGAGGAGAGAGAAGCAGAGGCTAAACCTCTCAGCATCCTTCCCTCTTGGGTCGGGAAACTGCAAGGTATGCTGTCTGCAGGGGTCCCCAGTGGGATGTTGCCTCAGCTGCCCACCCAGAAACCTGCTCATTAATGGCCCTTTACTGGCTCTCTCCCCTTCCCTGTCTCACCTCCCCACGCCCCTTCAGAGTGCCCTAGGATTACCTCTCCAGTAACTTCCATGCCCTCTTACTCTTGCCTCAGGCACTGTTCTGAGTGATCCGCCAGCGGCCAGAGCAGGCACTAGCTTCCTGTTGGCCACACCCCTTGGGTGTAGTGAGGCCAAGGCCTGGACCCCTTTCGACTCCACATCCACTCACCCTCCCCCATGCTGTCGCTGACTTCCATGAAAGCACGTGGAGCAGAGGATGAATGCCAGTGAATTGGCTGCTTTTTTCTCTCAAGAGAAGAAAGAATCCATGTTTCTGCCGAAGTCTAAACACGGTTCAGAATTCGCAGCAGGGGAGGAAGTCGAGCGAAGCCATGATTAGAGCCTTGTTCGTGCTCTTCGGCAGCTCTGAGCATCTGTGTGCTCGCTCCCTCACCGGCCCTGCCTTCATTAGGCCTGTTTGTCAGAGTCGCGGCAAACGATGATGTGCTTGGATTTCACACGGCTTCTGTGCAACATAAAGGGCTCAGACCTCGGACTTTTATGTTTCGGGACCTGATTTGAAGGGGTGGGGTCGTCCACTGAACCAACAGTATAAGTGTCATTCGGAAGGTACCGGGTGAGATGTGGCCTTGTCCTCCGTGGTGGTAGCCATTAATTACTGTTCGGTCTTGGGGGTAACGGACATGGTTGTACGCAGTGCGCATTTCCTGAGCACCTGCCAGGCACTTCTGTCAGGTCCTCTGAGGGAAGCCGAGTTGAATAAGATACAGTCCCTGCCTCCCAGGCGCTTCATGATTTCTCAGGCAGTGTGCCAGGGCCGATAAAAGTGGGAAGATAATTTCCCAGAACCTACTAGAAAACTTTCAGAGCCAGTCTGACCCTAGTGTGCAATGCTGGAGGCTGGTTCTTAATATCAGGGAGTGTGTTGGAGGTCCGTCCCCCCAGCCATGGGTCTGGTTGAACTGCCACTTGACTCAGTGTAATTAAGAGGGAGACAGTCCACTAGCCTGCAGAATGCCGTGCATGGCTGTGGGTCAGCCGGAATGCAAGGGCACACGTGTATGTGGGCTCCTTGAGGCGGGGAGCCTGGCTCTGACACTGCCCAGCCTTTGTCATCCAGGGCTTGCCTTTCAAGAGAGCCCAAGGAAGGTAGCCTGGGAGACAGAATTATTTAGCAGACCTTGTGTTTCATTGAGCCATAGACTCTCTGTATTGAAGGGAGCCCTGACTCTTTTTTGCAGCATTACCTCTACTTAAATGCCTCCAGTGATGGGGGACTCATCTCCTCTCATGAGGAAAGTCTATGAACGTTGAAAGCCTTTGCCTCTTCATCACTAGCTAGGTGCTATGGCTTAATCTCTCTAAGCCATCATTTCAAAAAATTTTTTAATGTTTTTATTTATTTCTGAGAGAGAGAGAGAGAGACAACGCGAGCAGGGGAGGGTCAGAGAGAGAGGGAGAAACAGAATCTGAACCAGGCTCCAGGCTCTGAGCTAGCTGTCAGCACAGAGCCTGACGCAGGGCTCGAACCCACAAACCGTGAGATCATTACCTGAGCCAAAGTCAGGCATTTAACCGACTGAGCCACCCAGGCGCCCCTCTAAGCCATCGTTTCAGAATTCAGTTTAAAATAGCAAAATTAAAGATCACTTTCTTTGCCTTGAGTGATGGTGAGAATTCAAAGACATGAAGCTATGAACAGTTCGGTGATTACCACAGAGAAGGGCCATGGCAGCCATAACCCCAGATTTGCCCCCTGCCACCAGAATTTCTTGAGAAAAGTAAGATCTTCCTCCCCTAGGACACGTTTCATGTCCTTCATTTCATGGGGCACTGTTATCATTGGCCCAGGAAAGCCCCTCTCTGTTTGCTTGTCTGTGCCCTTATCTCTGGCATTTGTTCTCATCCCCAAGCCCCCCCCACCCCCACCCGCCAGGAAAGGGCAAACACTCAGTGTTTTAATGCATCTGTTGTGTTGACATGTCCTCACAACATGTGGATTGATGTCTTGAGTGCATATATTTTGATTTATATCAGTGCAACTAGGTTATATATCTTCTTCTTCTGTTTCTTTCTTTTTTTTTTTTCCTCCCCAGTCAGCACTTCGTTTTTTGGAGATACTTCCATGTCCCTGTGTGAACATCTGAGCCGTGACTTTCAGTGATCATTCCATGGGGTGCATTCATGCTTTCCCCATCCAGCCTCCCAGTGACAGATACCCAGGCCACCTTCAGCTCCCTACCTGTACAAATAATGAGTGTCCCCTTATGAACCCAAATGGGCATTTACTTAGAACAAATGTCCAGGAGCAGAATTGTGCCAAATGGCTCTTTCAACACCCACACCCGCTTCTGCTGCCACCAGCATGGGGATTCCTGCCCCTTCTCCCACCAGTACCTGCCTAGCGTTGGTGGCCCCTTCATTTTCTGCCATTCGAAGGAAAAAGTAATGTCATACTGTGGTTTTAAATATCATTCTCTGTTGACTAGTGAGGTTTGGGCGTTTCTTCCCGTGCTTATGAGCCATTTGTTGATTATCACCACTTTCATTCTGAGGGTACTGTCTCCTTGTTGATTTGCTAGAGATCCTTACATCTTCTAAATCTTAGTCCCCTTTACCTTTAGGCTTTGGAAATACTTTCTCTCATTCAGCCACTTGTATATAAAGTACTTGTTGAACAGAAGTTCTTAATTTTGATGTAGATGAATTCCTGTTTCTCCCATATCGTTTGGGCTTTTGAAGTTTCTTAAAACTAAATCATTTCCTGGCACCTTCATTCCAGGTCCTGACTCGACAGAAGGGGGTGCTGAGCTGGGTAAGATGCAGCCCCCTGCCCTCAGAGAGCAGGGTACCAGTGGGCATAGACACAGAACCTCAAGTGCATGTGACACGTGGTGAGGGGCAATTGGCTCCACCTGGCAGATTCCAGGAAGGCTACCCAGCAGAGGTGGCATCTGAGATGAATTCTGAAGGGCCAGTGGAAGTTAGCCAAGAAGAGAAGAAAAATGGTGTTCTGTGTGCAAATAACCTGTTGTGTTTGTGTGTGTCCTGTACACCCCCTGATAGTTAGCTTTTGCTCCTGGCCCAGTTTGCCTGAGTCGATAGACAAATCTGCCTTTAGTAGGGTTATTATATTCTCAAGCCATTTGGCCAGTGTCCACCCGGCCTGTTAAAAATTTCCAACCAAAGGTCCCTGATATTAATTTGTTAAAAATGTGGCAGCAGCATATTGTTTATGAAGACAGAGAAGAGTGTTTGCAGGATTTGGGCCAAGGAAGCACAAAATCCGAATGCTCGGTGCTGCCTCTGCTCTTCACTGGGTGACAAGAAAGTGACCCTCTAGCACCTTCCCACAGGCAGTGACCAGACTGGGAATACTTCCTGAGGAATGGCTGGCCATCTGGGGAAGAGTAGAATAAAGCCCACTATCACCATGCTCCGATCTCTGGAGAACCACTGGGAACAGGGGTCCATGCGATGTGTGCCCCCCCCACAACCCAAGCAGAGCCACGCCCCCTGAAGGGAAATCTCAGGAGGCCGATTTCAGCTTAGAATGAAGAACTGAGGAAGACCCTTCAAAGCAATCGCAGAATCATCTGACAAGAGTTAGAGGCCATGGACATCTCCCCGTCCAGCCCACTGGCTTTAGCAAAACCCATGAAGGGGCCGCGACTTCCTGGGGGCTCCTTACTGAGGTGACCACAGAGCCAAGACCAGCCCCAGGGTCCTGTGTGCCAGCCAGAGCTCTTTCCTACCCCTGAGTTTAGGATTTTGGTAGGGGGTCCTACAAGGAATGGAGAGATTATATAAGGCTCTCGTGTTTTATTTTCGGGGAGTCAAACCCATCCTTTGTCTTATACCTCAGAGCCGTACATTGAGTCTGTGTGTTTGTGACAATTAAACTTTAAGGAACACGCACACCTCCTTCCATTCAGATCTGGAGCCAGTTGAGGACAAACGGACGGTGAGGGGTGAGGGGAGGACTGCCCACGGAGCAGAGTGTTGGCGACCCCACCGCTCGCCCTCCGGCCTGGGGTCGTGGTCCCCGGAGGAGGCGGAACCGCTCTGATGGAGGCTGTCTCCCCGCCATCTCATGCGCGCTCCCAGGCCCCCAGCCAGCGAGTATTTTCAGACTGGACTTTTTTTGGCAGCCCAGTTTTCACCAATGGGACCTATTTTCTTTACGTATCATCCAAATATAAAATTTGAAATGAAGAATGAGCTTTTTAAAGAAAACCCTTCTTTTTTGCCCCACGACAAGGAAGCAGCATTGTTCTGCAGGAGAGGGGCTCTCTGTTCCACACTATTTTTAGCCTCTCAGAACAGAAAGTGTCGGCACTGAAAGACCTTCAGTCGAATGTAGTGGTTCTTAACTCTGGCTGTGCGTTAGGATCCACTTAGGGGGTTTTTAAAAAATACTGCCACCCTGGGGCGCCTGGGTGGCTTATTCAGTTAAGCGTCTGACTTCGGCTCAGGTCATGATCTTACGGGTTCATGAGTTTGAATCCCACATCAGGTGAGCTTGAGCCCTGCTTCAGGTGAGCATAAGTGCCTCTTAGGGTGAGCCCTGCTTCTCTCTATCTCTGTGTGTGTGTGTCTGTCTGTGTCTCTGCCCCTTGCTCACTTGTGCCCTCTCTCTCTCTCTAAAAAAATAATACTGCTGCCCAGAACCCTCCCTCACCCCCCAACCAGTTCTAATATAACAGGCTCGTATTAGGACTCAGGCATATGTATTTTCTAACAGTTCCCCGGGTGATACTAATCCCTGGCCAGGGCTGAGAACCATTGGAAGGAAGCCCTGCAGTGCAGTTAGCAGATGGAGAAACTGAGGCCCAAAGAACGGGACAGTGTGTCCAGGGTCACGCAGCAAGTCCGTGGCAAGCGCAGCAGAGTTGTGGGAGCAGGGATGCCCGCCAGGGACACGCTCAACACTGCAGGCCTCTGCTCAGCTCCTTCATCCCCACCCCCACCCCCTGATGGACCCTTCTAGTCCGTCCACAGATCCCCTGGTCCACAGTGTGTAAGGCCCGGCCTGTAACCAAGTGAGTGGCTACTGTTGTTTGCACAGTGGAGTTGACAGCGAACCCAAGAGTTAATAATGGAGAGCGCTGCGTGCCTCTCATGGTCTCCATCAGCGGGGCCACCGGTGAATGGAAGAGCATGGTGGGGGGCGGGGGAGGCCACCGTCCTACCAACTGCAGACCCGAGAGTGGCCCTGGGTACGGGACGTGGAGGGCGGGGGCTATACTCTACGTTTCCTGGGGACACCAGAAGCCAGACTTGAGGTTCTGCTCAGAAACTAACCAGCCGGCAGGAATCGTAAGGCCTGGGCACACGTCGGGCACAGCTCCCACACCCGAGGCTGTCACCCATGCCCTCAGGCCACAAAAACTGAGGTGCACAGAGGTGGGAGCAGAAGTCTGGAAAGGCTTCCTGGAAGAGGTGGGTGTAGGGTTGGGCCATGTTGGTTTAGTGGAGGGAGGGGAAAGCCGCCTTCCAAGCAGAAGCACCGTGGTGGGGAGCCACAGCAGTAAGAAAACATAGGGAGTGTTGGGGATCTAGCAAATAGCTCGGTTACTTTTATCATGAGGCAAATGACAGTGTCTTGAACACTTACTGTGAGTTAGGTTGCAAGCTGGAAACTGCCAGTATTCTCCTTAGTCCTCCTGGCCGCTTTGAGAGTTCCCATTTTACAGCTACAACCACCTGCTAACAAAATGCAGGCTGGAGGGAAATAGTCCCTGCAGATGAGAACAGTCCTACCTCCCTGGTGGGACTGGGTGAGGCTCTAGTCTCTAAACTACAATGTCAGGGATTATGAATATTTTTTTAATCTTTGTGTGTCCAGCCTCCAGCCTGGAGCCTGACACGTAATAAGCCTCCAGTCAATGTGTGTTGAATGAATGAACAAGTGAGTAAGAGGTTTAGCATAAGCATCCCGCAGCACCCAGATGTCCAGGGCCACCTTGATCATGGGTAAGGACAGAACCTAATCTTCCCCCACCCACACTGCAGCTTTTGAGGGAGTCTTAACCGTGAAATACCTGGAACTGCCATGCAGTAGAGACTCCGAACATGTGGGCTAAGTGGCCAGCGTGTGCTCTGCTCAGTATGGGTGGTGAAAGTGGTCTGAACCCAGAAGTAGGGGAGCCAGGTTCAGGCCACCTGGTCACTGCCTGGCACATGGCTCTGCGTGTTCTGAACTTCTGTGAGGCTCCTCCCCAATCTACAGACCGGGGCGAGCGATTTGCCATGAGCCTTCAATGAGAGAACGTGAGAAGCACCTATGTTCCCCAAGCGGTACTCCAGGGAGAGATTATGGTGATTATGGCTTTCTTGGGAAGCTGAGCATTATTTTGGTGCCAAGGGACAGTACAGCAGGGTGTGTGAACCAGAGGGGCGGCTCTGGCTGGGGCGCGGTGGGGTACCCGCCACACCACTTCCCGGCCCCTGATGATTTGTTCCCATCAGCCTGCATATTTCATGAGCTGCCTCCCCATGCCAGATAAATAAATCAGGGCCTCCTCCTCTGCGCGGCGGGAGCTGATTGGGACTGAGAACTTCAGAAGGCCAGAGCAGGGATGCCGGAGCTCCCAGCAGAGTCTGCTAATGTGACATTTAGGAGCTGTGACCCAGGCAAGCGGCAGCCACCTGCACAATGTGACACTCCCCCAATGGCAAGGAGACCATTGTGGGGAAAAGGAAGTGACTTTACAGTCCTGTTTTCCACCCCACAAAGGACCACAGGCGACGGGGGGGGAGTGGGGGGGTGGGCTATGGGATTCCCTGCTGCGCTTTCTGAATGTTTATAAGGGACCGGCAGCATGTCTGCATCTCTGCAAAGAAATTCACTTAGAGCCAGAGCCCCAGCCGGCTGGCCGTTCTTCAGTGCACATTTGGAATTCCTGCAGCCACGCCGATTTATCACCTCTGGGCATTCCAATGCCCAGCATTGCAGCTCGGGGGAACCGCTTGCCCTGAGGTGGGCATGTGGGCACAGCTCTCCTCAGTGATTACACTCAGGAGCCACACGCGGCCCTTGGAGAGGCAGCTTGGCACAGAACCGTCACCGCTCAGGGACCCCATCAAGGCAGCCCCATGAGAACATGGGCCATGGGAAACGTCCCGGGTTTGAGGCTGGGCTCTACTCTTAGAATGAGGGAGGGGCTCAACTTGCTGAGCCTCAGTTTCCTCACCTGTTTGGTGGGACTGAAACCACCAATGCCAGCCGTGAGAACTGAACAAAAGAGGCACATAAAGTTCCTGGCACAGATCCAGACAGGTTGTCAGGGCTCAGTGACTCTTCAGTGGACCCCCCGCCCACTCCCCAACCCTCTAAGCCTGCTCCGCCCTGGGGGCTTCACTCTACGTCCACATTCCTTGCCTTTGGCCCTTCTTCCCCCCAAACCTGCTTCCTCTCCAGTCACCAGCAGCCCCACACACCACATCTCCTGACCCCTGCTCAAGGGGCTTGTCCTAGTCTCTCGGTGACATGTGACACTGTCCCTTTCCTTGGCTCCCATGATGCCCACTCTCTCCGCCATCCTGCTCCCAGCATCCTGGCCAGTAGTTCCCAGTTCCTTGCAGCATCCTTGCTCTGCCCACCCCCAGGAGGTTGGTGCTCCCCAGGGTTCTGCCCTCGATCCTCTCCTCCCCTTGACACTGTCCCTAGGGCCCTCCTACCTGCCCCCATGCTCCATCTCCCAGCCTACCCGCTGATGGCCCTGACCCACTCCCCAGCCCAGACCGCTCCCCTGTCTCCAGACCCAAGGACATCTCCACTCTCGTGATCCATAAGCACGTCAGGCTCACCATGCCCAAACCAGAATGTGGCAACTTGCCCACTTCTCTGACCCTCTCCTGTTGAGTTCCCCACTCAGGGAATGGTACCTGAGTTCCCCCCAGACATGCTTCATTCCCCTGTCCTCCACACCCCTGAACATTTGATCACCCAGTTGTCCAGATTTTACTTGGAAAAAAGAAACCTTTGTCAGATCTGATACTCCCATTTCTTCATTCTTCTTGCCCCTGCCCTGGGCCAGCCTTTGTCATCTTTATTCCTGGAGATGACCAAAACAATGACCTAAAGCTGCCAACAGAATAGTATCAAGGGTAAATTCAAATGAATCACTCGAGTCTGAAAATACACCTGCACAAGCGTATATGAAGGAGATTCGGCTCCGTATGACACAGCAGAGCAATGTGGCCTCTGAAAGATGCTAATTCCACCTGAGGATGCATTAATAGGAATATAATGTGCACAATAAAGGAGGGGACAGTTCCCTGTACTTGCTGCTGACCAGATCATGCCTAAAGAAATACATTAGTTGGTCCTTGAGTCTACACTCTATCAGACACAATGACATTGTATGGCGTAGCCCAAGGAGGGACCTGGATGAGGGCAGAATTGGAAACGAAATTCTGTAAGGTGAGGTTGGGGTCTTGCGCCAGGGGAATGATCTGTCTTTGTCTCCAAGTCTCTAGGGCTGTCCTGGAGCAGAGGGAGCAGAAGTACTTTGTGTAGCCTTAGATGACAGAGCCAGATGCCAGAGGAAAGTTAGAGAGAGACCCTTCAGCTCAGTGACCAGGAAGGACTTGGTAACAAAGTCCAGTTAGGAGGGGAGTGGGCCCCCATCCATGAGACATACAGCAAAGGGCCGGTAACCGGTGGGTGAGATGGTTGAAGAGGGCGCCTGTTCCACCCCAGATCAGGTTGGAGGTTTTGCGACTCTGCCTGGAAGAGGCCCTGGGGAAAAGGAAAGCCTGCGAGAGTCTGGCCAGGGCCCACAGGGGAGCAAGAGCGGGGACAGGAGCAGCCGGCCATGGGCACAGGACTCCATCTAACTAGCACTGTCTCTTGCTCCCGCAGACAGCAGGGAGGTGAAGGTGGGAGAGTACAATGCTGTGGCCGACACCCTGGAGATCATCAATGACACTATCAGGTTCCAAGGTAAGGCAGGTGGGCTTCTCGTAGAAGGGGGCCTGCTCAGTTGCTCCTTGCAAGCCCAGATATCGTCTGAAGGGTGGGGACAAGCTCAGAGTCCTTGGCTTCCTGGGGAAGAAGGAACCTCCTTTCCTCTTATCACACATACCCACTCACTGAGCACAGTGTCCCCATCACTCACATGGGAGTGGGGTCACTGGAGTCTGCGTGGAGTGCTGCCTCTCACTGGGGCATCTACGTTTAAACCAATCCATGGCCAGGAGTAATTTTATTTAATGTGGCCCAACTAAATTTAGCTCTGTCTCCTTCTTTGAGAAAGGACTTGGTTGGGTTAAAGCCTGTCCACCTGCTGGTTTTCCTGGAAGACCATTCCCTCTTCTGCTGGAGAACTCTTCCTCGGCTTCTAGAACCAGATCAAATGACACCTCTTCTGTACAGCCTTCGCTGATTGCCCCCCACTCCCATCAGCTGAGCTAATGGCTCCCTTTTCTTGGCTTTCATAGTGTTTGTCTCTGCCTTTCCCATTTTTGCATGGAAATTTCTAGGTTATGGGACCATGAGCTCCCTGACTGGATTCCATTTGACTTTAAGCCCCTAATGCCAGCTAGGGTCTGACACATGTTGAAGCTTCACATTTGATGAAAAAAATAAATACATGACTGATCACGTGAGTGGGTGACTGGGTGGGTGAGTAAATGAATGAACAGGTGAGCTTATGAGTCGATAAAGTAGTGGGTGAGTGGATGAATGGATAGATAAGAGGATGAGTGAGTGGATGGATAGATGGATGGATGGGTGGGCTGTGGAGAGGCTTAACCGTTCTTAACTCCCTCAAGTCCATTCTGGCCTCAACAGCCAAAGCGCCCTTGCCATCAGCCGTGCTGTGCTAGAGATTCTCCACCTTTGCCCGGAGCCCTGCAAGGTCTCTACCGCCCAGCAAGGGGCCTCACTCCATGGAGTCACGTCAAAGCTTCCCTGCACGGATCCTTCCCCACATCTCCTCCTCTTCTTTCAGATCTCGCCACTCAAACTGCTTGCAGCTCCTCACATATGCCAGGACACCACCATGCCTTTGCCCCTGCTGAGCCCTCTGCCCAGAATGCCTTTCCCCCTTGGCTTCCTTGTGGGCAGCCGGCCATTCATCTTCTGAGGATTGGCTCCCCCTTCTGTAGCCTTTCCAGACTCCATCAGGGGGAACTACATCCTTCTCTTCTACGCTTTCATGCTCGGGCTTCTCTGTGTCTGATGTTATCAACCACCTGGACCCTGTCTTTAGAGGCAGTTTTTCATAATGGTTAGAGCACAGGACTCAGTTCGGCAGATCTGGGTCCAAATCCTGCTGGTTTTGCCACTTACAAGCTATAATAGTCACTTCACATCTAGAAAGCTGTTGCCTCTTTGTAAAATGGGAATAATCTTCTCTACCTGTGAGGCTGTTGGGCGGATCAAACGAGGAAAGCTCTGTAAAGTGCTTAGCCCACGGTAAGCATTCAGTAAACACGATTGCTTATTATGCCTTTTTCTTTTCCCATGGCTAGTATAGATGTTTCTTGGGGACAGGGACTGTTTCTTGGTTATCTCTGAATCGCTGGCACCCAGCACCAGGCCTGACAGGTAGAAAGTGATTATTCATGATGATTGATCACAATTGATGAAGGTGAATTAAGGTATAATGAGGGATGGAGGAATAGTCAAGAACAGATGAGTAACGAGTGAATGGATTGGGTGAGGAGCAAGAAAGAAGACTCAGGGCTGCTGCTACTAACACTTCCGATAAGTTCCTTACCGCGTGGCTTAGTTACGGTGCACTGTGTGCAGGTGCCATTTTGGGTGGAAGGACAGCGGAGTATGGGAGAGGAGAATTGACATTTTTTCTACATGAACAACTAGTGGTGATAATCATCACATACCGCTGATCCAAACCTCGGCCCCTTTCTCGGTGCCCAGAGAAGGATTTGTTCCCAGCCAAGAGCTCATGGACACCCCAAGATGACTCTCGTGTTAGGGAACCAGAGGGCAGCTGAGCCAGCCTGATGTAGCCAGCAGCTCACCTGGGGGCGGGGAGGGGGGCAAATGGAGAAAGAGGTAAGACGCTTTCAGATGTAGAGCTTTTGCTTCGGGGTGCAAGAAATGATGTTACTTTATCCACCTTGTGTCTGCTCTTGCCCTGACTTTCAGTCCTTAAAGCTGTTCCTTAAAAATGCTCCTTTACGTGGAATTGCTTAAAAGCTTGACGTGAGCCGTACCAGCAGGTTCCTAACTGTTTTCGAACCTGGCAACTTCCCTAGACTACTTAGATGGTTCGAATTCTTTTTATCCACTGAATGTTTCCAAACACACTTGAACTTGCTAGCAGAGTTTTTTAAACACAGATGTTCGGGGCAGATCTCCAACCCTCCTGCCACACCTGCCCACACCCTCTGCTTGTCTCCTGGGAGCAGGGGTGTAACAATGCGGGTGCCCACAGCACAACCACGGCGGGGTCATCATGACCCCTGTGGGTCTCCCTGGGCCCCCCCCCCCCCGCCAGGTTTCCCCAGCATTTCACAATTCCACAGCAGCAACCCAGCTTGAAATAGCAGCTGAGAAAAAAGCATTTTTGTAAGAAGTGGGGCGGAGTGGGGAGGATCCCTATACCCCCCTCCCACGCCAGCCTGCCTCTGAACAATTTTGCCAGTGACCATAAAGGTGAGTTTTCTCTGAGGTCGTCAGGGCTCCCCTAGGTTCCTGGTGCCCCCGGAGAATGAGCGGGGACGGCTGTGCAGAGAAATGGAATCCCACAGTTTGGGCCCAGTCCTGGTGCAGCAGGGAGGGGGAGGCATGCCAGTAGCTTCTGCCTCCCACAGTTAGTGAGTCTTATGAGAAAGGAGAACCAGAAAGAGCTTTTATAACATAATGACCTTGAGGCAGGAAACCCACAGCCAGAGACATAGATGTCTCCGTGGAGCTGATAGGCAAGGTGTCTGCCCTGTTGAGGGTGGTCGTTGACATGTGCTAGAGCAGAGTCCGTGAGAGCCCCAGCCGGGTTCCTCATCCCCAGTGGCACCCAGTGGTACCCACTCACAGCATCTGGCCCTGTGCCTTCCGAGCCGCTGTTACCTTTGAGGACAAATGAGTGTGGTTTTTCAATGGGGTAATTAGACCAAATCAAATTCTAGTCTTTTAATGGCTGTTAAATGCATCACAAATTCCTTATGGATTCTATTTAGAGAAAGAAATAAGTCCTAACGAAGGCGCCCTGCCGAGCAGACAGGCCAAGCCCTAGAGCCCTCCCCCCGCCCCTCAGTAGACGTGTCCTACACAGAGGGGGCACACAGGTGCCAGATAGCGAGAGCGTGTAGGCAGAGAGGTTCTTGAGGACTGACCGGCCATACACTGGGCTCAGTCGATGTCTGTTCTTGGCCTTCTAGGATCCGAACCCCCAAAAGACAAGACCATCATCCTGGAGCAGCTCCGAAAGATCTCCCTACCTCTCTACAGCATCCTCTCTGCACTCACCATCCTGGGGATGATCATGGCCAGCGCTTTTCTCTTCTTCAACATCAAGAATCGGAATCAGAAGTAAGCCACTCACAACCTCCCCTTGGATGATGCTTTCTGGGTTGACAAACCTCATGCATAACGTGTAGGGGCATCATGTGACAGACTCACCACGGGCACAGAAGGAGTTTCCGGGGCAGTTTTCTAAAGTGGTCATACAGTCACTGGGATGTCATTTAATGTTCCGTGTGCATCATGTGCGTGTGTGCGTGCACAAGCGCGTGCACAGGTACATAGTCAGGGCTGCTGGTGGCTCAGGAAGGCTGGGTTACATAAAATCAAAGGCTGGCTGTGCTCCTGTCCAGAAGGAAAACCACAGAAGAGGGAATGCCCCGAAGTCTTAAGGGAAGCATTGCCCTGGGAAATCTCTGAGTTCAGTAAGGGGCACCACCCCTTAGTACGTTAGTATGGTGTTTTACAGTCTGAGAAGCTCCTCCCTCCCATCAGCCTCACCTGAGCCTGAGCTAACTCCCCAGATTACAGATGAGAGGACAGAAACCCAGTGACAGAGGGAGGCTTGACATCCGAGGCCACACTGCTGCATGCAGCAGAACCTGTCCCCTGGGTTTCTAGCTTTGATTTCTTTTACTTATTTTTAAAAATTTTTTTTCAGTGTTTATTCATTTGAGGAGACAGAGAGAGACAGAGGGTGAGCAGGGGAAGGGCAGAGAGAGAGGGAGACACAGAATCCAAAGCAGCGCCAGGCGCTGAGCTGTCAGCACAGAGGCCAACACGGGGCTTGAACCCACGAACTGCGAGATCATGACCTGAGCTGAAGTCGGACGCTTAACCGACTAAGCCAGCCAGGTGCCCCTATGATTTCTTTTCCACCATGCATGCTTTTCCCTCTCTGAAAGAGAGCAGCTCGCTGTCTGAGTTATTCTGGTCAGTCGTGGGTAGAACAGGCCACCACCCAAGTGGTGGTGTTTACCAAGCACAGCCAGCTTCTGCGGTTTCCATAGCAAATCCCTGTCCCCAGCTCTCTGTGCTGCTGGGAAGTTACTGAGCAGGGACTCAGAGCGGGGCCACCTGGGGCCTCAGTGCCATCGAGCCCAGCAGCCACACTGTGTGAACTTCCGGGCTGCCGGGAACAAGCGTGATTCTGCAGAGAACAGGGATTTTCCCCCCTCCCTGCTTGCAAAGGAGGAGATTGGAAGCTCTAGATCTTGTTGTTGTTTTTTGGTTTTGATTGGGTGAAACCTATTTCCTCAAGAACGAAAAGATTTATATTCACCTGTTGTTTTATTTTCTATGTCATCAATAACACATAGACTGCCACAAAAAAAGTTGAAGAAAGTTCAGCCTAACTGATGACCATACCAATTAGCATTTGGCACAAGGCCTGGGCACATAATCAGGTCTCAATTAATATCAGATTCCCTTTCCGCAAGCTTCCAAAATACCCATCTTAATAGCAAGCTGCACCTCTCAGACGACTAAACTCCTTTAAATCTTTACCAGTGCTTTTGGCCTCCTGTGGAAAATGACTATGACTCCTTCCGGGAGGCTGGCGCCTATATGAATTTTTTGACTGGCTTTGCAGATTAAAAACTCTGAAAGAGATAAGAATGCATGTCACAGTAGTTCCAAGCTCCCCTCGCTTTTATCTTCTTAAACGCTGGGTCTTTGTGAAGGTCCTTCTCCTCCAGGTAACCTGCCCAACTCCTGGCCTCTCCCTGCCCCCACTTGCTGGGGTAACAAGGATGAAGGGGCCTTAGCCGTCTGTGGTTTGCAAAAGGACCTCCAGGAACCTGGTCTCAGGTCAGCTTCACACGTACGTGCCTTGGGCAGTGTGACCTGTGGTCCCGTCCTACCCACGAGGAGACTCTGCCACGCTGAGTGCACGTCTGTAGGGTGTCCTCCTCCACCCCACCCCTCCCCCCGCCGCAGTGATCCCTGCTCAGAAGCCAGGTGTGATCCATAATTCACACCAGGCTTTTTATCTCTCTCCCACTTTGACACATCGCATTTTTTAAATGTGAAAGTATTAATAGAATGGCAGAGTACAGAAGAAAATGTTGAGGGCATGGACTATAATTCCAATCTGCAAAAGAGTGCCTGGGTCAGGGGTGTCCGTATGCGGACCCAGGGCATACAGAGCACGTTGTGCCGGGTTGGCCAGGCACTACTGAGGGTGCATTCCTGCCAGCTGGTGGTCTAACCCAGGCCTGGCTTGCGGGACAGCTGGGAGCCAAAGCAGGATTCCTGAGAGAGGTGAGAGACAAGCATGGAGAGTTGGGAGTATACAGAACTCCTCCATCAGCAGCCTGGTGAATATAGGGGTAGGGGTGGAATGCGGACTCCAGTGTCCATTTAAAACAAAAAAATTTTTAAATATTTATTGGTTTTTGAGAGAGAGAGATTGACAGAGTATGAGCGGGTGAGGGGCAGAGAGAGAGGGAGACACAGAATCTGAAGCAGGTTCAGGCTCTAGGCTCCAGGCTCCAGGCTTCTGGCTCCAGGCTCCTGGCTCTGAGCTGTCAGCACAGAGCCCAACACGGGGCTCAAACTCACAATCCCGGAGATCATGACCTGAGCCAAAGTCGGACACTCAACCAACTGAGCCACCTGGTACCCCACCCATTTTTATCTCCTAATGCCTAGGGGAGGTGTTCCCATCTACGTGTGTGACCCTCTTTGTGCCCAAAACCGTGTGAGCTTCAGACAGCCAAAGTGAATGCTCACATACCACCTGGTGACCACACTTCCAGAGCAGCCCGAATGCTCATCTGTAGAGCTCCCAGGCCTGGCCCCCTTGGCAAGGGGAGGGCAGTGTGGCCTTCTCTCCCTCATCTCCCTCCTCCCTTAAGGCTGCTGAACTAAAACGTAGAATTCTCTAGATGCAGCATATCTGCCTAGCCCCGGCCTGAAAAAAGCTTACAAGCTGCCCCTAGAGAACGGATAGGTGAACTGACAGGAGGAAAAAAATCCACGACTAGAATTGGATCGCTTCCGAGGCCATTTAGTGAAGGGAAAGTGGCCTTTAGTAGCTGGCACAGGCTTGGGGGTGGGGGCGAGGCAGGGAGGAATCCGAGGCTTCCGTTTCTCTCTCCTTTAGCCTCAGCAGCAATATACGCGTAGTAGGCATCCAGGAAGTGTTTGCTCGGGGAATAACTGCAGTAACGGTTCTGTTAAGTGTATCGTCTCTCTTGGCAGGCTGATAAAGATGTCGAGTCCATATATGAACAACCTCATTATCCTCGGAGGGATGCTCTCCTATGCATCGATATTTCTCTTTGGCCTTGATGGATCCTTTGTGTCTGAAAAGACCTTCGAAACACTTTGCACCGTAAGTCATTCTGCGTGTTCCAGTGGCACAGGATATGAGGGTTTCTTGGTTTTCCATCCTCAAAAACACAGATACAAACCCAGAAACGGATGGAAATACGTGAATGGGCAAAAGAGAATTCATTCAGCCATTCCTGCAGTTCCACAGGGCAGTGTGTCGACGCTTCTAGGCTGGAAGGGACGTCAGTATTGCCTGCAACATTAAGATCGTGGATTTAAGAGGCCACTGCTAGAGAAATGGCCGCGTAGCCTGTAAAAGGGAGGGGGGGAACCTACTAGCCAGAAAAGGATCAATACCTGGGGTCAGGGTGAGGACAACTTAAGAAGGAACAGATCTGCCCATCTATCTCAATAACTGTTATAGATCATAACCAGAGATGTCTGTATGTCTGTCTGTGTGCGTAACTTTGAATCATATAGAAAAATTCAGAGCCATTATTTTCTTTTTTGATTTTTAAATGTTTTATTTATTATTGACAGAGAGGACAGAGTACAAGTTGGGGAGGGGCAGAGAGAGGGGGAGACAGAATCTGAAGCAGGCTCCAGGCTCTGAGCTATCAGCACAGAGCCTGATGCGGAGCTCAGACTCATGAACCGTGAGATCATGACCTGAACCAAAGTCGGACGCTTAACCAACTGAGCCACCCAGGCACCCCAGAGCCATCATTTTCTATCTAAGCAGTGTTTCTCAACCATTTTTCCCCTTATTCCTCCCCTAAGAAGCCTTTTTAGACTTTTGTTTCTAATTATCTCCTCATGAAAACTTAATACCAAAGATATACTGTATGTTTGTTTATGTACTATATGTATATCTATACTTCATGCATGAAAGAGTAATATTTTCACATTTAAGAACCAAAGCTTGCCCCTTGGGAACTATATCACCCTCACTGAGAATGCATATACTTAAGGAAGCCCTTAAGTGGGCTTCCCTTAAGTGGGAAATAAATGGGTAATTTATTTACTCCATTTTGGAAATCTTATTTTGAAAATTAATTACCATGCTTTAAATATTCGCCGCCTCTTTGTTGGTTGTGTTTTTTTTTTTTTCCTAACGGAATCTACGCTTTAGCAGTCAACAATTGCATAGAACTAACTCTCAGCTGAAAGTGTCATTGGCTCAGATTGTAAAATGAGAATGAGCAGTTGGGATTTATTTCTGGACTTTGACTACTGTGATCTCTCGAAACTGGGTTAGCCATTTGGGTCTCTGTATTGTCCCAAATGCAGTAATTCATCCAATTCGCGGCCTGGAGGGCCAGAGCTAGAAGGGGTGGCCAAAGGATCGGTGTTGGCCAGATTGCTCGAAAAGCAACTCTTCAGTTTTCTTTTAAGGTGTTAGGAGCAATGTGGGCCCTTTTTTGCACAGCAGCCTCTTTTGATTTTTTTTTTAATGTTTTTTATTTATTTCCTTAGAGAGAGAGAGACAGTGTGGGCCAGGGAGGAAGGGGGGGGTGGTACGCGGGGGGTCAGAGAGAGAGGGTGACATAGAATCTGAAGCAGGCTCCAGCAGCCTCTTTTGGATGATACTTGCAGCTCTAAGGTCTTGCGTCGCCCATCCCTGCACGCTTCTGGATTGCAGCCTGGCAGCGGGTAGAGGACCCCTGCCATGAGCACCCGTGCCCTGACTGTCCAGACCACACCCTGCACAGAGAGAGCCCCTTCCTCCCAGAAAGAAGCTCCTGCATTTTACACCCTCCCTGCTCAGGGGCCAAAGGCTGTTACTGCGCAGGGGCTCTCTGCTACTTGACCTGGATCCTACAAACACCGGGTGATGCAAGCTCGGGAGCAAAAAAAAGGGACATCCCCCACACCCGGGTTTTTTTTTTTTTTTTTTCTTTTAATGAAGCCTGACATTCTGTTCCAGGAGTTGCGCTCATTTGTGCGCAGGGAAGGCTGTCCTGGGAAGCCTGGCGAGGCGGTATGAATAAATCATAAAGCGCTTTACAAATCAGCATTAGCTCCGAACATGAGGGCTCAGGAGATGGTAGGCCCCCGTTCTCACCATCCCTGAGGATTCATTTATTTGCAGTCAGGGCTGTTTCAGAGGCTCTGCAGAGGGGAGCCCACATTTATGACTGTGGGGAAGAGGCATAGATTAACTACTCTGGACTGAATTGGGTCAGCACAAATGTGTACATGGGTTAGGACTGGGGTCATCTATTTAATAATTCCCGATATCGCGCAGGAAGGGGAACTGAAAGCTCTTGAATTTAGAGCCTAAATACCAGTCCCCAGTGAGTGCAATTCGGGCTGTGCCCCACCTGCTATTCCGGAGGGGTTGTGGCTCTTTATTTCACTTGGTGCCTCAGATTCTTTTCTCTCTGGGCCTGACAGCCTGCCCACCGGTAAACACACAGCAAGCAGGGAGAAGGAGGTAGAATCAGGGCCGTGTAGTGCAGGGAGCACAGATCTTGAACAGCCCGGCTGTGACTCCCACCGCCTACTCTTACTGGCCCCTGGCTGGGGCCAGTGACTTAGCCTCAGTTTCATCATCTGTAAACTGAGCGTAACAAATCCCTGCGCAGGACGGTGGCGTGGGCTAAAGGAGATGGTTCCAGTGTGGCGCCTGGAGCGCGGGGGACAGGAAGTAGGCAACTTTCTCCCCATCACAGCTACCATTTCCTGGTGTCCTGCTCTGCGTTCTGAAGGCAGTTTTTATAGGACAAGGGACAAGGTAGAGCATGAAGCTGCTGCAGGTGGGGGACAGTAGAAGTCACAGTTCGGTCTGTCCTCTTGCTATGTGAACGCCCCCCACCTTGTTTCTTCC
Organism: Hyaena hyaena; assembly: GCF_003009895.1. Taxonomy (NCBI): domain Eukaryota; kingdom Metazoa; phylum Chordata; class Mammalia; order Carnivora; family Hyaenidae; genus Hyaena; species Hyaena hyaena. Next base: position 815,166 of record NW_024080724.1, read on the forward strand.
CGTCCGCGAGGTGGAAACTGAACACAGTGATAAACCATGAACACCACCTCAGGAAGAAACCTATGACAGTCATGAGATTCTGCGTCTCTGGGGGCCATGCCTCTGCTCAGAAGGGTCATTATAAGGACGGGGAGGGGGGAGGGGGGTTGGCTGCGTGTGTGAGTATGCACTCCCTGCATGCACGCACACACGCACACACACACGCACACACACACACAACTACTGCTAGGGAAACAGTTTCACTTCGTTCCCATCCCCCGCTCCCTCTGCCCCTTACGGGAATCTTCACAGCCCAGTTTCAGCAAGTCTTGCAAAGGGCTCCAGCTACACTGTGCTGTCTCCCTGGACACTGTGTGGGTAGTGGAATCACCATAGCAACGTGGCCCCTGAGGGCAGGGAGCTGCCTACGAGGACGTGAGGGGCCTGGGCCGGAGCCCCGGGGCCGGGGCGTGTGGGAGGGCCGGCTCCGAACCGGAATCCCTGCCCCTGGCAGCCCAGAGTGGGAGCAAGGTGGGTGCGGAAGGGAAAAGGCAGTTTTCTTCCTCGTGGAATCCGAGGCAGAAACCCCACAGGAGCGTGGACGGGTGAGACGAGGCCCTGCGGGGAGGATGAGGCTCAGGTGAGCCTCAGATCCAGCAAAGGCCTCAGCGCTTTCTGGGGCTCTCAGAGCGCGTGCCTGCGGGTGGCGGCAGCCAGCGAGGCCGTGTTAACCCCCCAGGCCTGAGCCCTCACGAAACTCAGTACTACCCTCTGGGACCGTCACCCGCAGACGTCCCCTCATATCCCCACGACCCACTGACAAGGTGAGGGTCATTGTCCCTGCTTGACAGGACAGGAACCGAAACTCTGCCCTACGTGGCCGGGTGGCAAGACTGAAGTTTGGAACGAGTTTTGCTGGACCACAGAGATGTCTGAGACGTTTTGGTTTTTTAAGAAACATATGCAGATATATATTTGTTCTTAGCTGGTTCATACCAGAGAAGCAGGCCCACCCAGTTCTTAGGGATGTGGTCATCATTTATCCCAACCCAAAATTGTGTCCATTCAGATTTTTAAACTTTGAGACATCATTCGCATACCATAAAACGTACCCTGTGAAGGTGTACAGTTCAGTGGGTTTTGTAGACCTATTCATTCATTTTTTGGATACATCCCCAAAGGGATATATAGGAGAATTACAGACTGCTTGTGTTCAAATCCCAACTACACTGTTCCCCAGCTGTGTGACTTTAAGTTAACCGACATCTCTCAACTTTACTCCTCCATGAAATGGGCATAATAATAGGGTTTTGAGGAGTAGATGGCATAGTGTCTGCAAAGCATTTAGTGCCTGTCTCATAATGAGAGTCAATAAATGTTAGCCGGTTTCATTAAGAATGAGTGAGTGAGTGAGGGTCGCCCGGGTGGCTCAGTCGGTTAAGCATCTGACTTCATCTCATGGCCTGTGAGTTTGATCTCATGGTTTGTGCTATCAGCACAGAGCCCGGAGCCTGTTTCAGATTCTGTGTGTCTCTCTCTCTTGTCCTCCCTCCCTTGCTCAAGCTCGCTCTCTCTCTCTCCCTCTCTCTCTCTCTCAAAAATAAATAAACATTAAAAAAAAATTTTTAAAGAATGAGTCAGTGAGTGAATGATGGGAGTATGTCTGGATAATTGTGTTCCCCTGTGGACACGGATAAGAGAGACACTGATAAAGCTGAGTGAACTTGGGTTGAAGAAGAGGCTGAAAAACTGGCATTGGTGCTGGTCAATCAGTAGGTACGTGCGTGACAACTTCTGGCCTTAGGTGGCCTTGCTTTGCTAGAACTGGGGTGAGGACAGACTTGGGACCTAAGTGGAAACCAAGCTGCTATACCTCTGCCGCCCTGAGTGCTGCAAGGGGCTCGGGCGGGGCAGGCTAGGAAGAACACGAATGGGTAAGGGAGTTAAGAATGACGCAGGTGGGGACTCGGGGCTCTCCAACGTGAGTCCCTGGGTCCCCAGACACTGGAATGTGACACGAGAGGTAGGGGAAGCTGGTTCAACCCAGGGCCACTCTCGTGGCAGCTCGGAGAAGCGTGGCTTCGCTGTAGATCTCCCTCCACTTGCTGACAATCCTGATTCCTTTTTTTCCTAACTTTTTATTAAAGAACACACACACACACACACATACACACACACACGTGTGTGTGTGTAGCTCAGTGACTTTTCACAAACCAAACTCAGCTATGAATCCAGAATCCTAATCAAGAAACAGCATCGCTAGCAGCCTCTTCCAGTCCACACCCCCTCGAGGGTAACCATCTGGCTTCTCCGTGCACAGACAATGCACATGAATCACCTGGGGGGGGTGGTGAATGCAGATTCTGGCTCAGTAGGTCTGGGGTGCACCTGAAACACCGCATCTCTAACAAACTCCCAGACCACACCTAGAGTACAAAGGTCAAGTTTAGAACTCTGCTTTATGTTTTGTGTTTATCTCTGGTTTTGGAAGAGAGATGGAAGCACCAGAAACCTTGGCCCTTGAGCATCACTAGGGGAGAAAAGGGGCTCCTGGGCCTCCCCCCTGTAATCTCTGGAAGCAAAGCAGCCCCTTCATGGGAGGCAGGGCTGGATTCTGGGTCCAGCAACATGCTCTCAGCTACCCACACCTCTGCCCCTAAGAGGTGAATGAATGATCTCAGGATGGCCAGTGGCTGGGAAAGGGTTGGGGTGGTTGGGGCCCAGGCACTGGATTCAGGGGTCATCATCTAGCCCTCCTGGGATGCTAGGATTTTCTGACTCTAACTCACAAGGCAAAAGGCTACCTAGGAACACCCACCTGGCCTCCCAGTAAGTTCAAGTCTGGGAAAAATGAGAGATGCTTTCAGGTAAGATGCCATAAATGTCAGTGATAGTTTTTGCTTAAGGATTTTTTTTAGTTTTTATCTATTTTGAGAGAGAGAGAGCAGGGGAGGAGGCAGAGAGAGGGAGAGAGAAAATCTGAAGCAGGCTCTGCATGGTCAGCACAGAGCCCAGTGCGGGGCTCCATCTCATGAACCCGTGAGGTTATGACCTGAGCTGAAATCAGGAGTCGGTCACTTAGCCAACTGAGCCACCCAGGTGCCCTGAGGATTTCTTTCTGAAGCATTGGAAAGATAACCTGATGTAGTAATGTGCTTGGGGGTTGTTTCTGTGCTTTTGTGGCCGGCCATGGCAGCGTGCTTTGTGATTTCAGAAGGTGGCTAGAAGGCTGGGCCAGGGGATGCCCTGACTATCTGGTGGCAGCCTTGCCTGGTGGGTTCAGACCCGCAGAGGGAGGCAGCCACAGGGACTGGAGCTGAGCTGACACGGCCTTTTGGGGCCACCTGGAATCTTGGAGAGGATGCAGCTCCCCTCATAGAGCAGTGGCCTCCCCACCCAGCTGCTCTGTCCCGGGCCATCCGAGGCCTTCAGCTGTGAGGGGCCCTCCCTCTGGCTTTGAGAAGGGGGCTAAGAAGGGCACCAGAGGCTACCAGACTCTCCAGCAGGTGATGGGCAGATGCTATGCTCCCAGCCCACACAGCCTTGTCCTATAAGTCATTCATTTACATGATGACATTTTCTCAGCACCTACTTGTGCCAGGGCCTACGGGCCCAGGGCTGGACTGCATAGACCACCAACCCGTAGGGAGCTGGCAGCATAGACGGGAAGATGTAGGTAAACAAACAACTACCGCTCGGGATACTGTATGCCCTGCTGGAGACAGGCCTGCGGGAGGGAGTGACGTCCAAAAGTAAAGGGACAAATCAGGGGAGACTTTAAATAGGGGACCCCTCAGAGTTTCTGGGAGTCCTAAAGGATGCCTCTTGCTTGCCTGCAAATTTCATAGCAGCTGCAATCACTATGGTGCATCCACTCTCCCTTCCTCTCTTGGCCCTCTGCATCCTCAGCCCCCAGAGCTGCAGGGAGGGTACCACCCAGCACACACCCACACCCGTGCCACCGCCACCCACCTCAAAAACATCACACATCCAGAAAATACACCAACTTCTGGCAGCCGAGGCGCCTGCTGGAGTCCTGGAGGGAGGGGGAAGGAAGGCCTCTTCCCTCATTCTGTGTTCTGTTGCCTGAGCCAGGGCCTCCGAATGCAGTTGTACATTTCACACACTCTACAAGGGTGTCGGCATCGGAGGCGTTGGGAGCTGGATTTCACCCTGTGATCTCAGTTCTTCAGCTAGGAGGATTTTCGGGAGAGGGGTCTTTCAAAGAGGGTCCCAAGGGGGTGCCTCTCAGAAATTCCTTCTCCCAATAGGGAGGCCTTTCTCTGATTTGCCCCAGGGCTCCTGAGCTGCTCCCGGTGGTCCCAGAGTACCCCGTTTGTGTGCAGCACCTCCCATGGCCCCCAGTGTCATGCCCCCCTCCAAAAGGCTATGCTGTATTCCAAACCCCAGAGGGTAATTCCATTTTCAGGTCTTGCTGACGGGACCCTGGGCAAGACAGGGTCTCCTGCAGTAAGTTACAGAGCGTGCTCTTCAGAGGCTTATTGCCTGAGGACACATACCGAATCTCTCCCTTCCTGGGTCCACCCCCTGACCCAGGAAGATGTCCCTAACGGAAGCTTGGGTCTTGCTTTTGTTTTTTCAAACTTTTTTTTAATGTTTTATTTCAGAGAGAGAGAGGGGGGGAGAGAGAGAGAGAGAGAGAGACAGCGTGAGAAGGGGAAGGTCAGAGAGAGAGGGAGACACAGAATCCAAAGACAGGCTCCAGGCTCTAGCTGTCAGCACAGAGCCCGATACGGGCTCAAACCCACGAACTGTGAGATCACAACCTGAGCTGAAGTTGGCCTCCCAACCGACTGAGCCACCCAAGCGCCCCTTGGGTCTTGCTTTTGGACAGCCTGGGCTGTCCAATCACTATTGATTGCCTGGGTTAACAATCAGAATGAAACAAAAGGCCCTTCTTTGGCCAATGGGAAAGCGGCTTGCCCCTCAGCGCCTTCTCTGCGGAGTGACTTCCTGGCCTGGGACCCACGTGCCTCTGTAGTGACAGGAGGCCCAGAGGATGGCAGCCACAGTCCCATGTTAGAACAGACCTGCGAGAGAGGCTGTGTGACCATTTGCCCACCGGTCCCCCCGAAGAGCAATGAGAGCCCTTCCGTCTGCCGGGCGAGCCTTCCCGACCAAGATCAATTGAACAGGCAGCTGAGCAGAATTGTTCTGGGCATAGATTTTTCTTTCCATTCAGAGATATGTCTAATTGTGTTTTCCCTTTTTCGTAGTTGAGACTGATATGGGCATCACCTGCCTCAAGCTTCCCCTGCCTCATGGATGTCTGTGTTCAAGGCAGTGTGCAGGGGAGGGGATGGAGGGGGCACTTTATGGCTGAGGGGAGAAAAGAAAGACTTAACATCGGAAGAGTAAATATGTTTAAGGCTTTGGGAGAAGTAGCTGTTTGTCTTGTGTTGATGAACCAGTAGAGACTTGTATTAAAGGTGACATGTTAGAAAAAGAGCTCCTCAGAACCTTCTGGTTTATTTGGCGTCACAGAAGGGAGATACTTGGGGGCATCATCAAGTGAGTGCAGGAAATGCCTCAGTGCAGGACATGACCCTACGGTGTTCTGGCAGGGGATCTGCCAAGCTCTGCTTGTATATGTGGCATGATGGGGATCTCACTACCTAACAGCCTATTTTGGGCAGAAGGGACCACTGATACCACAAACTCAGCCTTTTTTTTGCCTTCCAATGCTCCAGTTCCCTCTATGGTCTTCCTTTTGTGTGCTTGGCTCAGGCACATTTCTGGTGATAAAGAGCTCATTACCTCCTAAGCTGGCACATCCAGCCTGACCACCTGCTCCCCAAACCCCGTGCTAGCTCCAGAGACGTAAAGGTGAGCACTGTAGGCCGTCACCCCCGGTAGCACTATCCTGGGGGAGAGGCAGACAGATAATCAGATAGACCTCATCTCGGTGCGACCAGCACAGCAGAGATGTGCGTGAGGGCACAAGCCTCAAAGAGGAGGCAGCTGTGATCTCCCTGCAAAGTCGGGAAGGACTTCTCAGAGAAGGTGGCTCAAGAGTTTGGATTTCAGAAGACAAGGAAGGATAAGAATTTGTGAAGGAGATCAGAGAGAGGAATGGCATCCTGAATAGAGGAAATAGCCGATGCAGGAGCCAGAGGAGTGGTGGGGGGAGGAATGTTCACGCAGTGTGGACTTGCTTGCATGCAAAGTGCCCTGTGGGGGGTGGCAGGAAAGGTGTGGGGTGGTGAGGGCTACACCCTGCTAAGAATCTGGAATCTAACCTGACATTCAGTGGGGCAGTAAGGGGTTTAAACCCAGGAGACTTGCTTAGATTTGCATTGGAGAACAGTCCTGGGGGCCGGGGGTGGGGAGGGTGTGGGGTTGGATGGACGAGCAAGAAGTGAGGATAGAAAGTCTGGGTGGAACACGAGACAGAAGCTGGGCTTAGGGGTTGAATAAGAGAGTGAAGGTGGGGAGGATTCCCCAGGGGGACTTCAGGGTCCCTAAGTGGGGTGGCAGTGGATAGTGTGGATAGTGGCCACCACTCCCGGAGTTGGTTAGAAAACGGAGCCAATGGTTTTATGGTGCAGCTAGGTGTCACCTATGTCTCTGGTAACAGTGACATATACAGGTCTGGAGCTCAGAAGCTGGGGAAGATAGAAGAGGCGTGTCAGCACAGAGAAAGTGGTTGAAGCCTGGGAGTGGAGATAATAATAACCAGGGAGAACCCTAAGAGGCAAGGAGGGTCCAGGTCTGAGCCCAAGGGTCCATTTGCATCTTAAAGAGATGGTGGAGGAATGGAGAGAGAAATCCCATCCCTTTTGCAGAGGCCTCGCCCAGCCTGGGCAGGGCGGCTCTGCTGGTGGGGGTCCCACTGTCTTGCTTTCAGACTCTTTCTTCCGGTGTTACTTCACCATGGTGGGAAGAGCTGTCTTTAAATCAGATATGAACACCGCAGGGTGCAAGGTGACCCACCGGGATCGTCTTGCAGAAGAGTACAGATTTATTTATCCTTGGTTTTTTAACAAGGACTCAGCCTTCCTAAGGTTTAATACTCAGACTGGCGCTGGAGCCCCGCTGCAGCAGATGTGTCCAGGAGTCTTACGCAGGAACTCTGCAGAGAACAGCGTGGTTGACCAATCCATTATCCCAGACAGCGATGGGCCCTTGTGCCAAGGGTCCGAGGGTCCCCAAGACAACCCCAAGTTCAGGGATTCACGAGAAGGAGTCGGCATATGGTTGCACTCACAGCAGTGATTTATTACAGAGAAAGAATATAGAGCAGAATCAGCAAAAGGTAAAGGCACATGGGGTGAAGTCTGAGGGAAAGCAGGCGTAAGCTTCCGAGAGCCTCTCCCAGGGGGTCACGCAGGACACGCTTAATTCCCCAGCAATGAGTAGTGGCAACACATGTGAAATGCCATCTCCCAGGGAGGCTAACTGGAGACTGTTCCTGGAATTTTTACTGGGGACCAGTTACCTGCTTAGCACATACCAAACTCTCAGGCACCCGGAAGGAAAGCAGGTGAGCAGCGTAAACCACGGTGAGTGCGCAAACAGCTCAGGCAAAGGGTCACCTCTTCTCATCGAGGGAATGGTGGGAACTGTCCCCTAATCCAGGTGACCAGACAGGCCAGCGGAGAGCCAGCCTTGCCAGCCGGACTTTCTAAGAACAGTCTCGGGCCTGCTCTGTTAGCCCTTTCCTGCCCAGGCCCCCTCAGCCATTCCTCACTTTCCACTGATGGCCAACACGTTGCCATTTTCAGATGCCAGGTTAGATTTATAGTATCAAGTTGTAACTTTGCTAATTTATATCATTGAGTCTTAATGAACTGAGCCTTCCAAAACAGACAAGTCGTCTGAAAATGATTACTTCAGAGAACCCATAAGTCAAAGCCACTATAATAATGCTAAGCACATTGGAGCGATACTTCTACCCAAAGTAAAAGATCTTTGTCAGCCACACGAAAATCAAACGATACCATTTCTTCTCCTGCCATCCTTTTGTACATTTCCACGTTGTGTGTATATTCATGTTTAAAGATTGTTTTTCTGATGAATATGGTCGAAACACTTGGAGGCCATTGGTGTTAATGGTCCTGCCAGCCCATTAGCATGAGAAGTGTGTGGAGATGGCCCAGGAGAGTGTTCTTAGGTGGCAGCTATCCCTGGATGTGTCCTGTCCTTTTGACAACTGACTTTTGGATTTGGATGAACCAGCTTTGAGGCAGAAACCTCTATCTGAGCAGGAGGCAGCGTGGCGTGGGGGAAAGTGGGCTGGGCAAGGGCAAGGCGCCAGGGCCCAGGCTCGGCTCTGCAGCCGTATGATTTGGTGGAGAGAAATACTTTTTTTATAAACATTTTTTAATGCTTATTTATTTTTGAGAGAGAGAGTGTGTGTGTGTGCATGAGCGGGGAGGGGCAGAGAGAGAGACACACACAGAATCTGAAGCAGGCTCCAGGCTCTGAGCTGTCAGCACAGAACCCGACGCATTGGCTCCAGCCAATGAACCGTGAGATCATGACCTGAGCTAAAGTCGGACGCTCCACTGACCTAGCCACCCAGGCGCCACAGTTGAGAGAAATATCTTAAATGCCCTGTGTCTCTAAGTTTCTTCATCTGCAAATTGGTTTTCCCAATTCAACTGATGGCTCAAAAAAAAACACTGTTTGGTTGTCGTTTTATTTGTTGTTTTTATCAGTATATACTTAACCTCTGGCCTAATACTCTTTATTGAATAAGCAGATGAATGAATGAATGAGTGAATGAGTGACCTGTAAGGTCCTGTGCGACTCTGACAGATGAGGGATTTGTGATCTGGTCATTGATTAAGCTCAGGTCGAAATTCCCAATAATTGAGAATTATTTCTCCCATACCCATTCTGTTTACTTTTTTTGCATTGTTGTATTGTAATATAGGTGATAATGTGGCCCTCTCTAAAGGGCCTTCTCTAAAGTACTTTGCTTCATTCTTGCCTATCTGATTTACCCTTGCTTTTGAAATTAAAATATATATATATATATATATATGAGGTCCCCACATGTCCTATCATCGGCATCCACAGGACCGTGTTTCTCAACAGTCGCTGTGATGCTTTTGTCCTTCCTTAGGGGGCCGGCCCTGGCATCCACCCACTCACGATCTGCTTCTACAAATAAAGCAGAAGGGCGCCTGAGTGACTCAGTTGGTTAGGCATCCAACTCTTGATTTCAGCTCAGGTCATCATCTCACGGTTCATGGGATCGAGCGCCGTGTCAGGCTCTGTGCCAACAGCGTGGAGATTCTATCTCTCTCTCTCTCTGCCCCTCCCCTGCTCATGTTCTCTCTTTCTCTCAAAATAAATGGACTTAAAAAAAAAATAAATAAATAAATAAAATGGAAAGGGGAAATGTTCTGTGTGTGTAAAACTAGAGTCTAGAGAGCTGAGCTGCTAGAAAGCAGAGTGAAGGTACTCCATGAAGGAGCTCAGCTGGGAGCGTTTCTGGAAACTTCTTACCCATGCTGACATCGCACCTGGGGTGGAAGGGCCTGCGGTGCCCGGGAAAACCTGCTGTATCCGATTCCTCTGGATACCCAGGGTCTGGCCAGGTATCCCTGTTGGCTCCAGCCTGGCTGTCTCCCTCTCCATCCTGCTAACTTTCACCTTCCTGCCGTGTTCAGCTGAGGCCGGTGGGGATCTTTCAGAAGGAACTTAGCTCAGCGGAGCCGAGGGAGAGCAGAGGGAAGACCAAAGCCTAGAACCGGAGCTCACAGAGCACGCGGCTTTCTCGCCCCAGTGAGCAGGAAGCCCTAGAACTCGGTGGCACGCGGCCTGGAGCTGGGCCAGTGTCCTAGGTATTGGAGGGTGTCCAGACCAGCCGGTGAGCATGGAGTCTAGAGACGCCGGGGTCTGGCCGTGAGGGCAGTGCAGGCAGGGAAGAGGCCCCCAGGAGGTCCCCACAACCTAACAGATGGTTGCCGCCCTTCCCAGCCTGCAGGGCTCCGGGCTCCAGGCCCCAGTCAGGGCGGGCAGTTCCTGCCATTCCCCAGCCCGGGGCTGGGGTCAGGAGATGTTTAGTCCTGGGGAATAGCTGAGAGCAGATAGGGCCTTAGTCCTGAGCAGGAAGCCAAGGTCCAAGCATGGGCTCCAGGGCCTGGCTGGCCTGAGGCTGAGCATTCCAGACACTGGGGTCACACAGTGAAGCAGGAGCCCCGTGGCCCAACCACAGCAGACAGGGCCGGATGGTAGGACCCAGGCGGCATTCACTCCTCTCTTTCTTTAAAGGCCCAAGGAGACAGGCCATAGCAGGCCCTTCTCTGGCTTTGCTCCCTAACTGAACAGCCCCTGCTGTGGCCTGGAGATGGCCTGGGTACGGCTACCCGGTGCCAGCTCCGGCTGAGTCCTGCCCTGCTCCGCCAGAGTGGAGGGCTTGCCGAACGCTGGAGAAGGGCCACAGCAGGCCGCTTCTCATGCCCAGTCTCAGCCCCCGCGGCTCAGTGCCCTCCCCTACCCCCTGCCCACCATCTGGGAGCTGGGAGTCCCATAGAAGAGGTTCCCAGAGCCATCTGGTCCCCCACAGACTCAGGGGAGGAGTCAGGAAGTCAGCCATTTTGTTCACCTCTGCAGGTCTATGTCTTCACGCAGAAGGCTCGAAGGAAGGGAGGGAGTTGGGGGAGACCAGAAGGCTGGTCCATCACCCCATAGTGATCCATCGCTGGCCTCTGTGTCTTTGTCTACCATGTCTGTGGGCCCACAGAAGGCAGAATTTGAATCTCATAGGCCCCTGTGCCCAGGGTCTTGGGTCTGGCTTATGGCTGATAAAACTAAATGTCTAACAAATAGAGATGTGATTGAAGGTGTTGGTGGTTAGTAAAAGTCCACATTATGTAGAGTAGAGTGTCTGAGTGTCTATCACCTAGAATCCCTCTGTTGGGGCCTTTTCATATGAGGTTGGTCCACCTAGGAGATGCTAATGTCTCTGTTTTCTCACGGCCTCTAGGTCAGGACCTGGATTCTCACCGTGGGCTACACTACTGCCTTTGGGGCAATGTTTGCAAAGACATGGAGGGTCCACGCCATTTTCAAAAATGTGAAAATGAAGAAGAAGGTAATCACTCCTGTTTCAGGATGTTTGCAGTGTTCACTTAGCATTTATTTAGCAAATATTATTAGGCACCTACAGTGTACCTAGCACGGGCCTATTTGCTGGGGATTCAAGCTTATTTGAAATCCCCTATTTGCTGGGGATTGGGCTTACTGGGCCTGGACGCAGTTAAGCAGATGCATTAGACTATCGTAGGGTGTGTCTGTGGGCCTTTCAAAGCCTCCCGGGACACCGGGAACCTTGTGGCACCCATGACATGGGCAAAATACTCCCCCAGCTGGCCATTTTGGCTTCTTCCCTAGGTGCGTGGCGGCTTCCACACTCATGGGCTCCCCTCGCCGCTCTAGCATGTCTAGGAAAGGCCAGCTCTCCCTCCGCTCCAGCCCACGTCTGGTGGCCAGGAAAGCACGCACGTGTCCTTCACTCGTATACACTCGAGGAGTGCAGGCTGACCCCACTGCTCAGCTGTCCCCTTGTCTCGCCCCTGGGGCAGCTGGCCGACCAGTCCCCTGGGGTTCTCAGGTGTCTCAGACTCCCCCGTGCCACAGGGAGCCCATTGGCCAAGCCATCTGAGTGTTCTCCTTAAAGCCTCCCTCTTTGTTTGAGGTCAAGTAGGAAATATAACCCCCCATCCTCTCACTTCATAGCATCATGACACCTCTTTCCAAAAATCCTCTTCTTGATTCAACCCCACCACCGCATGTGCGCGCACGCGCGTGCGCGCGCATGCACACACACACACACACACTTTAAACCCCTGATGTGGGTATAACCTATTTACAGACCTCTCCTCTGCAAATCCTACATTGTGCCCATATCCCATTTGACGTGAGGCTGAGTCTTCACCCCAAACTTGGGTTTGTCTTCCAGTTGCCTGGGTTATGAGCCCTGGCACGAAGGCAGCGGGGCCAACAGGCAAAGCAGGAGAGTGGCTTCGGCTCCCTTCTGTTCCCACCACCGGCCTGCTATGGGTCTCTCAGCAAATGTCTTCATCTTTCAGGGCCTCTGTTTCCTTATCTGTAAAATGGGGCCATATTGAAATGGTACTGTCTCCTGGTCTGTTATTCTGCCTGGTACCCAGTAGCCCCCTCATCCCTCAGCCCCTCCGCCCACCAGGGCTGCTTGAGGAGCTGCTGTCCAGATGAAGGAGGACTGTCCTCTCTCCTCTGCCCACTGCCCCGGACCACCTAGGGAACCTGCAGGCTATGTTTAGAGGGAGGAAAGAGTCTGTCCCTGCCACCCACTGCCTGTGCTCACCTGAAGGGCCCTCCCTCGTGGGCATCGGCAGCATTTGTGACAACTCCTTTCCATGTATAAAATGAGAAGCCTGGTCACCCAGGCCTTCTCAGCCCTAACGGCACATTTCAGTCAAATGGGAGCTTTTGAAAACTCCAAGAAGTAACCCAGCCCAGGCCGGTTGAAACTACCTCTCTGTGTCTGGAAAGGAACATCAGGAGTTTTGAAACTTTCCCAGGTGATACTAATAAACAGCCAGGGTGGAAGATCTCTCATCTGCACCGGGGCTGCTGGGAGTGTGGGCTGGACCAGGCGCAGAGGCATCTCTGCGCCCGGGAGCTTTTTAGAAATGCAGAGTCTCAAGCCCCACTCCAGCCCTAAGAATCAGGATCCCAGGGTGGAGCCCAGCCCTCCCAGCCTTGCCGTTGCAAGCCGAAGTATGAGAAGGCTCCAAGGGACCAGTGACTTCTGGGGCCTCTCCTGCACCAGGGCTCTGGTTAGAGACGCTCTGCCATTTACAACTCCAACCTGGTTTTGAAGAATCACAATGTTGATTCCTTTGTGTCAATATATGATTCATCCATATTGTCATCTGTAATCAAGAACCAGCCTTTATTTTCCATTACTCATATGATCACTGAGCAAGAACACTCCAACTATCTGGCAGCAATTGACAAAACACTCAAGAAAGACTTCAGAGTTGAGTTGTCTGAAAGCGAGGTTGGGGGTGGGGCTGTGATGTGGCCACACCGTGCCTCGCTGCCGGAGCCAGGAGATTGGCAGGAGATTCGCAGGCAGGCACCCCAGGAAGGGGCTTATCTGACAAACTGTCAAAGGCTTTGTATACAAGGTTTGGTCACCAGTTTTGTCTGGCACAAAAATGACTAAAGCCAGATGCACACACCGTTCTAGGGTGAGAAACTTTTTCCTCTAGGTTTGCTTTCTAGTTATTTTCCAGAACAGGTTTGCAGGGCTGCCACTGAGCATCCCTTATCAACAAATAAGAGGAAGTTTAAGGTGTAGAAGAGAAATGTATACCTTATGTGTATCATAAGCTCAAGTCCGGCAACCAGATGGTCTTAAAAGGGTTGTGGCAATTACAGGTCAAAACTGGGATTGAATTCTCCATGATTCCAACCTTTTATATATATAGCCAAGGCTGGGTTTTATTGTTATTGTTTTGTTTTATTAGTTTTTTTTATGTTTAGACTTATTTTTAAGATGGACCCTTTAACTTTTTTACCAACACGTTTACTAGATTTACATAAGTTTGTAAATGCAATATACACTTTTCTTCACAGTCTTTTTGTCCCTTTCTTCCCTCTCTGGCCCCCACTTCCTCCCCCTCCGTCCACACTGGCATGCCCTCCCAGACACACATGCACAAACTTCACCCCATATGACCACATTTTTAAAAGATATTGAAGGAGAAGGAGCTTATTAAAGAATGTACTGACATGCAGTGACTTAATGCTTCCAAATCTGATATTTTTATACCATGTTCTGTTTTTCTCTAAAATTCAATCATAAAATCTTGCATTGGGAGACTTACTGCACTTTTTATTCTGCCTCTTACTAGGACCAAATTGAAACACTGAGACAACAGCAGTAACTCAGAGATGAGGTCTTTGTTCTGGGAGCAGATGGTTTTTTTTTTAAGACAAAGAAAGTTCACTACAGAGGCGCCTGGCTGGCTCAGTCAGCAGAGCATGAGACTCTTAACCTCGGGGTTGTAAGTTCGAGCCCACTGGGTGTAGAGAGTACTTTAAAAAACTTTTTTTTAATTAAAAAAAAAAAAAAGAAAGTTCACTACCAATATGACTTGGTCCTGTTGCAGACAATAACATGGGCATATCACCTCAGATCTTCAGCTTCAGCAAAATGCCAAGAGATGGCTTTTGGCAGCTTCACCAGAGAGGACCAGTCATCTGAGTGATATGCTTTGCACAACTCCAGGGAGCACCTTTCATTTTGTATCCCCCACTGGAATGGCATCCCCAGAACTAGGCAATGAGTTGGTGCTAGCAAAAGGCCAATCCAAATCAGTCAAAACATCTGAAGTCTCTTGAAGAAATAAAGGAATGCTCTTTTCTATAAACCAGGAGTCAGACAACTTTTTCTGTAAACAGCCAGGTAGTAAACACGTTAGACTCTGCAGGCCACAGAGCTGCTGTCACAACCCCTAAACTCTGCTGTTGGAGAAAGAAAGCAGCCATGGAGAAATCCGTAAATGAATGGGTACGGCTACGTTCCAATAAAACTTTATTTACAAAAACAAGAAGCAGGCCAGATCCGTTCTTTGCTGATCCCTGCTCTAGACAACAATGGAAAGTGACATTTAATAAAAACAGCCGACAGCTGTTGAACCGTTATTGTAAGACAGACTTGGTAATCTGATGCAGTTTATGTGGTTACTGCCTCCATTTGGTAGATGAGGAAACTGGCTCAGAGGGGTTAAGAAACTTACCCAAGGCCACACAGTTCATTAGTAAGAGTCACACTCGGATCTAATTCCAGGACCTGTGTTCAATCATTATTACTGTACGCCTTTGCACTCAGTGACAATGGAGCACTAGTAACCTCCTAGCTTTAGAGAGAGAACTCCGTGTGATGGCATTCGTGTGCACTGACATGATCAGTGTGGAGCACGTTCAAGGTCACTGCCTCCTAGAAGGTAGACTGTGGGAAGAGTCGTAGACCTTTTGTCTCACAGGACCTGGACCTGCTAGCACTTGCTGGTGGGGGGGTTTTGGGGAGAGAGAGAGGACTCAGAGACTGAAGCTGGCCACTCCGCCTACCTGATACTTATGGCACCAGCATCCTGCCTCAGGTCTACCCCTCTGTGCTGCAGAGAGCTCCCCATCACTCCACTGCTTAATGATGCTTAAACCTCCAGCGGCCCCATGTCACGCAGGCTTTCCACCTCACTAGCCCCCTCTCTGGCCACCCCCCACCCCACTCACACACAGTCTCTCACAGAAAGATTAGGGTGTTTCAAACAAAAGAACCAACACTCACAAAGGTCTGGAAGGCAAAAATCACAACTCAGCCAGAGACTAGAAGTGATTAAGCATTAACAAGTCCATGTGTGTGTTTGGGGAGTAGTCAAGCCAAACTTGGGAAAGACCTTGAATGCCAAGCAAAGGGATTTGGCTGGATTTATCCCCCCAGTGATGGGGAGTCATGGAGAATCCTGAAGCAGGGGTGACATGATGCGGTCACTGCCCTGACCCAGCCCCTCAGCTCTTCCAGCTGCTTCTTCTGTCTGACATTCCCTTCTCCCCAGTGGCCTCCAGCAACTCCTCTGTGAAGCCCCTCCTCTCCTCCGGGCACCCTTTTGTAATCATCCATGGCAAGTCTGTCTGTCCTTCCACCCTGGAGGGCAGCACCGGGGTCTGTCCATCTCTGCATCTCCAATGCCCAGCACGGGGCCTGGCACTGAGTGGGTGCTCAGGGCATGTTTTCCTGGGCCGTCATCCATCAACCAGCATTTGCTGACCTCTTTTTCTCTGCCAGGCCTCAGACAGGCACTAAGGATACAGTGATGAGCAAAACCAAGTCACACAGAGTTCACAGTCTAGAAGGGAGTAGAGACACAAATCAAATGATCCCATGTATAAATGTGGAGTCGCAACTGTCGTAGGGGCTCCGAAGGTGAGGAATGTGGCCGTAAACCTCACTGAAACGTCCCCCAGCTGCGTAGCAAGGACAGGGAGAAGGAGGTGCATTCCCTGAAGTGTTTGGAGGCTGTCAGGCGAGGAGGGGAGGAACCTGCAGCAGGAGGCGCCCCGGGGGAAGTAGAACCTGAGCCCTGGGCAGGAGACCGTGACCTTGAACTTACAGTGCTGCCTTCTCCTGCCTGCACTCTGACCGGATCACAGCTGCTGCAGCTTGCGCCCTGTGCGGGTCATGCCAGGGTTCACTGAGAAGTGCCTCGGGCTCCATGCTGAAGTCAGGGGAGGAGGGTGTAGCAGGAAGGTGGGAGAAGGACCTTCCAGGGTCCAGCACAGCGTGGGCACCCTGCAGGCTCCAACAGCCCTGGGTGAGAGTTAAGTAAGGAGGCACCTTCCAGCCTGTCCTCTGCCTCCTAAGCGCCCTGAGCATGTATGTCTTCCTTGTGCCCCAGCTTCTCGGGGCTAGGAAGGAGTCGCCCAGATCCCCAAGGAGCAAGGGTTAAGCTGGATTTCTATACAGCATCAGGGGTTCACTAGATGCTTCTAAAAAATCTCAAGGAAGGGGGCTTTACCAGTGCCCAGCCCCCAAGTAAAACGGTTTGGGCGGATTTGATGTCTTTGGCAGGAACTCAGCAATACTTTCCTGTTCTTTCACAATTCGGCAACAGAGAGAACTCTTGCATTTCTATTTCTCTTTTTGAAATGGCTTTAATCATTAAAAACCAGACCTGGTGATATTTCTTAAGCTTCTGCCTCAGTTTTGTTTGTTTTCCTATAGTCTCTTCCAGGATGACTTCATCACATTAGCTTGGGGGTGGGGGGGGGGAGGCACATAAAGGCACAATGAGTAGAATACAGGTTGTCTGGTCCTGGCTGCATTTGTCCCCAGGGCCAGTCCCTGTCAAACAGACATAAAGTGGGGTGGGAATTTCGCAGTGTAATAAAAGATATCCCAGGCTGCAAAGAGGGATGGAAATTATATTTCTTATTTTTATATTCCTTCATCGCAATTCGATCCATCAAACTTTTAAGTGTCTACCGCTTGCCAGGGCCTGCTTGGTACTGAGGATGCACAAAACAATAAAATTGGTCTCCCCAGTTTACTGAGGAGGACAGTCATATAAAACAATATAGCATCTGGTTTGGGCTATAAGTGTTTGAGGGTGTGCACTATGGAGAAAGGAGGAGTTCGGTTCAAATCTGGACTTCACCTCTTACTAACTGTAGTACACTGAGCAAGTTGCTTAGCCCTCACAAACCTCAGTTTCTCCATCCATAAAATGGGACTAATAATAGCATCTGCCTTTATAAGAGATAATGTATGTAAGCCATTAATCAACCTAGAGGCAGGCACAGAGTAAGTATTCATTAAATATTAGCTATTCTTCTCCAGTTACTTCTGATGAGTGTATGAACAAAGTGCTCTGGGAGTAATTAGTCCTGCTGTAGGAGTTACAGGGGACTTCACAGAGGAGGTGACACTGGATCTGGGTCTTTAGGGATTATTAGGAGTTTGCCAGACAGAAAGAATAGGATGTTTCAGATAACAGAATCGGCACCTACAAAGGCCTAGGGGTGGGAGTTGGGGGTGGGGGTGCAGTGAAAATCACAGCAGGTCCAGAAACCAGGAGCCATCAAACCTTACTAAGTGCACCTATGTGTTTTGGGGAGTGGTCGACCAAGCTCAGGAAAGGCCTTGAATGCCAAGCAAAGGAATTTGGCTAGATGTATCCTGCAGGTGACAAGGAGTCCTGAGAGATTCTGAAACTGAGGGTGACACAATCCCCTGAGCCAGCGCCTCAGCTGCTGCTCGGGAGCCTCACGTCTGCTTCTTTCTGCCCCTGCCCTCTCTGCAGATCATCAAGGACCAGAAGCTGCTGGTGATTGTCGGGGGCATGCTGCTGATCGACCTGTGCATCCTGATTTGCTGGCAGGCTGTCGACCCCTTGAGGAGAACAGTGGAGAGGTACAGCATGGAGGTAAGTGCTGGCCCCATCCGGAGGGAGGCTGGAAGGGACGTGGCTCCCATACCCGCGGGGACAGGGAGGCAGCGCAGCCCTCCAGCTGCCCAAAGTGCACTGCTGAACAAGAACTCAAGGTAGTTACCGGGGAATCTTCACAGCACTACTAGGGCCCACGTTCCCTATCAGAAACTCCTCATTTATTTCTGTTTCCTTCCATCTGAGACCAATTTCCGAAAGGCCAAATATAAAGTCTTCACTCCTGTGGGGAAAAAAAACAAAACAGTGAAAGAATTGTCTAGTGATACTAATATATGCAGAAATAAGAAATGTTGGGCCATTTAAATGAGTATATTCTCTGCACATTGCAGAAGCCCCCATTTGTGTGATCTGTCAGTCCAGAAATGAGATTGCGTTCCACCCTCCTTTATAGGATGTTCCCTAAGGAGTGCCAGTAGGGAGTAAACATCCTGATAGCTCCTTCTAGTTACCATATGACTTTCCAAGTGGGAAGTGCTGCCAAAATAAAGAAACTTACATAAAAGTACGGTTAAGTATGTATTGTAATAGTCTTGCGTTTGGCCTTGCCCTCTACTCGCACGGGTCTTCCCAGGATGCTCCAAATTAGAGAAGTTCAAGACCCTTTGGAAGAGGTGGTTTTGTTGTCTGGCTCCTAGATTAGTTAAACTTGCCTTTGTGGGAGAGAGCTGGCCTTGACCGGCTTGAACACGGGTGTGCCGTGAATGGTGATCTCTGTACCACGTAGCAAGTTCTATTGAGAGAACTAGAGTTTGCATCATTAGAGAAATCTTTTCGTGGACTGTAGTGCGGATTCTAACCTAATGTGGAAATGGTCATTTTATGCACTGGAGACAGAGGTTTTTACCCTTCTGGACAAGAAGGATTTCTAGCAAATAAGACACCCGGCTTCTACGTGTTCATAGGGGAACTTGTAGAGGGTTTACTGGGTGCCGTGAGAAGTCATGAAGCCGGAGCCGTGGCAGAGAATGGTGTTCTCTGCCAGCGTGGCTACAGGAGAGAGCTTCCAGGCTGGCCCTGCACCTCGCGGCCCTCAGCCACACTTGGAAAGAAGCAGGACTCCAGAGATGCCAAGGAGGAGAGCCGGGACATGGACTGTGCCCACGGTCCAAGAGGCAGAGGTCAGAGGCAGGCAGACTGTTTCCAGAAGGGAGGTGGCACCTGGTCACCACTCCTGGTGCATAGTTGGCAAAGTTCCCCCGGGGGACTTCCTCCCCCACTGCCAGAACTTGGAAATCCAGACAGGTTGTCAACAACAGGAGGAACCGTCATGGCCAAGCCAGCCATCGTGCTGGGGAGAGCCAGGGTGGGTGCTGAACATAAGCCTGATGCCAGTAATGGTAACATCAGTGACGGTGATAGCTAGTTCTGCGTGTTAGCTCACTAGATCCTCTCACAATAATTATGGAACAGGTGCTATCCTGAACCCCGTTTTCATTTTTTTTAATGTCTTCTTTATTTCTGAGAGAGAGAGAGCGTGAGCAGGGGAGGGTCAGAGAGAGAGGGAGACACAGAATCAGAAGCAGGCTCCAGGCTCTGAGCTGTCAGCACAGAGCCCGATGTGGGGCTAGAACCCAAACCGTGAGATCATGACCCGAGCCAAAGTTGGACACTCAACCAACTGAGCCACCCAGGCACCCTATCAACCCTGTTTTGTTTTGTTTTTTTTTTTTTAATTTCTAGGGGAGAGAGAGAGAAACAGCGTGAGCAGAGGAGGGTCAGAAAGAGAGGGAGATACAGACTCTGAAACAGGCTCCAGGCTCTGAGCTGGCAGTCAGCACAGAGCCCGACGTGGGGCTCGAACCCACGAACCGCGAGATCATGACCTAAGCGAAAGTCAGACGCCTAACCGACTAAGCCACCCAGGCGCCCCCCTATGAACCCCGTTTTAATGATGAGACAGAAACCCCAAGAGATTGCACTTGCCTAGGTTACCTAGCAGGTTAGCGGCAACACCACAAACTACCCTCTCGTGCACTACCCTCCCCTGCCTTTCAACACACAGATGGCACTTCTGGGTTTCAGGGGCTCTCACAGACCTTTGGCCATCAGCACAAACCTGTGAAGTGGGCAGGGCAAGGGAATGCTTTCACATTGTGCAGATGAGGGCTGAGATTGGAGCGCAGGCCAGAAGGGGGAAGCAGGCCAGGATGTCAGGGAGGGAGAAAGCAAGTCAGGCGGATCCGGCTGGAAGACCTGCGTCGGGGCGGGTGGACAGAGGCCAGACTCTGCTGGCTTGAAGCCTAGCCGTGGGTGGCTGGGGAAGCAGGGCATGGCTACCTCCACTGGAGGTTAAGGTGGAGGCCAAGTACGCACTAGGGGTCTCCCAGGCTCTGGCTGTGGCAGGGAGAGGCCGTAGGGCTGGCGTCAGCCTGAGTCAGCAGACTCCGGAAATGGATCCGGGAAGCCTGTCCCCCTGGGCCCTTTAAAGGAGATCAACCTCGTGCTTTAGTCCGATTAGTGTTAAGTGACTGTCTGCTATCACCGACCTTACCTTTCTTCCTTCCTTTCTGAAAGAAGTACTGAGGCTCTCAGTGTCTCTGTGCAGAGGACCGCAGCCCACTTGCGACCTTTCAGGGCAGTGGGTCTCAAAGGAGCTGTGGGGGTGCCATGGAAATGGCTCACTGCGTAGATGAGGAGACTGAGTCTGGGGACAGGATGTTCCTGCCCAGGGGCATCCAGAGTTTCCAAAGTGGGGCCTGGAGGAGAGCCAGCTCCCTGGCTCTCTGCCCAGATACTCCGTCTCTGTGTTTCCCTCCAGGTATCTGCCGAGATTTCTCTCTGAACCTTTTCTGGCCCGCTCCTCTTTCTCTCCTCTTATTTTAGGGTTGCCCTGTCATTCTGTTGCCATGGTAGCAGAACCCTTTGATTTGTCGACCCACAGCCCCGTAGGCTTATTGTCGGTTTTCCACCAAACAGCACCGAGCAGTCGGTTGCTTCCTCTCAGACCCTCCTCTCCCGGACACAAGGACACAATGTGGTGGTTGAACGGTGTACCTGGGGGTGAGGTGTCCTAAATTCTCCTTCAGGGGGCTGTTTTTTCCAGAACACGCCCCCCCCCCCATGAGAGAGAAAGTCTTTGCTTGGGGGAGAAGCGATCAAAGATCTTTGTCCTCTGTCCCCACCTCCCCTCCCCTCCCTGGGTGCCTTTGGTTGCTCTGGGCACTCTGAACACCTCAGGATTCCAGTCATAGGCCTTGCTCTGTGTTACGCTTCCAAGCCTTTGCCTGTGCTATCCCCCTTCCAGAACTTTCTCTGACAAGGAAATGAACTTCAGTTCCTGGCCTCCGTGTTACCTCTACAAGGATGTGTCCCCGAGTTCTCCCGCTCTACCAGATTGAAGCTCCTGCTCCTCCCCACTCCTGTCCCTAGCTTCCTGGCATTTCCTCTGTTGGGACACTTAGTGTGCTGTTCATCTCTGCTGAGCACATCCCTGCCCCTAGCCCTGCTGGACTGCCAGCTTCTCCAGGACAGAGCCAGGTCAGACACACACGCACACACACACACACATGCTGCCCAGCATTACCTCTGCACACAGAGGTAAGCCCAGTAATCATGGCCCTTGATCTCATGGCCCCCACAGGTTAGTTGATCGGCAAACAGGAAACACAGAAAGAAGCACGATCACTTTAGACCACATAGCATAATTAGATTCTGAAAGCAGTTAGAAGTAAATAAGCAAGATGAAGAGTTGGCGAATAAAGGAAGGACCCGGTGGGGGCGGGGGGGTGGGGTGTGCGATTCTCCCAGTGAGAGTGTGTGCAAATGTCCGGAGAATGAAAAGCTGATTCTGGAGTCCTACTGGATACATCCCAGCTGCACACCCTTATTCATTTCCATGCAATAAATATTTATATGGCACTTGTTATGTGCCAGATCCTATTCTAAGGATAGAATATGATATATATAGCATTTTAAAAATTTTGTATACTTAATAGATTTTGTTGCTTAGAGTTTTTGGCTTACTTAAAACATTAACAGTAAGTACAGAGAGCTCCGTTATACACCCCACAGTTTCTTCTATTACTAACATCTTGCATTGTGTGATGTGTTTGTTAACAAACCAATACTGATTCATTATTATTTACTAAAATCCATAATTTATCATTAGGTAGGGTTCACTCTTTTCTTTAAAAAAATTTTTTTAACATTTTTATTATTAAGAGACAGAGCATGAGCAGGGAGGGGCAGACACAGAATCTGAAGGAGGCTCCAGGCTCTGAGCTGTCAGCACAGAGCCCAACGCGGGGCTTGAACTCACAAACCTGAGCCGAAGTCGGATGCTTAACCGACTGAGCCACCCAGGTGCCCTAGGGTTCACTCTCTGCTTTGCACACTATACAAGTTTTGTCAAATGCCAAAGTTGTGTGTCCACCATTACAGTGTCATAGAGAACAGTTTCACTGTCCTAAATATCCTCAATGCTTTGCCAACCCCCAGTAACCACTGATCTCTTTAGTGTCGTGACAGTTTTACCTTTTCCAAAACGTCATATGGTTGGAATCATGACAGGTAGCCTTTTCAGAATGGTCTCTCCCACTTAGCAATATGCGTTTAAGGTTCCTCCATGTCTTTTCATGACTTGATAGCTCATCTCGTTTAATCACTGAATATTCCATTGTATGGCTATGCCGCAGTTAGTTTATCTATTTGCCCATCAAACGACACCTTGGTTGCTTCTAAGTTTTGGCAATTATGAATAAAGCTGCCATAAGCATTTTTGTGTAGGGTTTTGTGTGGACTTAAGTTTTCGACCCATTTGGGTAAATACCCTAGAAGCATGATCACTGGATCATATGCTAAGTCCATGTTTAGCTTTATAAGAAACTGCCAAACTATCTTGCAAGGTGTCTGTACCATTTTCCATTCCCATCGGCAATGAGTGAGAATTTCTGTTGCTATACATTCTTGCCAGCAACAGAATAACTGATAACTGGTGTTATCAGTGTTTTGGATTTTAGCTCTTCTAATAGGTATGAAGTGATATCGCATTGCTGTTTTCGTTTGCAATTTCTTAATGACCTATGATGTGGAGCATCTTTTCATATACTTATTTGCCATCTGTGTATCTTCTTTAGTGAGATGTCTGTTTAGATCTTTTACTCACTTTTTAATTAGGTTGTCTTCTTATTGTTGAATTTTAAAAGTTCTTTGTGTATTTTGGATGCAAGTCTTTTATCAAATATGTTTTGTGAATCTTTTCTCTCAGTCTCTATCTTTTTCATTCTCTTAACATTGTCTTTTGTGAAACAGAATTTTTTTATTAATAAAGCCTAACCTATCTTTTTTTTTTCTTTCATTGATCATGTTTTCAGTGCCGGATTTAAAAACCCATTGCCGGGACGCCTGGGTGGCTCAGTTGGTTGAGTGTCTGACTTCGGCCCAGGTCATGATCTCACGGTTCGTGGGTTTGAGCCCTGCATCGGGCTGTGTGCTGACAGCTAGCTCAGAGCCTGGAGCCTGTTTCAGATTCTGTATCTCCCTCTCTCTGACCCTCCCCTGCTCATTCTCTCTCTCTCTCCCTCTCTCAGAAATAAATAAAGCATAAAAAAATTAAAAACTCATTGCCAAACCCAAGGTCACCTAGGTTTTCTCCTATTATCTTTCAGAAATTTTACAGCTTTGCATTTTTCACTCAGGTCTATAGTCCATTTTGAGTTAATTTTTGTGAAAAGATACAAGGTCATTTTATAGATTCATTTTTATGCATATGAATGTCTAGTCGTTCCAGCACCATTTATCAAAAATATTATCCTTTCTCCATTGCCTTTGTGTCTTTGCCACAGACCAGTTGACTACATTTGTATAGGTCTATTTCTGGACTCTCTATTCTGTTCCATTCATCTATTTGTTCTTTTGCCAATATCACATTGTTCTGATTACTATAGTTTTATACTAAGTCTGGAAGTCAAATAGTGTCTGCTCTCCAACTTTATTCTTCTTCAACATTGTATTGGCTATTCTGGGTCTTTTGCTTCTCCGTGTAAACTTTAGAAACAGTTTGTTAATATCCACAGAGTAACTTACTGGGATTTTGTTTGGGACTGTGTTGAATCTATAGACCAAATTTAGAAGAACTGATATCTTAACAATATTGGGTCTTCCTATCCATGAACATGGAATGTCTCTCTATTATTTAGAGCTTCTTTGATTTATCAGAGCTTTGTAGATTTCCTCACATAGATCTTACACGTATTTTGCCAGATTTATACCTAAGTATTTTATTTTCCTTTTGGTGAGAGTACAAGTGGTATTGTGTTTTTAATTTCAGATTCCAATTGCTCATTTCCAGTATATAGGAAAGCAATTGACTTTTGTATACTAACCTATATCCTACAGCCTTGTTATATAATTACTTATTAGTTCCAGGAAGTTTTTTTGTTGACTCTTTGGAACTTCAAAATAGATAATCATGTCAACTGCAAACGAACAATTTTATTTCTTCCTTCCCAATATGTATACCTTTTATTTCCTTTTTTGTCTACTATTTGTATTAGCTAGGGCCCCGAATACAATGTTGAATAGTAATGGTGAGGGGCGCCTGGGTGGCTTAGTCGGTTAAGCGTCCGACTTTCGCTTAGGTCATGATCTCGCGGTTCGTGGGTTCGGGCCCCGCGTCAGGCTCTGTGCTGACTGCCAGCTCGGAGCCTGGAGCCTGTTTCAGTCTGTGACTCCCTCTCTCTCTGACCCTCCCCTGCTCACGCTGTCTCTCTCTCTCTCCTAGAAATAAATAAAACATTAAAAAAAAAAATTTAAAAAAAAAAAAAAAGAATAGTAATGGTGAGAAGGGAGCATTCCAACCTTATTCCCAATCTTAGAGGGAAAGTATCTAGTTTCTCACCATATTACAGATGTTAGTATATTTTTTTTTCTCAAGGAGTGTGTGTGTGTGTGTGTGTGTGAGAGAGAGGGGTGGGGGAAAAATAGTTCAGCTGTCCAAAGTCAAGGGTCCCTCTGGCGAGGTGACAAGAAAGACAAATGAAGATGTGGGCAGAGCCGGTCGTTAGGGACATAACGTGCTAAACAGAGGAGGTTAAATTTCAAATTAAAGACATTTAATCAGGGGAGTGACATGATCAGATTTGCCCTGGCTGCAGGGTGAGAACAGATGGAGGCGTGAGGCTGGAGGCTCAGGGAAGGCTCAGAGATGGGTTTTGCTGTAATCCAGGCAGGAGCTGATGGTGACCTAGAGCAGGGCAGTTGCAGTAGGAACAGGGAGAAGCGGGTGGCTTTGAGTGAGATTGAGGAAGCAGAAGTGACAAGGCTTGGTGATTGATTGACTCTAAAGGATGGGGCAGGAAGACGGCAAGGGCAACGCCCAGATCTCTGGGTGGTGGATGGCAAACCTCTTCACTGAGGCAGGGTGCAGAATAAGGAGCCAGTTTGGGAGGGAATGTGAGGGGCTCGCTTCTGGGCAGAGGGGCTCAGATCGGATATAGGGTCTTAGAGCACGAGGGAGTAGTTTGTCCTGTAGATAGAGATTGGAGGGGGGGGCCGTGGGCATGAGTGCCACCACTCAGGGAGTAGGTGCAGTGACAAGTGACGATGTCCTGACTGGAGCCTGAGGAGCCACAAAGCAGTGCTGGGGACAGAAGAAGCCTGGGAAGGGAATTTTGAAGCAGTGGTCAGGAAGGAAGGGAGTAGCCAGGAGAGAGCTGTCCGAAAGCTGGGCCATGAGAGAGAGAGAGAGCTGTCCGAAAGCTGGGCCATGAGAGAGAGAGAGAGCTGCCCGTGCACAGGGGGCATTCAAAGAAGGGAGAGCTCTCTGAGACAAATACCACAGACCAAGGCGAGGGCTGACAGGTGCACCCCCGACTCGGCCCCCAGCTTAGTACTCCCGCATTGCATCTCAGCCCTCTCTTCCTATGCTTTACAGAGTCTGATGGGAAGATGAGCTGTTTCTGCATTTCAGATATAGCAGGTGTGGGCCAATCTGCCAAGTAGGCTAAAAGGGGGTTTTCAGCTATGATTTGTATTCTTGAGAAAAAAGGGAAAACACTTGTTTTTTAATACTACTCTACTAGTGGTGATGGTGAATAGGTGTTATATACACAGGTCTGGAGCTCGAGGAGACATGTAAGATGTGTAAGGGAGATGGGAACTTGGATGTGGTCAACACACAGATGGCATTCAAACCCTTGGATGCGAGCACTGCAGGGGGAGGGCATATAGATGGAGATGAGAAAGGAAGCAAGGACAGACCCTCAGTCACTCCAGTGTTTGGACATCAGGAAGGTAGGAAAGAAACAGCAAAGGACCTAGAAGGAGAAGCCACCAAGATAGGAAGGAAACCAGATGAGTTTGGTGTCTAGCAAACCAAATGAAGAAAGTGTTTTGGGGGGAGGTTTTGACCACATGGGTCAAATGCTGGTTTTAGATCAAGTAAGATGAAAACCAAGAATTGACATGGTATATGTGTTCATACACACACACCCATATGGTTTAATTTTTTCTTTTAAGGAAAATAGTCTGAGATGATTTCCCCCGGAAGTAAAAGCAGTGTATACTGCTGGTGTGAAGACAGCCTATGAACCTAGGTGGAAGACTTGTTTGGTTTTTTCCCCCCCAAGCCTTCCTTTTATGCCAGGCCGCCACCTCCACCTCCACTTGACCACTCTGAAATGGTTTTGAAATGAAGAGAAAATGGCAGACAGCACTAAAAGTCACTGAAAGTTGAACACCCCGCAGAGCCACAGGGCAGCATCCTTAGACTACCTGCCCTGCCTGCAGACATTGCCCCATCTCTCCCAGGCAGGTGGCAATAAGAAACGGAATCATGTGCAATCACCCATGGGAGCCATGTGTGTGGCGTTTATTTATGGAAATGGTGAAAGGCTGTCTCCATAGGCTGCAAGCAGCCTACATCAAGAATTCCCAGCACTCCAGGTTCTGTGGCTTTCTGGCCATTCAGGCAGTAATCAAGTTCAGGGCAGTCTGGAATAAAGGGGTATTTCAAACTTCCCTCCATATTCCATGCTTTTACCATTCTTTATGAGGAAGCAAACCAGGGCTTTCAAAGTCATAGACTACACTTGGCTTTGAAACTGGTGGCTCATTCCAGTATGTTTCTATGGAAACAGATATTGGAAGAGGCGAATACATAGAGTTTTAAATAATTTTCACGCTTATCTTCTACCTCCCTCTACAGTTGCTCTGCAGAAAAATCCAGTCACAAAGCAAATACTTTCTGGAAACATCTGGTATCCTCATAAAGCTTGTCCAAGCTCCATCTCACACTATTCATTTTGAAATAAAGAGATATCAGAATGGCCAAGGATCAGGGCCCACTCTTCTCTGTGGGCTGTTCACAGGTGGCCTGGTGGCCCAAAGTTTTGATGCAAAGGGTCACATTCCAAGTGATGGGTCATCACTGCCAGCCCTAGACAGTGGGACAGGTCTTTATCATCCATAGCTTTCTATGAGCTCATGGATGGCTGGTCTGGGACCCCAGCAAATGCAGACCAACTCCCAGGCAGGGTAGTGGGATCCCACAAGGACCTCTGGCGGAGTCAGGCCCTGGTTAGCCTGACTAACTCCTCCCGGGAGATGCTTGCACCGTCTGAGCTTCTGGCCAGGTCACTCTCCTGGTTCAAATCCTCCTCATGGGCTAGAGGATGAAGCTGACACTCAGCAGGCCCAGAGGACCTTGACATTCTGGCTTCATTTGCCTCCCCACCTCTGGGCCCCTCCTCACTCCTTGTGCTCAGCTACACGGAGTGATTGGCATTCTTCCAAAATATCAGACTCTCTCTTCCTCCACACCTTCATACGTGCCATCCCCTCTACCCAGTACAGCCTCCACACCACCTCAAGGTGCCATTTTCGTGCAGAAAGTTCCCATTTGACCTTCAAGAAGCAGCTCTGAAGCATCTTCTCCGGGAGCCTTTGGAACACACAGACTCTGCCCCAGATGCATCTGCCTAAGCCCCTTAACCCTGTCTGCCCCTCATTCCCGTCACAGCACCAGTAATTGACTGTCTGTGCACTCAGCCCCCCTAGTCTGTGACCTCCTTGGAGGGCAAGGCCATCTGTGTGTCCCCAGTACCCACTCACTGGCAGGGCCTGGCTCAGAGTAAGTGCTCGGTAAATATTTATTGAATAAATTGTTTCCTCCACCTGGAACTCTCTCCCCATGCCTCCATATGTCCAAATTCAACCCATCTGTCTGGGCCCATTAAGCCGGCTTCTCCAAGAAATGTCTTCGCCGAGCTGCAATTTAATTTAATATTACACCCTCGCCTTTTATCAAGGGCCCACTTATGGGGCTAAAGCTGCCAATTGAAGAATGATTCAGCATCTTCTATAAAGGACTGTTGTTCAGTTTGTGACTTAGTGCCCCTGAGATGAAGATCCGCAGGATAGATCCTCTTGGAATTTAGCGCCAGGAAATGGATTGTGCTCTCCCCGTGAACTTGTATCTACTTCCTTCCTTCGATCAGGCAATCGTAACTGAATAAGCCACTCTGTCTTTTTAACCTTGGCTGCCAGAAATTAGGAACCAAATTCAACACTCTGGCCGCAGTAACCATCTTATCTCAGGTTCCTGGAGGATTATCTTGCTCTCTGATCGTTTGTCTTTATTTTTAACTGTCCTCCTGTGTTTGGGCTTTTATTGTATGCTGCCTCAGGCCCTTCGGGAGACGAGGCAAGGTGTAAATTCCAGATTAAGTTATTAAAATGAGAATGCAGGGCAAGATTTAATTGGAATAAGATGCCAGGGAGACATTTAGGGATGTGCACAGATACTCGCCTTCTGGCGTGGGTCCCGGCTCAGCCCCAGCTGCAGTCCGCATCGTGGGCCCCGCATGTGCACAGATGGGCTCTGCTGGCCACAGCCACATTTCTGGAACATCTTGTATCATCAGAAGGCATCTCAGATATGTGAGAGATTGCAGTTTATTTCATCTTCCTTGTTGGATTCTCTTGTGCCTTCAGAGGCACTCGGGCTCTGAAGGCCCCTCGGGATGAAAGCAAAAGACACGGAGCCACAACACCAGGGCACAGCCCTGAGGTTAGAGATTCTCTGGTTCCCTACCTGTCCAGGTGCTTTCCCGGGGGGTGATCTGTTCGCTAGAAATTCTCAAGTGCCTGGAACAGAGTGGCTAGAAAATTGCCTGTGATCCTGGCATCTTCTGGCCACTGTGTATCTTGGTAAAACCTTTCTGGAGCAAAATAAGCCTTTAAATTTGGGTGATTTTTCCCCACCCCGACATGTCCATGTCAGCAGAAACATGAGCTGTTGCACCCACAGAGACCTTCCCTCTTTTTAGTGAAGAAAATTCCAAACAACCTACTCTTTGTAAATGATGTGTCATTGGGGTGCTCCTTCAGCGGTTACGGGGGGCCCCTGTGTCTGCCATGCTCAGGCTCCCTCAAGGACTGCACAGGCTGGTGGGCAAGATTAGACACACACACACACACACACACACACACACAGATTCACATGAATGGACTGTCACCAACTGCATCCTCTCTATGACACGTGCCTCCAGATTCTCGGTCTAAAGTTTAAGTTACAGTGCTGAGACAGTGGACCTTCTTTTCTAAAGTACGAGCCAGGATGGAGTTTGGATCCAGAGAGTGAAAAAGCAAAAGAGAACATGTGTTAGTCAGGGTGTGCTAGGTTTTGCTGTGGTGGCAACTAAATAAATGAGTAAATAACCCAGGACTAAGATAATAGAGGTTCTTTACTCATCAGAGTACTTGTCCACCGGGATCCCCCCCAGGGTCCTAACTTGAGGACACAGCTGGTGGGCATCTTCTGGGACAGCTTGTGCCGCAGGGGGAAAGAGTGCATGGTAAAGTGTGTACTGACTTTTAAAGCTTCCACTCCAAAGCATCACGTGTCGTTTCCACAGATACTCTACTGGCCAGAACGTGTTAACTGTCCCTGCCTGAGTTCAGTGGGGGCAGGAAAGAGCCATCCTAATATGTGTCCGGAGGGAGAGGGACAACCAGGTATTGATCCACAGGGTTCTCTGTATATAGAGCATTGACTACGCTAGGGTACATTCTGCATGAATGAGTATGGCACATTCCATCCACATTCCTATCACTGTCACAAATACCGCCGCATCCACTAGAATGGGAGCTCCATGATGATGTGGTGGGGAGGTGGGGGGTGGGAGGGAGAGTTGTCTTTAATTCACTGCTATATCCCAGCACCCGGAAAAGTGCACAGCACATAGTACACACTCAGTAAATAATATTAACTGAATAATTGAACCCGGCCTGAGAGCGATCATATTAGGAGATCAGTGGGACAGAAAACATTTCCTGGTCCAGGGTCATGTAGATTATACTTATCTTCTCCTCTAAGAGTTTTATAGATTAGGCTTACATTTAGGCATTCGCTCTGTTTTGAGTTAACTTTTTATATGGTGTGAGGTAATGATACAAATCACTTCTTTTACATGTGGGTATCTAGTTGTCCAAGGAAACTTTGCTGAAAAAAATATTCTTTCCCCCATTGAATAGTCTTCTAACCCCTATGCAAAATCAATTGACCATTGATGTATTGTTTATTTCTGGACACTCAATCGTATTCCATCAGTCTACATATCTGTCCTGATGCCAACACCACACTGTCTTGATTACTATCACTTATGGTTAGCCTTGAAATTGGGGAGTGTAAGTCCCACAGATTTGTTCTTTTTCAAGTCTGTTTTGGCCACTCGGGGTCCTTTGCTTCCATTAGTCCTACAGGATCAGTTTTTCCACGTTTGCAAAAAAGACCATTGGGATTTTCATC
Source organism: Hyaena hyaena (assembly GCF_003009895.1). Taxonomy (NCBI): domain Eukaryota; kingdom Metazoa; phylum Chordata; class Mammalia; order Carnivora; family Hyaenidae; genus Hyaena; species Hyaena hyaena. The sequence goes on from NW_024080724.1 coordinate 845,871, forward strand.
GGGGTTGCATTGAATTTGTAGACATTTTGGGGAGTACTGACATGTTAGCTAATTAACAAACCGTAAAGGGCCCCCAACATTCTATCTCACCTCGTCCTGTTTTTCCATCACATCATTTATCTTTCACTCTGTTTTCTGTCTTCCTCCACTGGAATGTTAGCTCCATGCAATAGGGCCCTTGCCAGTCTTGCTCCGTGCTCTACCCTCAAAGCCTAGCATAGCACCTGCCAGGCATATAGGAGGTGTTTAAGTTACGTTGGTAAAATGGACAAGTGAAGGATGAGCAAAGGAATGCATGTATGAATGAGTGAATGAGTGAGTGAATGAATGAATGAATGGACACGATTCCCTGGCATGACTCTTTTCAGCTTTGACAACCTGTGACCAGGTGATACAGTTACTCAGCTGCTGGCTTAGAGCACTGGGTAAATATGTTGACACTGAAAAGAAAAATAACATTTTAAAGTGATATTTAAAGAAGATTTGTAAATGATTTTAAAGCTGGGCTACATGTGTGGTTCTCAATCCTGGCTGCATCACCCAGAAAAGATCTTTTGTAAAATACTGGTCTTCAGGTGACACTCTCCAGAAAATCAGAATGAGCAGTGGGATTTTTTTTAAGTTGCCCTGGGTTCTAGTATGCAGCCAGGGTTGAAACCTTCTGGACTAGCCTCTCACTAGTCTTTAGGAAGGGCCCAGGGCTGCCCTGTGGATGCCAGAGCTAGATCTAGACCAGGGCAATACATTAACGGCTAAAAAGATAAGAGAAGAAAAACCTGAATCCAGAAGACCTCAAGTCCAGATGGTCCCTTTCCACCCCCCACCTTGACCTCCGGTCAGAGGATGTGATAGTGACAGAGGACATGCAGACTCAGAAAGGGCCACCTGGGAAGGCTTACGTGTGTGAATCCTACAGAGCTGAATGAGCTCAGTCTCATGAGTTTCTGAAAATCTTCATCAATTGTTTCCCCAATGGAAGAGAGAGAGAGCAAGGAATAGAAAAAAGAAAAAGCTATAAATTTGTTTCTGCCATGTTTTTCATCGCAGGTGAAAGGCAGGTGAGCAAGTTCCAAACCAAAACGTTAGGTTAAACAAACAAACAAAACAAAACAAAACAAAAAAAAACCTGTGAAGCCACCAACCACAAGAAATCAACAGGAAAGCAAGGGCCATTGGGACCACAGTGTCTGGGCACCTCAGCACTCACAGTGGCTCCGAAATGGAACCATCGACCACTTGGTGAATATTTGTTATTTTGGGCCATTGTTTGGCTTAAAGTTTCTGCCTAAACAACGGTGGATTAAATTTCAAACACTGAGTCATTTTGACCTTGACATAGGATGGAACATATAACATGACCCAAACATGCTCAGTTCAGTTCAGAGGACACTGACACTAACTGAGGACCCCTCCTAAATGCTCAGGGGATAGCAACGTAATCACAGGTCCTGCCCAGTTCTCAGTGCCCGGCCCGGCCACTCTCCTGCCCTTCTGCAAACTGGGGCCTTGATCCCGGGTCTCTCCCACATGGGCACAGGCACTCAAGAGTTGGCAAATGCATACTATAAAAACAGCAGTGCCTCATATCTCAACAGCATGGCACAGTTCACAAAATACCTGGACATCCCCATTTTAGAGATGAGGAAACTGAGGCTGAAGAGGTGAACTGACCAGCCTGAGATGACCTTGCTACACATTGAAACTGTCCCCAGCCCCGGCCATGTGGTGTCAGATGACGTGAAAGCCCTTCTGCTAGAACAGGCCTGCCAGTCTCTGGATACTTCCTGCTTTTTTTTTTTCCTTTTCGCGTCAGTCCCGTGTTTTACTTGTTTTGTTTTAAAGAAACATTTTCTTCAGTGATGCTTTCAAAATTATTAGCATCTATTGTGCCCAGTGTTCTCTTATAAATGTTTAAATCTCTTTTACATCTGTGATTATCTGGTTGATGTTTCATAAGCGTGGAGCACTTGTGACCAGATGTTCAAGCCCAGCAAATTTAGATCCGAGAGCATCGCAGTCCAGCCCGTCCTCTGTAGCAGTCTGTTCAGCCTTCGTGCAGGATTTCAACGAAGCTGCGTTGTCTTGGTAATAACAGCAGCAAAAATAATAATAGCAGTGTGTGTTGAGTGCATATACTATGTACTAGGCCCTGTTTCAGACGCTTCACATTGCCAGCTCATTTAATCCTCACAACAGCCCCATGCAGTTCTTACCATTATCTACAGATGAGGAAACTGAGGCACAGACCGTTTAAGCGACGTGCACGTAGTCACGCAGCAGGTAGGTCTGTGAGAGATGGTCCGCAATGGTTATGCAAATAGACTCTGGAATTTAGATTTAGCTTCAGATCCCAGCTTAGCCACTTACTGTGTGAAGTTAGGTTAGTACAGTGGGTTGACTTGTGACCCCAAGAGATATATCAACATCCCTACACCCGGAATCTATGAACAGAATCTGATGTAGACAAAGCGTCCCTGCAGATGGAACTGAAGATCTTAAGATGCGATCATCCTGCATTACCGAGATTGGCCCTAAATCTAGTGGCAAGTGTCCTTATAAGAAACAGAAGAGGACAGACACAGACACAGAAGAGAAGGCCGTGGGAAGGGAAAGGCAGAGACTGGAACGGTATGTGGCCACAGGCCAGGGAAGTACCGCCACCGGGAGCTAGAAGATGTGCAGGGTTCTACCCCAGAGCCTTCAAGGAGGCGAGCCCTGCCAGTATCTTGCTTTCGGACTTCTGCCTTCCAGAACTGTGCAAGAATAAATTTATATGGTTACAAGGCACCCAGTTCGTGGAAATGTGTTCCAGCAACTGTAGGAAACTGATACATACAGTGAGTGACAACTTCTGAGGGCCACAGTCTTCATCCATATGCGGGTCTCGATAGTAATAGTTCCTACTGCACAGGGCTTTGGGGAGGGTTAGAAGAGCCAGTCCCTGGAGAGGACTTACCCTGTGCCCAGCACATCAAGGGCTCTCGACGAAGGTTAGCTATACACGGAGCACTCTTTATTACCTGGCCCCTGGCCACCCCGCCCCTCGGCCCCCTGAGAACTTGTCCCTCATCTTGCCATTTTCCTGTGTCTGACTCCTTGTCACTGGGTCCCCTGAGCCCAGACCAGCACATGCCTGGCTCAGGAACCTCAGAGGAATCAAATCTGATGCCCAAACCCAGACTGCACAGCCTGTTTTCTCTGAGCCACCGTCGCCAAAGCCGCCAGAGCGAGACGATGAACATCCACGCACGGCGTTTTAATATTTCACCCAAGAAGTCATTTTCTTACATGAGTCAGACACAGAAGCCTCAGAGAATTAAATGAGGAAGGTAACTCTGGGCCGGAGCGATTTCTGCCAACGGGTGTGGAGGATTTTCCTGTGTCTGCTCGGCTCTTTCTTTCTTATCTGTGTCTTACAGCAGACGGGAAGCCAGCTGACGAGAGATTGCATGTTCTTACCAATTATTAAAAATATATGGCCGCCTTCTGGAAAGGCATTCACATGCCAAGGAAATGGAATGCATTCACAACCCAGGCTCCTGCACTGGGGCTTTGGAGGATTGATGAGGTAGCCACAGATACCACAATCCAAGGTTCTGATCCATATTCCGCCGTCTCCTAGCTGTGTGACCTTGGGTGAGTGATTCACCCTCTCTGAGCCCCGGTGCCTATTAGGAAAGATCCATGCCTCCCTCACAGGTTTACCAGGAGCATCAACTAGAGAAACATGTTCAAGTGCCTCTCACTGAGCCTGACCCATAAAAGGCATTCCATCATTGTGACTTTCGCTCTCACTCCTGACTCCATAAGGAAATTAACACAACTACCCTGCCAGCCTCCCAGGGAAGTCCTGAGGAGCAGGGCTGCGTGTGAGGTGGATTTATTCATCCCAGTGCACTCCTACCAAAATCCATTCGCTGAATCCTTCTAGTCACCGTGAGCAGAGAGAGTCCTGTTCCCATTTTGCAGGGGAGCACCCAAAGGTACAGAGTCGAGTGAGGGCTCTGGACCATCCAGGTAGCGGGTGGGGCCCCGAGGCACAAGCCAGGCCTGCTGCTCCCCAGAGCCATGCTCCGTCCATGCTCCTCGCCGACTCCCACATGAGGCCGTGGAGGGGAAGCTGCTTCCTAAGTAGCAGAGCTCCACCCCAGGATGAAGCTTTTACTGTGTCTCCAGCATTTGTCCACCACCAGGCGTCCTAACTGCCATCTTGTCCACATTGACTGTCCTCAGCTCTCCCTTCTAGGCACAAACCAGTTGGATCAGTATCATATGGCCCATTCCATGGCCGTGTATGAACATAAGCACGTGTGGTCATCACCCATCCACGCATGCACCCTCGCCCTGCCCCGAGCCTCCTCCCACAGCCACGCCCCGGGCCCCTCCCACACGCGCACACCCCCACACCCAGGAGGCTCTCGCCACAACCTGCTGGCACCATAAGGCTGCTGTAGAGACAGGAGCCGTTCATTCTTTGCGCAAACCTCATTTGCTAGGCACTGCTACGTGCCAGAGGCTGGGGCCACGGCTCTGGGGGAGGCACGGCCCCTGCGCTCAGGACTCCATCCGTCCGGGGGAGACGGGAATGTTCGCTGACCACGTCAGTGCAGGTGGAAGTGCTGGAACAGCCCCGCCCCCAACCCTGTAGGATCACGGAGGCTGACCTCACAGGCCCATCATCCTGTTTTGGGAAATAGTTCACCAAAACAAAAAAGGAGAGAGGGGACTTTTTTCTCCCCGAGTCTCGAAAGAAGAAGAGGGACTTGGATGGTGTAAGAAAACAGGAGCTGTGTGAAGCAGTCTAGCATTTCCCCCAAAAATTAAACAGAGTTACCTTTGGACCCAGCGATTCCGCCCATGGATTCCCACTCAAGAGAGATGACAATGTGCGCACTTAATAATGGCAAAAACAAGTGGAAACAACATGAACCTCTATCAGCTGGTGAATGGGTACACAAAATGGGGTGTTTCCAGACAATAGAGTATTATTCGGCCATAAAGATAAAGGAAGCTTGAATACACACAGCACCTTAACAGCATTATGTTCGGTGAGAAAAGCCAGACACTACATGGCCCCACGTTGTATGATTCTGTCCATGTGAAACGTCCAGAATAGGCAAACCCACAGAGGCAGAGAGTAGATCAGGGGCTGCCTAGGGGGTTCTTTTTGGAGTGGCAGATACGGTTTGGAATTAGATGGTAGTGATGGTTGAACAGCATTGTAAATACAATAAAAACCAGTGATTGTACACTGGAAAATGGTTAAGACGATGCATTTTTGGTGATGTGAATTTTATCTCAAAAAATTTTGTAAGGAGTAAAAGTACACAGGGGCACGCCGGGGGAAGGGCACTCCAAAGCAAGGGCAAGAAGAGTTGGAAATGCTTTGGGAGAAGAGCAACTTTCCAATCCAACCAGAGCATAACGCATTGTATTTTTCTACTGCTGCTTCACAGCTTCGGAAGACTGACTGCCAGCCCTAATCTCTATCGAAGCCGTTAGGATATTTTCAGTTGCAAGTGACTAAGTTGGAGTGCAGAGTGGAGGCCACATGCTGGCATCCTGGAAAGGGGCAGAGGTAATGTGGACTTCAGGCACACCGTTTGGTCAGGGATCCCTTCCATTTCTCTGTGATTCTTTCGTTCCTGCCTTCCTCTGTGCATGAAATATGTCATCACACTAGCTTCCCACATGCTGTGGAGATCTGAAAAGGAAGATGCATTTCATCTAGAAAGACCTTAGAAATTTTGGACAAAATAAGGGGCGCCCGGGTGGCTTAGTCGGTTAAGTGTCTGACTTCAGCTCAGGTCATGATCTCACAGTCTGTGGGTATGAGCCCTGCATCCAGCTCTGTGCTGACAGCTCAGAGCCTGGAGCCTGCTTTGGATTCTGTGTCTCCTTCTCTCTGCCCCTTCCCTGCTCTCGCCTCTGTCTCTCTCTCTCTCTCTTTCTCAAAAGTAAATAAACATTTAAAAACAATTTTTAAATTTTTTGGGCAAAAATAGGACTTTAGCTGAGCTTTTTTTTTTTTTTTTTTTTTTTTTTTACAAATAGTTTGTCAAATTAGTTTCTACATAACACTCAGTGCTCATCCCCAAAGTGCCCTCCTCCATGCCCACCCCCCCTCCCCCCCACATCCATCAGTCCTCAGTTTTTGTCAGCATTCAAGAGTCTTTCATGGTTTGCCTCTCTCCCTTTCCCCCACCATTTCCGCCCTTCTTCTCCCGCTTGTTCCTCCGTCAAGTTCCTCCTAATCCTCCTATACGTGCACACATATGATATTTGTCCTTCTCTGCCTGACTTATTTCGCTCTAGCTGAGCTTTAAACAATGGGCAAAGCCTCAAGGAATAGAGGCATTCCCAGTAGATGAAAATCCTCGAGCAGGTGTGTGTAGGAAAGGGTTCAAGAATCAGTTGCATCTGGTTGCTCTTCTGGTAGAAAGCAGGTGCAGGGCTAGAAGGAGCTTGGACTTCAACCTCAGAGGCAATTGGGAGCCATTAAGGGAGTTGTAGCCGTGGAGCAATGCGATGAGGTCTTTATCAAAGTTCACTCTAGTTACCAGATTCCACTGTCATATGAAAGGAGATAATACCGTGCGTGTGTAACACAACGTACTTATTTGCGCTGAAGTGTCATGAAGTATGAAATTTACTTTCAAATCGTCTGGCGGGAGGGGGGGATCGGTGGAAGGGGTGTGTGTGTGTGTGTGTGTGTGTGTGTGTGGAGAGAGAGAGAAAGCAAGACAGAAAGGGGACAGATACGGCGAAGTGTTAGCAGTTATTGATTCATGGAAGACAGTGCACACAAGAGTTGGTTGTAGTATTCAGCTTCTGTATGTTTGGAAAAAGATATTTTTATGAGAACAAAGGAGAAACGTGGGGGTTGGGGAGACAACCTCCCTGAGGAAGGGACAGGCTGGGAAGGTGGCACGGTGAGGGCGAGAGAGCATGAACCCCAATGGACAAGGCAAGGTGGGCAGAGGCTCAAGCCACACTACTCAGGGCTGGTGGACATGCTGGTGAGGAAGGTACGGTAGGCCAGTACCTGGGCAGCTTCGAGCCTGAGGGCCCAGGAGGACCCCAGTACCAGGAATAGGTGGCAAGGAGGAGGAACCTCCAGGGAGGGCCGGTTTTACACTCTTTATAATAGATGTTTGTCAGTAAGACTAGTGTTGACTCAGAATTTCAGGGCTTGAAATGATCTAAGAAATCACCTGAACAGACCCCTAATGGGGAAACCAAGGCACAGACTTACTTAAAGCCTCAGAGCCTGATAGGTGACTGAGGATAATATGCCAGTTTAAACCAGTTCTCAGATGCCTGTTTCCACCTTCCTGCTCTTCCTCTGTATGCCCCGGGAACCAGACACAGGGGCAATGCCATGAGGGTACCAGAGTTTGGTCTGCCTTTCTTTTTCCTTCCTTTCTTTTTTTTTAATGTTTGTTTATTTTTGAGAGAGAGACAAAGAGAGCATGACTGGAGGAGGGGCAGAGAGAGAGAGGGAGACACAGAATCTGAAACCCCAGGCTCCAGGCTCTGAGGTGTCAGCACAGCTCCCTGAAGCAGGGCTCAAACTCTAGAATGGCGAGATCATGACCTAGACCAAATCAGATGCTTAACTGACTGAGCCACCCAGGCACCCCTGGTCTGCTTTTCTTAATGAGTCCTTTGAAACACTTTCTGAACTTCTATCTCATCAGGGAGTTTTTGGGAGGGTAGCTTGCAGCAGGGAGTGATGGAGATATAGTATAGTAACAGCTGGCCCCGACGGAGCCCTCCCCTGGGGCCATGTACTTACCTGGTGGTTTTTTACATCAGTGCATTTAATCCTCAATCCTGTGAGGTAGGCACTGTATTTGCGCCCATTTTACAGATGACAACAAGGTTAAATAGCTGCTACAAGGTCCCATCATTTGTAAGTGACAGAGTTGGGACTAGCTCTTAGGCAGTCTGGCCCCAGAGCTGGCCCGTTTAACCACCGTGCCATCGACCGCACCACCTGGCATGGGTCCCCCATCCTAGACTAATGCCTTTCCTCATGTTCTCAGTGACTGGCTGGCTGACTGATGATTGATCTGTTTATTTTGCCGGAGGAAGGGTCAACAGCAAATTTTGGCCCCAGCCTCATTGGTATTTTTGCAGTAAGTCAAGATCTATTTATTACTCATAGTGTATTTGGGGGGTCCATGAGAAAAAAGAAATGCAAAACTTAATTTCACTTCTCTGCTATGCTGCTCATTCTTTTTTAATAACGCTCTCTTATCAGCCTCCTGGCAGCTTTTGCGTTTCCCGTGCATGTTAATTACTTTATTATTAACATTGATATCTTTGGTTCAGCCCAGCATATCTTGGCGCTTTTTGTTTCCAGTGTGCACCCATTTTGCCTTGTTCGTTGGCAGACGCGGGCCCAGTTCCTGTTTCTAAAAGGGATTCTTTGAGCCTCGGTAAACACATGGCTTTCAATTAGTCGTGCAGTCCTCATTCCCATTTTCATCTCAGCCACGTCACTAATAGAGTGTTCTTAACATGCCCACAACGCAGGCTGTTTTGTGTCAGGTTTCTGCTGTTGTCCCACGGCCTTTGCTTTCCCCCCAGGTTACACCTCTGAGAGCCCAACAGCCTAGCTCTGAGTGACAGGCCGCAGGATGCGCAGAGGCTGGACCCTGGGGCAGACGGAGACAGGGCTTTGTGAGATGAGCCCAGAGGGTGATCCAGGACCAGATCTTGGGAGGACTTGAGTGTTAAGCTGAGAACTTCAGACTTTATCCTAAAAGCCAGCCTCCTCCCGAAGTGTCCGCTACAGAATGCTAATCCCATTAGGTGTCCCAAAATAAAAGGGAATGGGCGATTTCATGGTCCAACAGTTTAACAGATCCCAGAAACTATACATCTGCTTCTTGGAAACGTACAGCAGACTTGAATTGAGCATGTTAAAGGCTCTGAAAAGTCCTGCAGTTTAAAAATCTTTTCGTTAAACATTTTAATATTTAATAATAAAATTTAATTAGCATTTCCAAAACTGCTTTGGCCATGGAACCCTTTTCTCATGGAGCATATTTACATTTACATATTCTGAAGAATACAGTCTAGGAAGTGCTGCTGGAGGGGACGAGGAGTCTTTGTCGGTTTCAAGCAGGAGGAAGCATACTTAGACTCTATTTTAGAAACGTGGCTCTGGGGGCATCTGGGGGGGGTCAGTCCATTAAGCGTCCGATTTCGGCCCAGGTCGTGATCTCACAGCTCATGGGTTCAAGCCCTGCGTCGGGCTCTGTGCTGACAGCTCAGAGCCTGGAGCCTGCTACATATTCTGTGTCTCTCTCTTTCTGCCCCTCTCCTCTGACTCTCTCTCTCTCTCTCAAAAATAAGTAAACATTTAAAAAAAGAAAGAAAGAAAGGTGGCTCTGGTGGTCAGTCACAATGGGAGAGACTGGAGGCAGGAGGGGAAGAGAGATAGGCCCCCGAGCAGTTCAAGCAAGATGTAATAAGGATCTAAACCAAAGGTTTCAAATGTTTCAGTGTTTTCTTTCTCCTTTATTTCAAGCTGCATTGTTGTCTTAAAATTGGAAAATCAGTGTTGCTATAATAAATCATAGCACAAGGATTTTACTCAGGCATAAAATCTGAATGAGAAAAGCAATCTGTGCAATCTTCCATCTTCAAAGGAAGCGTTTAGCCCAACAGGGTGTTGGGACACAATGGCCATCTGCTTCTGCAAATCACTGGAGTTCATCGAGGCTCTCCAATCAGGCAGACCCAGATTCACGTCCCGGGCCCACACCTTTGTGGCTCTGTGACCCGGGGCAGGTGGCCTCACTTCTCTGAGTCTCCATTTTCCCATACAGCAAAGAGGAAGAGTAATCCTTTTCTCACAGGACAGCTTCAAGGACTGCGTGCAGTGACATGTGCAAAGTCCTTAGCATGGTGCCTGCATGTGATAGCATAAAACAGATGCCATCGCCCTTCTGCGTCAGCCGGGAGAGGCTGCGCTGGGCTGCAGTAACCCTCGAAATCTGGGAACCCCCAAATCTCAGCAGCCAAACGCATCAAAAGTCTATTTCTCACTCAGTCGAAGCTCACCTGTGAGTCCGCCTAGTCTCCAGGGTAACCGGCTTCCACGAGGCGGCTCAGCAATCTTGGCACCACCACCAGGCAGCATGCCGGCCTTGCAGCAACAGCTCCAGGCCTCAGCCCACGGGGTGAATGGCGCTTCTCTCACAGTGCCCGGGCCAGAATTGGCCATGTGACCCCCACCTCCTGCAGCGGGGCTGAGAACTGTGGACAAGCAGCTGGGGTTTCGGGAGCCCCTGCCTCTGCTGCTCCATTATTCCCTTCGGTCAGCCCACTTAACCTCTCTGAGCCTCAGTTTCCTCATCTGCAAAATAGGGCTCATACGTCCTGCCCTACCTTGCGTGGGACTCTCATAGGGGTGCGTGTGATCGTGTTGGTGAAAAATGCTACGTTAACGTGAGAGGTGATCGTATGCCTGCTTTTTGCTGTGCCAAAGCTATGTCACCGTCCATGGTCCATCGGGAAAAAGTACCACTTCCACCCTCCTTAAACCTACATTCCTGTTCTTATTTCCCCTGCCGCCTTCTGTCTCCAGACTGCCACTCCCTGCTCTCTCGTTTGGGCCATTTTAATTCCTTTTCAGTGAGATTGTTAGGTCACGGTAGCCTTTGGTGGCCGATTCTTGGAGTGCACAGTAGGGCAGCATGTCCTGCATGGAAAAGGAGACCCTGAAGTGTCGTGAGGGATGACAGAAGGGCACCAGCGCATTTCTCCTGGACAGCAGAGAGAACTCTCTGGGCTTCTGCATCACAGGATCCTTAGATCCCTAAGGAACAGCAGACGGGGCTCTGAGTGTGTGTGTGTGTGTGTGTGTGTGTGTGTGTGTGTGTGTGTGTTCGTGTCTGTTTCAGGCACCAGTATTCCCTTAAACGTGGATGATGACAGTGTGGACTGCCAAGCCCAGGTGTGCGTCAGCTGCCAAATATCCAGTGCAAGGTCAAGGGACAGCCCCCCGTGAATAGGGCTGTAGGTGCGGGGAGAGGACAACACTCTTGCCCCACTCAGCGCCCCCAGAAAATTTGTATCTCAGATGGGACCCAGACCCTATGCAGAGAGCGACAGGAGGAAGAGCAGCCAGGATAGGGAAAGGGCTAAACACTGTGCTATGTAGAAATGGTCAATGTCAACCCAGCAGAGAGAGGTCTTTGAGGAGCACATCCCCGGAGCTCAGGAAAGAGCCACTGCTTGCAGGGGCCCAGAAGGCAGAGCCCAGGACCCCTGGGGGAAGTTCTAGGGATTCAGGTCTCAGCTTACAATGAGGAAGAACATTCCCATTTTAATCTGACCCATCCCCAAAATGAACTGAGCTTCCTTCGGAGGTGGTGAGTGTCTCATCATCGGAGGTGTGCAAAGATGAACCCTTGGCAGAGAGCACGCATTGAGGAATGGAAGTGAAATGTTTGAGTCTCTTGAAGCCCAGAGGGTGTGGGAGTCTGCAAACCCGAACAGTGTGATCTCAGAAGACTTTGTGTGTGTGTGTGTGTGTGTGTGTGTGTGTGTGTGTGTGTGTAAGGAGACGAGGTGGGGACGGGGAAGAAGAGAAGAGGGGAAAAGCTAGCGGGCTGTGGGGTGAAGAAGGGGGCTTGCCCACCCGCCGGGGCCTGATGCTGCCCGGGGATCCCGAGCGCGGCCAGCGGTGGCAGCAGCGCCAATCGCAGCATTCTATTTTGGAAGGATCTTTGCAACATTGCACTTTGGGGGCTCCCAATCCGCCTGCCTCCCTGAATGACAACAGGAAAATGAAATGGATGCTTTGTTCTCACTTGCATTACCCTGGGGCATGTGTATATCTGGGCTTTGTAGTCTTTTGTCTTACCCGGCCCTTGCTCCGTGCCGAGAGCAGCCCTTTAAAGCAGGTGACTCTGGCTTTTATCCAGGAGAACCTGGGGCTCAGCACGGGGGCCAGAACCCTGGTCCAGAGGCTGGGCCCGCAGCTGCCCGTCACTGTGCTGTTGCCCTACTGTCGCCTGGCAAGGGCAGACGGTAAAATGTGAGATGAAGGAGGGAACAGGAGAGGGAGCACCTGACGCCCGCCCAGACAGCCGCCTCCCTTTCTCCTTGGTGAGCTGGGCCTCCCGGGACTCCAGACGAGCCAGAGTTCCCGGGGCGAGCACACACAGCAGACTCCCGGGCTAGGAGTCAGGACGTGGGGCTCAAGCGTGTGCCCTTGGGTGAGTTACAGCCTGTTCCTGGACTAGGTGTTCTCTCTGCAAAATGGGAACGAGGCTGATGACGCTACTAAATTTTTAGGGTTGTTAGGCAGATCTAATGGCGTTGAAAACCATAAAATTGAGTGCCCGTGCCCAGCAGTACTGGAATACGGTAGCTCCGTCCAGGACCCCACAGGCTCCAGCTTCCTGATTTAGAGCGTCCTCACAGCCTAGCTCTGTCCCCTCCTGTTCTCACCAGGCTGCGCGTGCAGCTATGCACCTGCAGCCAGGCCATGCAGCAGGCTCCGCTGGGAGGGCGATGAGGGACACCGCACCGGCATGGCCAGGCCAGGGCTGAGTAGGGCCAGCTTGGCAGCCTTGAGGTGTGGGCTGAGCAGGAGCGATGCCAGTGCTGCCAAGGACGGGAGCTGGGCAGCTTGAACGGGGCCCCCTAGGAGCTGTACTCACCTCTGGGGCCACAGATCTCTCCCCAGGCCAGGACCAATTACCCCCACAAAGACAGGTGCTGAGGGGTGCCGGCCTAGGGCAGGCTGTGGGTGGGTGGGCACTTCAGCAAGCATGCCCAGGCCCAACCGGAAAGTACAGGAGGAGGGGCTGCCTCTGGCCAACTCGGGGTCAGGACCACGTCTGGCATAGGGCAGGACACCAGAGTGACCGTGGAGGCAGCTGGTGGCTGGAGGTGCCTGGCCAGCCATGCGCCCTATGGCCGAGGAGAGCACCGCCCTGGGCACCTGAAACCCATTGGGAGCACTCGAGTGACCAGGGCACACTTTGGTGTAGTTCAGGATTTGTGGTTTAAAGCAAAGGTTTGGGAAGTTGGGCAGACCAGGGAGCAAGTCGCAGCTCTGTCACCTAGCGCCTGTGTGACCTTGAACACAGCACTCAGCCTCTCCTCTACTCATTTAGCACCCCTGAAAAGGGGCTCCCTAGAGCTCACTCCTGCGGTGATCGTAGGAATGCAACGGGCTGTGTGTGTGACACACTTAGCAGAGTCTGGCACGTGGAGGGACAGGTGCCGTTCACATGCAGTGAAGAAGGGTCATCCCAGGACCAGGAGGGGACATTATGGGGCCTGGCCATGGATGGATGGGGCTGATGATGGGCGTCAAGGCTGGAGAGATATGTGGGGCCCACCATAGAGGGCCACGATGCTGGGGTCATGAGTCAGCACATCTTTCCTTCAGTTTAAGAAGCGTTGAAGGTCTCTGAGTTGGGGGCCTGGGTGGGATCAGAAAAGAAGAGACGCCCGGGACTCTGGTCTCATCTGGTGGATGGTGGAGCGGTTCCCTGAGCTCATGGGAGGAAGAGAGAGAGTGATGAGTTCGGATGGGAAGCGTTAGGTTGGAAGCCCAGGAATGTCGAGGAAAGGGGTACCCAAAAGAGAGCTGCTCCTCCGGGGGAGGAAGGGGAGCGAGAGGGCCCCAGCAGAGAAAGGCAAAGATCCGGGAGAGGGTGAGGCCCCCATGGGTCCTGGGCTCTGCCTTCCAGGCCCCTGCAAGCTGTGGCTAGTTTCCTGAGCTCCGGGGATGTGCTCCTCAGACACCTCTCTCTGCTGGGTTGACATCGACCCTTTCTACGTGGTAGGAGAGAGCCCATCCACTGCAGCCTTGGGGGCAGAGGACTAAATGGGGTCCCTCATCTCTGGCCACTGGGATGGGTCTTGGAGACCATGGGGAGCATCACCGTGGCCTGGGGAGAGTGGTGACACAATGGAGATGACATTCCAGACGCCTTTTTCAGAAGGCTCGGCTGCAGGGCAAGAGGAAGGGGCAATGAGCTGGAGAAACAGAAATCGCCCGAGGAGGAGTTCTGGACGAGGCTGGGGGCTGGGGTGGCAGGAGTAACTCCCCAGGGGGACAGGAGCACAGCGTGCCTGGGGTTTTCCCTCCCTCAGTCACCGTCCAGGCAGTGCTGGGTACACACCAAGTGGCTGCTCCCTCATAAAGCTCTCGGTTTTGTTTATGCTCAGGGTTCACCTTACAGCACGCAATCTTACCACTCCTGTGGGCTCTGCAGGCCACAGACCTCCCTTCTCTACAGCCCCTCTCATCTCCGCTGCTCTTTTCCTTGATCTGCTCATCCCCTACCTATGGCTCAGGGCCCCAAATCCTGGCTGGGATGCAACCAAGGCCTCGGCCACCCAGCGGTGGCTCTCAGGTGCACCTGGGAAATGCCGTCGGCAGGTTTCTGCCTGTGGGTTGGAGCTTCCTGGCCCTGCAAGCCAGACTCCAGGCAGCCGGCCCTGCGTCCTGTCTGGTGCTGCTGCCGTGGAGTCACTGAATGTTGGTGCTTGAGGGGACTTCAGAGGGTAAGGGGCCAGCAGACTTGCTGCTTCTAGAAAACTCAGGTGACCGTGTGAATCGTTAACCCATATTTCCACCTACCCCAATGTCAGCTGGGGCCTCATGGGCCTTGAGATCTGGGAAGCACTGCCTCAGGTCCCCCCCGCACCCAGATGGGGATGCCAGGGCCTGGGGACATGCTGGACAAGCAGCATGGACGTGGGGAGCGGGGATAGGGCAGACAGACCCAGTTCACACAGCCAGGCCCTGTGCTGCCCAGCGTCTTATTCAGGAGAAGCCCCAAATCTGGGTGTTCCGTGAATCACCTGAGTTTTAAATCCTGCCTACGAAGGCAAAACACGCCAGCGATGTGTGGATCGAGTGAAGCTCGGCACTGGCCCTCGCACCGCCCGAAGGAAGCGAGCTCGAGCTTCTCTCTGCGCTAGAACTGAGGGAAGAGCTGGCGCGCTGGCACCCGGCCATCCCCTGGTGACTCTCCCGAGGCTGTGCCACTGGGCCATCGGCTTCTCTGGGGAGAGGCGTGTTTGGGCACTGGTCTCCCTCCCCAGCGCAGGCAGGCTGGGGGAGAAGCACATGAGGCCTCCACCCTGGCGCTGGGGGAGCCGCTGCAGACGGAGACGTCGACACCAAGAAGCAGGGGGCCCCACCCGTTCACCCAGTGCCTGGTGACAGCACCCTCAGGATCAAGCACCTCTTGGCTTTGGGTTCAGCGACAACACCCGTGAGCTCTCCCTGCTCCAGGCTTGTTCCGGAGGCCTCAGACACAGGCCCCAGGAAAATAGGGGAAGGCCCGCCTCTCCGGGGGGAACTGAGTCAGGCCACAGGGAAGGACGAAAGAAATGGTGCTGCTCCCACCTGCTTTGCAAGAAAGAGGTGGGGCTTGCCTCTGCCTCTGGCTCACTGTGTAACCTGAAGCAAGCCTCTTGTCCTCTCTGAGCTCCATTTCCTCACCTAGAAACATGGGCATAAGATTCCCGGCTCCTTCACCAGACCGCCCTGAGGTCAAGATCAAAGAAGAGATGCTCACACGAACACATATGGGCTCCAAAGACCTAGAAGGAGTAGGAGCTATTATGGCACTTGTTAGCCCTTAACTTCCCCCAAGACAATCCTCACGCCAAGTATGACCCTTTCACAGCCACGGGATTTACCATGAGACTCCAAACGACGAAAACCTGTCTGCACAGGACCAGGCAGGGCCTTGCCGTCCCAGTGGTGCCCTAAGGCTGGCCAGGGCTCCTTGCCCTCCTCAGCGAGGTCCTGGCCACCTCCCCTACCTCATCTCCCCTCCGCAAACCAGGGCCCCGTGAGAATGGCCAGAGGCCATCAGGTGAGCTGTTCTGGGCCCCGTGCTGCTTCTTCTGGAAGTTGCTCCAGGCAGACGTGAGCAAGGGCGCATAGCACCAACAGATCGGAAACACCCAAGAGCCAGCTCCAGGGAGGTGATGCAGCAGTACCAAGCACCCACGATGCTTGGTAAATCCCCATCGATGCTGGCCGGTGAGCATCCCGCAAGGCCGGCCCCTCCTATGCCAGCCTGCAGCATGACCTGGTGCCCAGGGCACCCACCAGGCTCAGGACACCTGCATCTGGGTCTCTTCTCAGTCACCCACTTGCTTTGAGTGCCCTCCTGGGCCTCAGTTTCTCCATCTGTAAAAAGAGGTATTGGACTAGTGCATTTAGTGTTTGGAAATGGAGAGCCGGGGGAGGGAGATTTGCACTGTTACAGTGACCAGAAGCCACTCCTGGCTTTTAGGGTGCACAGCCTAGGGGCTCTGAGTACCCTGCACTGAACAAGGCAGCCCCTCACAGCAAAGAATTGTAACCCCTCCAAAGAAAGACATGTGGAAGCATCCCTGTTGAGAAACCCTGGTGTGTGATCTCACAGGTTCCCTTCCAGAATCTGGGATCCTGAAATACTTTACCCAAACTCATAACTAAACATTCTAAAAAGAAACTCTTACCTTGAAATGACAGCTTCTAGCTTTGCCGCCTCAGAGATGTGGGGCTGCCGCTGTGGAGATAAGCAGCCCAGCCCCAGAGGGATCCAGAAGGTTCCTCCCGGCTCCAGCGCTCTGTGACTCTGCAGCTGGAGATAATGATGATGGTTTACACATAAGGAGCGGGCTTTCCAGCCTCCAAAGCCTGCTAAACACACCGTTTACCTCCTTTGATGGTCTTGCCAACCCGGGGAGGCTGCAGATGAGCAAATCACGGCTCAGAAAGGCTTAGGGATGTGTTTAAAGTCACACAGCTGGCAAGTGATAGACTGGGGTCTGAACCCAGGGCCCTTCCCGTCCCTGCCCAGGCTTCCTTGCTGAGAGTCCCTCATCGTCTTCCCCCGTCTGCCCCTCCCCCCCCAGAAGAGGCAATGTTGACTCACCTGCCTTCCCAGGAAAAGAAAATCATCTTACATTCTGAAATGCAGCCCCAAAAAGCCAGACACCCTCCCCTACCCTTCCCCTTCACCACACACACTCAAATTCACATTGATATACACATATATACTCTCTTCCAGTAGAGAAAACTACCAATTTTACTATATGTGTCAAAAATCAACTTTGAAATTAGAAAAGGAGGAGGGGAGGAAGAAGAGGAGGGAGGGAGAGGAAGAGGAAGAGGAGGGAAGGAAAGGTGGAGGAGGAAGAGGAAGAAGCAGCA
The DNA here is from genome assembly GCF_003009895.1 of Hyaena hyaena. NCBI lineage: Eukaryota > Metazoa > Chordata > Mammalia > Carnivora > Hyaenidae > Hyaena > Hyaena hyaena. The sequence goes on from NW_024080724.1 coordinate 863,074, forward strand.
GCAGCAGGAACGGCCCAGCGAAAAGGTTCTGAAAGCCAGCTTCTGGGAGCTGGTCAGAAGGTCGAAAGCAGCCCGCCTTCAAAGCAGCGCAAGCCTAGCAGGGCTCGGGAGCCTGGGTCACTCACACCAGTGGCAGGCATAAAAGGCCCAAGGGATCAAGAGCCCCATGATCACAGGTGAAGCATATGGCCCCCTAAACCCCCACCATCTGGACCCCCCACCCAGAAGTGAAACCCTGGCCAGCGCCATATAGGACACGCAGAAGCGCAGTACAGCCGAGGTCTGTTGCAGGGTCAGAACCTCCAGACAAGCTGTGTCAGGTCTGCACTGGCGCTAAGCTGTCACTCTGTGCCAAGGGTGTGCGAGTGACAGGAGAATCCGAATTTTTAACCAAAGAGCTGCTAAGCCGAGGACCAAACGTCACTCTGTTGTTTAAGATCCTTTAAGGCCTCACTGCCCCGAAGGGCGTCCCTGGACGGGCAGGATCAGTGTCGCCCCGGGAGCTGCTTGGAAATCCAGCGTCCAGAGCCCCAGCCGGACCCCCTGCCCCGATCTGCACTTGAACAAGCTCCCTGGGTGGTCTGTGTGCACAGTGCCGACTGAATAGGAAGCAGTGCTGGCCCCTCACTGACCACACGCCAGCCACGCTGGCCTCTCGCTCCCTGAAACATGCCGCGGTCTTCGACATTTCAGATCCTTCCCACTTGTTCCCTCCCTCAGGAATGCTCTCCCTCTAGGTGCTCACTGGGCTGCTCTTTCTCACCCCTCAGGCCGCAGACTGAATGTCACCACTTCAGTAAAGCCTTCCTGGACTGCCCGACCGGCAGTCGATGCCCCCGGGGCACTTTTCTTGAGCAGCGCTGATCGCTGTTCTATTCAGCGATCAGCACCGTGCAGTTTGCCCCTGCTAGAATGCCCACTCCGAGAAGGCAGGCGCCCTGCCCGCCTTCTATACCCGGACCCGGCGTGGAGCATGGTCTGTGCCCCAGCAGGCACAGGAGACCGAGTCGATTCTGAACGAGTGAGTGTAGGACAGACACTGTCATGAGATATAGGACGAATGGAGTCATCCCTCAATTATTCAGCCTCATGCTAACTGCACCATAAGTTATCCCTGGGACTCACTCTGCAGCCGGGAAACTGAGGTCTACAGAAGGGTGGGGCGTGCCTTACGCTCACCCAGCAAGCCTGTGGCAGAGCAGGACCAAAGCCTTTGGCCTCTCGGGGCTTGCCACCTCCACCGGTGCCCGGACCTCCTGCTGCTCCGTTTTCGAGGCCCGACAAAGCAGGACGTTTGCAGGGGACGCTGACCTACATTGTGAGTCATTGCATTATGCAGAGGGACTCTCGGGCCAGCTGCTCGTCTTCGCTGCACAGATGGGGGAGGCTTCCCTGGGTCGCTTCGGCAGGCCTCCCGCCGAGCAGCGGTTGGACCGGGAGTCCGGTGTGAACGCTGCCAGCCTCAGGCCCTCACGGACAGGTGTGGCCTCTCCACTGGGCCCCACACCCTGTCAGGCAGGAAGAGCATGTTATCAGCTTGCTCTCTGCTTACAGCGCCAGAGCACAGCCTTCACAGAGCTCAGGGGGCTTCAGAGGAGGCGCTGTTCAGCAATTAGGTCATTCCTCCCACAAACAGCCCCTCTCAGTGTGTACAGCGGGGTTACAGGATTATACCCACTGTCCCCTTGGAATGTGATGTGGTGCTTGTGAGAGGCAGGGCAGGCCAGGAAGCACATATGGTGAGGAGGGAAAGAAAGTGACTGGTTTGGGAGGCAGACAGACCTGGATTTGAACCCAGCTCCAACAGGTACTCGCTGGAGATTCAGGGCAAGTTCTTTCATCTTTCTGTGCCTCAGCTTTCTCATCTGTAAAATGGATACAACACTTTGTTGGAGGCTTCAACCAGACAGCCTATGTAGACCTCGCAGCTTAGTAACCTAGCATCCTGCTGTCACCCGTGACAAGGGCACTTGGTATTATTAGGCTGGCTGTTCCTGGGTGAGGTTAACTCACTCCCCCTCTGAGGCTGCTTCTCCTGGAGTTGTCCTGATCTTACCAGAATGGAAGAGCCCTGAGGACAGGGCTTATGTCAGTCCTGGTTGTTGCTGTAGTCCTGGTAGTGCTTCATAGTTATGTATTGAATGAATGAATGATTACTTAGGTAATTGCCCAGGTGGACAGCAAGTAAGGAAGAAAAAGAGAAGAAAGCATTTTGAAAGCCCTCGTAGGCTAGTCAGCCACGGAACTTGATTTAGGCCAATCAAAATGCTGTAGCACCCAAAAGTACGGAGAAGCAAGGCCACAATCCTGGCTCAGACCCTTATGGGAGATCGCAGCATGGCATCCACAGGGGTCAGTACCCTGTGATCGCTGGCCCTGGACTGCATGACCGGCCCACGCCGGGAGTGTGGATGGTGCAGGGCCAGGGAGGGGTCCTCCAGCCCCACCTTCCCCAGTATCTCCTATCTTCCCATACCATTCCCACTGCCAGGAAGTGGGGTGGGGAGGGAACCGTCCTCCAGGTGCCTGGAAATCTAGCCTTCGGTAAGACTACCGGGTGCCTTCTTAAGTAGCCCAGGAGGCTGCTTCCGGCTTTTCGGCCCCACTGGGCCACAAAAGTACCTCTGTGTCCTCAGCAGAGGGTGAACCACGGGGCTGGTCCAGACCCTCCATGCAGGTCTTGGGGTGCCCTCTAGTGGCCCTTTGGTGTATGACAATTCCAAGTAAGTGCTCAGATGGTGGCGCCTTTCCACACCCCCCCAACCCTCCTTCCCCAGCATCCCACCGTTTGCATCATCAGATGCATCTCTCCCCATGTGTGTGACTGCTCAGACCACTCTGAACTCGAGTCCCAGGCATGATTAGAACGGACCAGATAAGAAAACACATGGCTTTTACAGTTGGCTTTGAGATTCAGGACAGAGGTACTGACTGTTGAGTTCCCCCAACCCCAGGAATGCATGGACCTCATCACTCCTAAAACCACCCAGGTCCTGCCACGCTGATCCACGTACAGTGTGCACAGACATGTGGTTGTGTGATCATGGTGTTAATTACCAGGAGATTTTGTTTCTTTTCTGGATCCTCACCTGTGTACTGGGAAGATAGGGTAGCCTACCCTCAGGACCACCGAGTTCTCTGACCTCTCAGCTCGCCCTTGATTTTTTGCTGCGCTCCCACCTCTTCGGTGGTGGCTGTGCTTACGTTTACTGAGATCGGTAAGGGGCTAAAAGATGTGCAGACTAGGATTTCAGGATGGGGAGCATGAAGGGGGTAGGGGTGGGCAGGCCACCGGCAAGTTAAAAGATAATCTGGCTAGAATGTCAGCTGCAGAAGGAGAAAGACAGAGCTAGCAGCAGCTCGATGAAAACTACCTAATGGAGTCCTAGTCAACCATAAGGAACATATGAACACCAGTAGAAGGTAGTTGTTTAGAAAGCCCGGGGGGGTGTGGAGCGAAGACACAGGCAGACTCGCTCAGGACCACCACCTGGAGTGCTGAGCTCGACTGCAGGCCTAGAGACCAATGGTGAACTTGAGCAGGTTGAAGGACCAGGTCGACTCATGGCAGGAGGTGACGTGTACCTTCACTGCAGCTCTTCCCTCCTGACGAAGGGTGTGCAGACTCAAGGAGAGAGCTTGGGATTATTCTGAGGACCCAGAGGAAAGACAAGGGCCAATGGGTGGAGGAATAGGAAGAGAAGGTTCTGGTTTAATAAATAAGCTGTGCAACCACTCACCGCGAGTGGGGTAGGGCTCTCTGTCACTGGGAATGTTGGAGCCAGACACCCATTCCCGGCCTCCCACAAATAGAGTTTCCGTAACATTGAACAATGGTGTATGACAGCACCAGTCCCTTATACACAGAGAACCTTAGAGTCCATCATAAATTATTGCCTTTCATTGTAGAACAGCAGATACTATCATCATTAATGGACTTGTTATTCATGCATGACTCTAATGGGCCTGTGCTGCTGCATTCTGATGGCTGCTTCGTTGTCAGACATTAGAGAAACCCAGCTTCCATGGTCATAAGTCACTGTTGACCTTGAGACCAGTTCCCTTCTCAGTCTCCTCAATTAAACAGTGAAAGTCCATCAGGAAACCTCCATCACCCTTACTAGAATCCAGCCCAGCTCCTGGGTGGGGAGCAGAAGAGGGGAAATTTCTAGCCTGGCAACTCTGACTGGAGGTCACCTCCTGGGTTGGCTCTCACTAGTACCCACTGCTGCTACCGCAGAGGCCTCAGGGATCCATTCCAGCCTGTGTATGGACTCCATGACCATGGAACGAAAGAGTCCGAGCTAAGGCTCTTTGTGGCTTGGGACAACAAAAGGAAAATAAAGCTTAAGAGAACATGTGGCTGGCTGATCTGGTTACAAAATGGCTCGAGTGGACACCCCACCTGTCCAGCTCTGCCTGCTTCATGTGGAAGTGCCATCGTTCCCCAGATCACAGGAGTCGGGCCCTTGCCTACCTCAAAGGCCAGGCCTCAAGAGCAGGGCCAAGAGATAGTGTTCCCATTCCCAGTTACCTAAGGTCTGCTTTCCAGATCCCTGGATCCCACCAAAGTGTTCCTTCCTGGCGAGTAACCCTGAGGATGCCTGCCTCTTCCTCTCAGGCCTGTGCCTTGACCCTGGGCCTCACAGGAAAACTCCATCCTGGACACAGTTTTTGCTGAAATACCTTCAGTGGGGATCTGTTCTAAAGGCAAATAGATTCACAAGTACATCTTCAACTTTACTTAGTAAATTTGTTGTTGGTAGTGTAGGGATATAGAAATCCTAAAACTATTTTGTGTCTATTTAGCATTGAGCAAAGAGTAACTATTTTGATATTGTGGAAAAGCAGAGATCTCACTGCAAGAAAAGAAAGATGCAGATATGGAATAGGAAGAAGCAAGAACCCTGTGATGTAGGATTTTATCTCTGTCTATAAACAGATGGTAGAGAGATAGGGATAGATACATAGAATGATGATGGATGGATGGATGGATGGATGGATGGATGGATCAGTAGATTAGGTAGATAGATAGATGAAGGAAGGAGGGAAGGAAGGAAGGAAGGAGGGCCCAGACGTAATGATACCCTAGGAACAGTGAACACATCTGGCGCCCACATCTTGGTTTCTAAATAACATTCTACACTAAAAAGAACCAAGACTCCTCAGAAAAATGACTGATTCTAGACTGGGGAAAGGAAAGTACAAAAAAGTGCAAGTCCTTGTTGTGCTGAGAAGTAGGAAAATATTCCAAAAACATATGGAGAGGTACTGAAAAAAAACACACAAGGCTACATGAAGGAGCCAGTTTCCCATTGGCCAAATCTGGGGAAATTTGAGCATCAAAATGAATGGTAGTAAGGGATTATAAAACACTGAATGCAAAAGGAACCCATAAATGCATACTGATCTACGTAAATAAATGGAAGGAAAAGTAAGATCTTGTTTACAGTGGCGTGCCAAGTATTCAAATGAAATGATAGAGTTCAAAAGTCACCATTTTCCAGCCACCAAAGGAACGTGAGGCAGGTAGAAGCCATCACTGGATGCCGGAACCGCTGAGTTGAGGTTTGTGGGGAAACGGGATACTCGCACAGTCTCAAAGTATCTCCCACAGATTATTTATTAATTACAAGGGAGAAACGGTACCTTTGAAGTGGAGAGATCTGGCAGGCGTCACCTGAACTAAATGATCACAGTAACATCACCAATAATGGGACAAGGTGCCATCGAGTGCCACTGATGTGAAGCTCCAAGGAGGGAAACACATCACTTTGCGTAAGATTCCTGCCACGAATGCATAACCCGAATCTAATCATGAAAACACATTCAGACAAACCCAAATGGAAGGACGCTCTACAAAACATCTGGATTCTTCAGCAATATCAATGACATAAAAGACCAAAGTAGGCTGAGGAATTGTTGAAGATTAAAGGAGACTAAAGACATGACAAGTAAATGCAGGACCCAGTCCCAGACTGGGTCCTGCTTTGGAAAAACCACAGTTGTCTTAAAAGATATTATTGAGCGAATTGGCAAACTTTGAAAACTGATAATACACTGTATCAGTGGTAAATTTCCTCAATTTGGTAAGTATATGTGGTTATGTAAGACAGTCTCCTGATCTTTAGGAAATAGTTGCTATATACTTAGGGTTGAAAGGTCAGGATGTCTATAACTTACTCTCAAACGGTTTAGGAAATAAATATGTAGAATATTTTTTTTTTCATTCTCTGGGTGTGTTTTTCTCCTGTTTCCACCACGTGGCTGATTCTTTCCCAGAGTCTCCCAACCAAAATTATTAAGAGAGAGAACGCATTTGGGTAGGATCCTCTCCACCATCCCTCTTCAAGCAGAGCACTCTGAACTAGGAAACCTCATAAGTCTTTGACCGGACTCTGGACTGGCAGCTATGGGTCAAGTACCCACCCTTTGTCCAATCAGCTTTGGCCCAGGATAGGTCGTGTGGCATGTAGCATGGCTGCCTCCACGGCTCCCTCACTCAGAGTGATGGACAAGAAGGTCTCCTTCTACTGGCCTAGCCAGTAGTTCCCAAAGACACCTGAAGGCCTCTTGACATAATGTTGTGCCTCATTCTCACTCTCACTCTTTCAACAAGCATTATAGATGTATGCTTTGGGCCTGGTCCTATGCTAAGTACTAGAGGCACAGGGAGTGACCCACTCTACCCTCAGGAGATCTGACTCAAGGTTGAAAGGCATGAGAACTCAGATAACTAGAGTGCAGGGCTGAATCGTGACCAACAAACAGAAGGCAGCCTCATAGGGACACAGAAGAGGGGCCCCAAAGGCCTCCTGGGCAAGGGACTGGCTGTGGCTCACTGGAGGGAAGACGGCCATCAGATGGGGCCCCGGCTGCTGGAAGGGTGCCCGGTGCCATCCCTGGGTTTCTGTTTTCTCTTTGCACAGCCGGACCCAGCAGGACGGGACATCTCCATCCGCCCTCTCCTGGAGCACTGTGAGAACACCCACATGACCATCTGGCTCGGCATCGTCTATGCCTACAAGGGGCTTCTCATGGTAGGTGTGGAACAGAAGGCAGAGGTGGGGGGATGCTTCCCTGTCAGAGCTCTCTCTCCCAGGGGCCTCTGTGAACATAAAAATAAACAGAGCCCCCAGGACCAAGCACTTAACTGTCTGCCAGGCCCGGTGTCTGCCACGTGTTACCTCAGTTCCCACGACAGCCCTCTGAGATAGATGCAGACAGTGCCCCATTTCACAGCTGAGAAAGCTGAGACTTGGTTTGCCCGAGGTCACTCAGCTAGCAGGTAGCAGATTCAAGAGCTGAACCAGAGTAACCCCAAAACTTGTATGTGTGCCTCACGGCGGCCACCATTCCACTCCCAAAACAACGGTCTGTCCACATCTAGCACACGTTCACATCCCACTTTTTACTGGATTCTCTCAAAATCTGTGGGACGTGAGTGGAGTCATCCTCTTCTTATAGAGATGAGGAGAGTCAGGCTCACAGAGGTTAAAGGGCATCTGGTAACCTCCAACCTCCGAACCCAGTATCTTTCCACTCCATCCGTTAGAGCCAAAGATCACATACCAAGCCCACCGGATACGTCTGGAAGGATTTGAAGGGGGCAGCCGCACCCCCACCTTATCCAGGTCGACCCCTGAATCTTCTCTCCACATCCTGTGCAAACCACGCCTCCATTGAAATCCGTCCAGTGACAGGAAACTAGCTACCATACCCTCCTTAGATCTTTGTACAGGAAAGTTAAGCCACCATCCACCTCTGTATAGCTTTCACTTAGGGGCCAAGAATGAAGCCCTCTCCGAAGGTCAGATAAACCAGGTTTTCTCACATTGCTCAGACACATCCCGCTGCTTCAGAGAACTATTGCTGAGGGGCCACACGAGAAGAGCATGTGTTAGGCAACCCTAGGCAAAGATTGTCCCCAACTTCACACTAGTTGAGACGACTTTCCATAGGGATTCTTTGAGGATCGCTGGGCTGCAGTCTGGGTCCCCACAAGGTAATGACCCTGAAGGTGTCCCCAGGAGGTGCCCAGAGTAGAGCTGGGACTCTGAGGCTGGCCAACAGCCCTGGGCTTGGAGAAGGGCACTCAGGAGACAGGTCACCGGAGCTGTCAGAGGCAGTGGCAGGGACCGGAAGGCAGAGCCGTCGTTAGTGGGCAAAGTCTCCAGAAGGCAGCTTTCGAGTCCACATTAAAGAAGGATTTTGTCCAACAGAACAGTGTCCACAGGTGCGGTGGCGCCCCCTAGGAAGGACGCACACGCTGTCACAGAAAGCATGGCGGTACCCATGACTGGAGGCGCCCAGCGCTTGCTGAATAAAGAGACTGAAACCAGACTCTCTGGGTCGCCTCCAGCTCCACATTCCCTGATCCTGAGACACTGTGAAATTAGATTATGGTGAATCCGATTGACTCTTTAAACTGGATTTATCTGTAATGTTGTGACCATCCATTATCTTCTCCACCTACTTGCAGAAGTGGATGGAGATGACTCTATCTCTTCCAGGGGAGCTATTACCTTCAGCCAGATCGTGTCCGTAAAAGCTGTGTTTGGCAGCTCAGGTGCTTTACTGGTTCCCGTGTATGCCAGGAATTGCCCACGGCCCTTAGGCTTTGTGACTAAAATTCTATGCCCCACCCCCACCCCCAGCCCCTCCTGCTCTGAAACCACAGAATTTCTAGGCTGGAAAGAGGATGCCCAGCCCTGTAGGCCCGCTCTCCTGTCAGATGTTTCGGGACTCCTGGCCCCCCCCAAGCATCCCCAACAAGTGTTCATTCACTCACTGCTTCCACACCTCCAGTGATGGGGAGCTCACCCACCTCAAAGTGGCCCGTGCAACCCATGGATGATGTATTAGTGTCCTGTGGCTGAACAATAGATTACCACAGATTGGTAAGCATAGACTGGCTTGAAACAACACACATTATTCCCTCACAGTTCTGGAAGCCAGGAGTCTGAAACTAAGGTTGAGTTGTACCCCCTCCAGAAGCTCCAGGGAAAGTGCTCCTGTCCCCCCGAGCAGCTGGTGACTCCAGGCATTCCTTGGCTTGGGGCTACATCACTCCCTCTCCACCTCCGTCTTCACATGGCCCTCTCTCTTCCAGGCCTTTCCCTCCATGTGTCTCTTACAATGACACTCATCACCTGATTTAGGGCCTACCTAGATATTCCAGAATGATCTCAAGACCCTTGATTATATCTGCAAGGACCCCTTCTCCGAATAGTCAGTCTCCATAGATTAGGATATAGGCATATTTTTTAGGGCCACTGTTCAACCCACTATAGATGGGTTATTTTTCTAGAACATTCTTCCTTATCTTCAGCTAAGATCTGCCTTGATGCAACCTGTGCCCACAAACCCTCATTCTACTCTTTAAAGGCCTAAGAACAAGTTATGGTTCCCTCCCCACAGTCATCAGAGATTTGCAGCCTGCCACCACGTCCCCAGACTCGCCCACTTATGACTGGTAGAGACTGTTGTGATGGTGTGGCAGGCCCCCTGGCGGGTCAGTGAGGCTTGTCCCGCCTCTGCTTCGTCCCCCGGAAGATGTGGACAGCAGAGCACAGCCGGAATAGCCACTGTGGGACTGGGGGAGGGGGGACCCACACACGAAGGAACCAGCACAAAGCAGGCTTCAGCAGCATTGCATTCTTTCCCTCACTCAGCATCTGCTTCCTGGGATTCTGGCTCCCCCATTTTAAAAGGAATCTTTAAAAAAATAAATCGGTCTGGGGGCACCTGGCTGGCTCCGTTGGTGGAGCATGCAATTCTTGTAGGTCTGGGCCCCCATGTGGGTATAGAGATTACTCAAAAATAAATAAAGAAATAGAATGTTAAATAAATAGATAAATTCGGTAAGTGTGTGAGATAGCACCCTTAGAGAAAAGGAGAGAAAAGCGACCATGGTAATATAAATAATACCAATTACAAAATGGCCTTTAACTTGCCCTTGTTACAGGACACTTTGGTTTACAAAATGCTTTGTACAGCACTACGGTTATCCTCTCATTTCATCTGGGTACAAACCCTATGAGGTGGTGTTATCATTACTCCCATGTCACACGTAGTGACACGGAGGCCTGGAGAGGTGAAGTGACTTGCCCAAAATCACACAGCCAATGGAGAGCAGAGGATTCCAGATCCTCCAGCCTCGCGCCCAGCCCCCCTTCCACCAGCCGGCATCGTACTCCCTTACTAAGTCAGACCTGAGAGCAGAAGCCCTCAGTGTGATAGGAAGTGGCTCATGCAGCTTTGGATGCCCTGAGCTGCAGTGATGGAGTCAGAGGGAAGAGGGCCCTTTGGGGAAAGGCCTCTTGGAAGGGCCTGGACCAGAGCCGAAGGCTCTGAAAAGTCAGCAGTCTTGGTCAGCTCCTCCCCTCCAGCCCTGCGCATACCACCATTCTGCCTGGCATTCCGTCCTCACTTCCTCCTCAACCTGCCCTCCCCGTAGGCCCCCCAGGAAGGCTAAAGCCTTCAGATCACCTTGGCCGTCTACCTTGTCCATTTCTGTTAGGAGATGATATATTGGTTAGGAGTAGAGCTGCAAGTGACAGAAAACCCTTTAAAGATAGTCAGCTTCCTTCTTTAGATAAGCAATCTCGGGCTGGTGGGGGCTCCCAGAATCTCAGCTCCTTGGAATTTTATCAGACAGCGCTCATGTTGCAGTCTAAGATGACTCTTTGGGTCTAAGATGGCTGCTCAAGCGCCACCCATCACACTCCACTCCATCTACTAGGAAGGAGGAAAAGGAACACTATTTCCCTGAATAGATACTTCCCAGTACCTGTACACACCACCTCCACCTACATGGCACTGTCCTGAACCTATCATATACCTGCAGCCACCTTCAAGGACAGTTAGGAAATGCATTTTCCCTTCTGAGTGACTTTGTGCATTGGGAGGTTAATAGAAGTCCCAGACACAGAGGCTCTGGCTTGTTTAACAGTAAAAAAAAAGACTGAACTTCTAGAAACAATCCACTTTTGCCACTATATTACTGTGTGGCCTTGGACAAGCCCCTTCCTCCTCTCTGGGCCTCAGAGCTCTCTCTAGAGTGAGGGGAGGTGGTCAAGATCCCGTCTGGCAACCCTTGCCACCGCGGCCTCCTGTATGTGACTCAGCAGTGGGGCGAACCAGACGCTGTAACACCCCACTCTGCATTTCCTCAGCAGGACTCCCCTCGGGGCCACCAGTGGAGACCGAAGGTGACATCCAGAAGACCTGGCCCGTGGCAGGGCCTCCGGCCCCCCTTCTCCGACTGGCAGGTGTGTGCTAACGTGCTAATGATACTTACCCTTTCCACTCACCATTCCAGTTGTTTGGGTGCTTCCTGGCTTGGGAGACGCGCAACGTCAGCATCCCCGCCCTCAACGACAGCAAGTACATCGGGATGAGCGTCTACAACGTGGGGATCATGTGCATCATCGGGGCCGCCGTCTCCTTCCTGACCCGAGACCAGCCCAACGTGCAGTTCTGCATCGTCGCCCTGGTCATCATCTTCTGCAGCACCATCACCCTCTGCCTGGTGTTTGTGCCCAAGGTACAGCCCGCCCTCTGCACCTGCCCCCCAGCCTCTGGTCTCTGTCTCGGTCTCGGCCCCGGGGGCACCTGCTCTCCTCTGCTTCCCGGCTGTTGTATGCTTTCTCTGCTTGTGATGATCATGGAACGTTTGGAAAATGCAAATGAGTAAAAACCATATTTTCCAGAAATCCCAGAGAGCTGCACCACCCAAAAATAATCACTGTTAATGTTTTGTTTTAGTTTTTTTACTAAAAACTATATATTTTTATGTGTTTCTTTCCAGTCTTTTTTTATAAGTGTTTCTTTTTTTTTTTTTTTTTTTTTTTTTTTTTTTTTAGAGAGAGAGCAGGGGAGGGTCAGAGAGAGAGGAAGACACAGAGCAGGCTCCAGGGCTCGAGCTGTCAGCACAGAGTCTAACGCGGGGATCAAACTCAAGAACCACGAAATCTTGAGCTGAGCCGAAGTCGGACACTTAACCAACTGAGCCACCCAGGTGCCCCCCCTCCCTCCCCCCCCCCCCCCCCCGCATTTCCAGTCTTTTTTAAATGGTTAGGCAGTGATGCTTTTTCTATTAGGGCTGCAATTTTAGCTCACATATCATTTTGTAGTTTGCCTTTTTCACTGTTAATATCTCCTGTGCATTTTCTCCAGCATAACCGCCTCTGACGGGGGATTCCCCTATTGATGAGCATTACAGTCGTTTCCAGATTTTTTACATTACAAGTGAACTTCCTTTTTCTACATAACACATGATGCGCATTTCTGGCTACTCCCTTCAGATAGAGTCACAGAAGTGGTGTTAGTGGGTAAAAAGGAATACGCACTTTTAACAACCACTTACATTTTCCACTCCACAGAAGCACTGACCTTCAAGAGCAGCCTGAAGGGTATTTCCAAGCCTTACCCTTCCCATCACCAGCAGGTGAACCAGAGGCCTTGGGGTCCTGTGAGCCCCTGCAATCGGCTGGTCTCAGCATCAAGGAAGAATGGGGAATAGGCTGGAAGAGATTATTGGCCCAAGTAGAGGAGGGAGGATGGGGAGACCAGAGATCACTCGGGGTCCACTGTCCCCCAAACAGACTGCCCATGGCCCCTCCATCCAGTCAGTCCCCGAGCCGTGTCTTCCTGGAACACTGCTGTCATATATGCCTTCTTACTCTGGTTGTCAAGGCTCCAGGCCAATGCTAAGACCTCTCTGCCTACACTCTGACATTCTCTCATTCCAGTCAAAGATGCCAGAAGGCTCCAAGGCCAGCCCTGACCGTGTCACTCTCCTGTCACCCTCAACAGCTCCGCATTGCCCCCCCTTGCTCCAGAATCAAGTCCCCAGTACGGCGTTGCGTTTCAGGGGCCTCGGGTCTCCTCAAAGAATGCCGTCCACCATCCAAACTGTCTTTCTCCATTCGCACCCTGAGTCCCAGCCTCCCCCTTACCCCCCGCCCCCGCATTTGTATATGCCTCTTCTTCCCCCTGGAACTCCCCTCCCCATCCCTCGGGCCCTCAGCAGAGCCCAGCCCAGGCCCACAGCACCCACAGCCCAGCCTGCCCTGGATGCTTCTGGCCTCTGGACCCTGGGGTCCTGCCAGACAGGGGCCACGCCCCACTCAGTCCCGGCTCTCCAGTGCAGGCCCAGAGCCTGACTCAAACCAGAAATGTTTCTTGAATAAATGAGTAAGACCAGGATCAAGCAGTGACCTTTTCTCCCATATAATAATGCTTTTGCGGGCACCTGGGTGGCTCAGTCTGTTGAGCATCTGACTTTGGTGTAGGTCATGATCTCGCGGTTCGTGAGTTCTAGCCCCACGTCAGGCTCTGTGCTGACAGCTCAGAGCCTGGAACCTACTTCAGATTCTCTCTCTCTCTCTCTCTCTCTGCCTCTCTCCCTCTCACGCTCTGTCTCTCTCTCAAGAAAAAATAAACATTAAAAAAAATAAAAAGGAAAAACAATGCTTTTGTCCATGACAGAACTAGTCACCAGTCTGTCCTCAACACTCATCAGTGGCTCTAAAGAGGCAAGCCTTCACTTGCCTCCATCCCTTGTCTTCCAACGTCATCCTCAGGGTTATTTTCCGTGTGGAATGAAGCCTAAGGCTCAGCTGGAGTCAGGCCCATGGGGTGGGCTCCGCAGGGGGATGCAGGTGGAGCCAGGGTCAGGAGACCAGACTTCTGCGGACAAGGAAGGAAACAGACTCAGCGGGGAGGGGTGGGGGCTGCCCAAGATCACACCAGGCCAGTGGCAGAGATGAGCCTGAACCCAGGGCTCAGGGGTCCCCACCTGTGGCGGCGCTGCCGCAGGTGCAGAGCCTGCTGTGGGGGAGTGGACGGGGGACTGGTGGGGAGGGTCTCTTTTCAATCTACCTTGTCCTTCCAGCTCATCACTCTGAGAACAAACCCAGACGCAGCAACCCAGAACAGGCGGTTCCAGTTCACTCAGAATCAGAAGAAGGAAGATTCTAAAACGTCCACGTCAGTCACCAGCGTGAACCAAGCAAGCACATCCCGCCTAGAGGGCCTGCAGTCTGAGAATCACCGGCTGCGAATGAAGATCACGGAGGTACTGCCCCCAGCAGCACAGCCAAGCCAGGGCCCCGCCTCCGGCTCGAGTCCTCTGCCCCAGTGTAGGGCTCCCTGACCTCACCCCCTCTGAGACACCCCCCACCCCGCATCAGGCTGTGCAGTGCCACGTGCTGGGGTTACGGCCACCGGAACCAGGGGGGACATAAACCAGACAGAATCCCCTGGCCCGGGCTCATGGAGTCCAGCAATGCCCCGATTCAAGGCCTCCTCAGAAAGGAGTTCTTAGGGGTGCCTGGGTGGCTCAGTTGGTTAAGCGTCAGACTTCGGCTCAGGTCATGATCTCACGGTTTATGGGTTCCAGCCCCGCATCGGGCTCTGTGCTGACAGCCAGCTCAGAGCCTGGAGTCTGCTTCAGATTCTGCATCTCCCTCTCTCTCTGACCCTCCCCTGCTCACGCTGTCAATCTTCTCTCAGAAAAAAAAAAATAAAGAAAGAAAGAAATAAAGAAAGGAGTTCTTAGAGATTTGTGAGCTCCCAGATTATAGGAGCTTCCTAAGTGTGCAGGGACTCCCCCCTTAATGTGTCACTCTCCAAACCCAGTAACCACCCTCGTCTATATGAGGTACAGTGAGACAGGAGGGAGTGAAGAGAAATTTTTCAGACAGGAGAGTTTGTTGTAGCAGACCTCACTGCTCTCAAGGGTCCTTAACTCGTTCTTCAGTATTCCAGAGAGACCACAGCTAGATTCCTTTGTGCCCAAGCTGGACCTCAAATTCTGGATTTTCTGTACCTAGGAGGGGAGACCAAATTACTTTCCCCTTCCATACACCTCTCTTTCGGTTCACACATATGACTGGCCCATGGTCTGCGGGCTGCATGTTTCACAGAGAACTTATGCAACGAGTGGAATGGGGAAGAAACAAGGGAGAGTGTGTTGGACAGGATACTTGCTAAGTTTCTGTAACAAAGAGACCCCAAAATGAAGTGACCCAAAGAAAGTATGGTCGTGAGGAGGTTGGTCCAGGCTGGCAGGGAGCTCCACCTCCATGGCCTTGGCTGGATGAGATATGTTCACTCTTCTTGTGTGCCATTCCCCAAGGCAGGTTCCTCACAAGCACAGTTACAGCTGAGTGGAAAGCAGGTCCTGTCCTCAGTCTCAGGAAGGGAAGAGGAAGTCCACACAGGGCTAAGCAAATAATACAAAAATTGTACACATGTCTTGGCCAGAACATACATGATCACACTTAGACACGGGGGAGGCTGGGAAATGTAGTCTCTAGCTGGACAATCATGAGGAAGATGTGAGACATAGGGTGGGTCATCCGAGTAGACACAAGATGCCCAATAAAATTTGAATTTCAGACAACCAATCGTAGTTTTAATATAAGGATGGTCCGTACAATAGTTGGGATATACTTACAGTAAAAAACAATAATTTACTGTTACCTGGAATTCGAATGTGACTGGGCATTCTGGATTTGTCTTTGCTAGATCTAGTAGACTTTGGGGGGGCTCACCTTAGGCCGTCACAAAGACCCATTACACAGTTGTCTGTGCATCGAAAGCTGACTGCTTTAGGATGGGATGGACCCCCATTTGCCACCAGAGCAAGGTAGGAAAGGATTCTGACCCTCAAAACCCACTGCTGATTCTGTATTCATACCATATCTCTCTGTGCCTAGAATCACCATATCTTGACATTTGACTTTTACTGGCACACTCCAGCAACGGAGTTCACCCACTTCAGGAAACGTGAAACCAAAGCCACTGTCAAAAGCCCTAAAATGTTGGGTTGTTTTTCCTGGAGCCGAATCACAATCTGGCCTCCTTTGATCCTAGACCTGCTGTTTTGAGTCACACAGAAAAAGGTAGCTCTCTCCTCCTCCACAGGAAAATGTATTTAAAAATTAATGGCTGTGCTCTTTACAGCTTATAACTTCCTCTCCCTTATACTATAATAGGATGCTTGCTGCCTTCCCCAACTACCACCCCCTGCCCAGCGCACGCACGTGCACACACGCGCGCGCACAAGCACACACACACACACACCAGGCTTCTCAACGGCTGAACAGCGCCAGGGCTTGCACTTGATTCTCCTATAACCTGAAGACACCTGCAGTCCCTCTTCTGAAGGGGCCCCTACTGGCCTGAGCATCCGTGTCAGTGTGAGACTCCCAGTAACCAGCCCGCAGATCCTGCCCTGCAAGGGCCCTCCTAGGTTTCAATAACAATACTTAACAGTAATATTATTGTAGTAGCAGGCTACCCTTATTACGTGTCAAGGACTGGGCTAAACCTTAAATGCATTATCTCATTTAGTCTCCAGAATAACCACAGGAGGTAGGTACTGTTATCACCCCATTCTACAGATGAAGGAGTTGAGACCCAGTTCTCACAAGGTGGCACATAGGCAGTAAGGGACAGCTCTGAGTTTGCCCCCAGGCCTGTCCAACTTCAGACCCTGGGATCTGACACTGGGGGACCCTGCATCCCAGGGCTTGCAGCTGCTCCCTCATGAAGGGTGCAAGCCTGCATTGAGCACGGAGTTGCCAAGCCCAGTACCCTTCCCTCCCCATCACAGCTTCAGCCGCAGGGGCCCTCCGCAGCTCTTCCCTGCAGGCCTCCACCTCTCTGGCTCTCAGCGCCCTCCTGAGCCAGCCGGAGGCCCTGTCCCACCGCCCTGTGAGCCGGGGAAGGGACTGGGCCAGGGGCCCTGACTCAGACGGAACCTTTGCCTTCCAGCTGGATAAAGACTTAGAAGAGGTCACTATGCAGCTGCAGGACACACCAGAAAAGACCACCTACATTAAACAGAACCACTACCAAGAACTCAACGACATCCTCAACCTTGGGAACTTCACTGAGAGCACAGGTAGGAGGAGGTGGGGCCCCTGGAACGTGGGGGCCTGGGTATCAGATCCCAGCTATCCACCTTCCACTCTACAGATTGAGAAACGGAGGCTCGGGGGGTGGGGGGAGACTGATCTGAAGGCAGAGCTGCAGCATCCGGAACCCATGAGCTGGGGTTCTCTTCCTCGGTACCTCAGGTTCCGGTGGCACTCATACATGACAAGGCCAGCATTCCCAGTGTTCTGAGTGAAGCCACGTTGTTCCTAATGAATAGTTCGCCTCATTTCTCCCAGCAACATTCCAGCATCGAATGTGCCATCTCCATGTATAGGAAAGGAATGGTCAGTAAGAACTGACATGACACTCAGTCTCCCCAGCCACTTGGGCAATGCAGGCCAAAACAACACCATGCAGTCTTTGCCTACATTTCAGCAACATTTCCAAAGATCACCAGTGTTGTAAAGAGTGTATGGAGGGGCGCCTGGGTGGCTTAGTCGGTTAAGCGTCCAACTTCAGCTCAGGTCATGATCTCACGGTTTGTGGGTTCGAGCCCCACATTGGGCTCTGTGCTGACAGCTAGCTCAGAGCCTGGAACCTACTTCAGATTCTGTATCTCCCTCTCTCTCTGACCCTCCCCTGCTCATGCTGTCTCTGTCTCTGTCTCTCTCTCTGTCTCTCAGAAATAAATAAAAACACGAACTGCGAGATCACGACCTAAGCGAAAGTCGGACGCTCAACCGACTAAGCCACCCAGGCGCTCTGTGCTGACTGCCAGCTCAGAGCCTGGAGCCTGTTTCAGTCTGTGACTCCCTCTCTCTCTGACCCTCCCCTGCTCACGCTGTCTCTCTCTCTCTCTCCTAGAAATAAATAAAACATTTAAAAAAAATTTAAAAATAAATAAATAAATAAATAAATAAAAACATTTAAAAAAATTTTTTTAAAAAGAGTGTGTGGAAATAGGCCTTCTCCTTCAATGTTTTGGAAATCAGTCTGGCACATCCAAATGTTAGATGCTGAACCTCTTAATTAACAATACCACTAGCAAATAAGTCAGTCAGAGGAGGACAGATACCATATGTTTTCACTCATATGTGGATTTTGAGAAACTTAACAGAAGACCATGGGGGAAGGAAGGGGGAAAATAGATACAAACAGAGAGGGAGGGAGGCAAACCATAAGAGACTCTTAAATACAGAGGACAAACTGAAGGTGGATGGGGGGCGCGGGTGAGGGAGAGGGGAAAATTGGTGATGGACATTGAGGAGGGAATTTGTTGGGATGAGCACTGGATGTTGTATGTAAGCCAGTTTGACAATAAATTATATTTCAAAAAACAATACCACTAGCAAGATCTTGCCCCTGGGAAATACTCCCACATGGGCAAAGATGTATACACGTGCTGTTTGCCCGAACATAGTTTGTAGATGAGAAAAACTGGAATTAACTTAAACGTTCGTCATTTAGGGAGGTTTCGTTAGTGATGATACAACCAAACAAGGCACATAATACAGCTATTAGAAAGAGGGGTGAATCTATTTGTGCAAATATGGAGGGATCCCCAAGTGAAAATAGCAAGATGAAGACCAGCATTATGATACACATAACTACACACACACGTGCACATATGCGTGTATGTGTTAAGTGTATTTTTTAAAAGGGTTTAGAAGAACAAACACCGAATTATTAACAGTCTCCACCTGTGTGAAAGGGAACAGTATGAGCAAAGTGAGAAGGGATTCTTCTCACATTTCATTTAATGTACTTCTCTATTGTTGGCATTTTGTCTATAACATCTATTCACTAACTTGCTATACAGTTATTTTTTAAATCAATGAAAAACCTTTACTTTGTTTTTTGTTTTTGTTATAGCTTCCTTTATTATTACACAAGTAATAGCATTCTTATTTATAAATCAAGTTATAAAATTTTCACTATATGAGATGTTGATTGCAAAAAAAAATTTTAAATGAGATCAGTAACAAGTGAATTGAAAGAATAAAAATGACTCCTACTAATTTTAGTATCTTGTAAAGGTGGGGATTTCAAATTAGTGGAAGGAAAGGAATTATTCAATAAATTTAATTGGGATAAGTGGATAGCAATCTAGAAAGGAATCAAGTTAAATCCCTACCTCACACCTTACATAAAAATAAGTTCCAGATGGATAAAAGATTTAAATGTAAAAATTGAAGCCATGGAAGAACTACAAGAAACCATAGGATAATTTTTTTTATAATCTCAGATAGGGAGAGGCCTTTTCTCAGTTTGAGGCAAAAAACAGAAACCACAGAAGAGGTTGATAACTTTAACTACAAAAAAAATTTTTTAACGACACAAAAGGCATCATAAGTAACCAAAAAGAATCAAACAAACTAAACCAAAAAAACACTGTAACTCAAGTTACAGTAGCTTACTTTCTTATATATGGAGAAATTTTATATAATTTATATAAAGTATATATAATTATATGCAAATTAATAAGAAAAAAACCAACAGCACAAAAGAAAGATGGACAAAAGAGAGTTCTCATAGAAGAAAGCGCAAGAGGTTCATATATTTATGAAAAAATGCTCAATCTCACTCCCTATTAAAAGAATGCACATGACATCTTTAGTTGGATACCGTTTTCACCAGGAAGACTGGCAAAGACGAGAGATCAAATGGTGGGAGAGTCTGAGGAGACAATGGGGGAAATGGGCATTCTTAAACATGGCTGGTCGAAACAAGTTGTTCCAACCCAGCGCTTCCACTTTTGGAATTTATCCTAAGAATACGCAGTCAGCTGTCATTATTCACGGGGATTACGTTTGATAAAGCTGCTGTGAACCGTGAGTGAATTGGTGAGCATTAAACCACGGCTCCCTGGAGAAATGCAGGGTTAGGTTCCTGCAAGGCTCTCTCAGGTTGGTATTTCAGTCAACCAATCAGTGCATAACTTTGTTATATGTGTGTTTCTGTTTGAAGGCATCTTATTTAATATATATTGTTGATTCATTAACATTGGCCTCATGCTCAACAGCACTAGAACGCATGCCTGAACGAAGGTCATCTAACCCGTGGATTTTGTCGGGCCAGTACACCACAGCCTTCTTGCACAGGCATGCGTTCTAGTGCTGTCCACCATAAGATCAGGGTTAATGCACCAACATGGTGTTCATCAGAAAATGCCCACAAAAGCATTACGGGTATTGATTTGGGGTAACAATAAATTTTAGTGAGTGGGAGAGTTCGCAAATACAGAATCCATGAATAAGGAGGATCCACTGTACTCACGTGGGGCAAAATGACATTCACAAAGTTTGCTTCCACCAGTGCTCCTCCAGAGCCCCCAAGTGGGGGTGGGGGGGCAGGTTTTTATATTTTATATTTCTCCAAATCTCCCTAAGTGGTTCTGAAGCAGAGGGCTGAAGGTATCCATGTCCTCACATTTTGTGGCTTCGCAGTATTTCTTGGAATGGAGACCCCATACATACAGGAATATGTAATCTATTATTACTGGAAAAATTCAGATTCATTGCAACTTCTTTATATTATAAACAATGCTGATTTGAACATCCTGTGTATAACTTCACACACAGCCTTTATCATTTCCTAAGGTTAACTCCCAGAAGTAAAAATTCTGGGTGGAAGATAGGCATGATTTTTAGTGTTCAGTGCTCAGTGCCCCGGAGAAAGATTATGCCAATTTACACTCTCATCAGCAGTTTATTCTTCTCGATCCTTGGCAATCTTATGGATACATATTGTCCCTCGGAGGGTTTTTTCCTTTGTCATTCTTTCCCTATCCACCAGTGAAAAAGTCCTTTACGTTAGAAACTCTCATTTCCAAGTTATGTTGCCTACATTAATTTCCCCCCTTTTATCTTGGAGAAAGGAAATCCCCCAAGATACCATTTCCATCCCTGGCAGGAAGCTTCTGGGCTCACTGCCTTGCTCCTGGGAGAGCCACTGCAGAAACCACAGCTCTGGAAGGATAACGGGCTCTTTTCTATTCGCTCTCCTTGGGCAGCATCCTAAAAAGAGTACTTTTTTTTTTTTTCATTTTTTTTAACATTTATTTATTTTTGAGAGAGACAGAGTGTGAGCAGGAGAGGGGCAGAGAGAGAGTGAGACACAGAATCGGAAGCAGGCTCCAGGCTCTGAGCTGTCAGCACAGAGCCCAGCACCAGGCTTGAACTTAACAAACCGTGAGTTCATGACTTGAGCCGAAGTCGGAAACTTACCCAACTGAGCCGCCCAGATGCCCAAAAGATCGCATTTTTTGAAAGACGAAGTTAACAGAATGTGTTGTGATATTGTTGTTTTACATTCAGATGGGGGAAAGGCCATTTTAAAAAATCACCTCGATCAAAATCCCCAGCTACAGTGGAACACAACAGAGCCCTCGCGAACGTGCAAAGATCCTATAGAAGATATAAACTCTCCAGAACAGTAAGTACTTCCTCCTTGAGAACTACTGTGGAAGAGTCCATTACTCCTGCACACAAGTTTCAGTCTGAACCAGGTTTTCTCATGCATCATTTTATTTGAGCTCCACAGCCATCCCATGATGCAGGTCAAATCACAATGCTCATTTTACAGATGAGAAAACTAATGTTCATAAGGCGGAGGTGACTTGTCAAAGCTCCCCCAGTTTCTAAGTGTAGGAGATAGGATTTGAACTGGGGTCTGCCCACCATCAAACCTACAGTAGCACACTGCCTTTGTTGTGTATAAAATTTAACCTTCCTCGGTGCACTGATTCCACAACTGTTTACCAAGATCGACTGTGTGTCAGACATAGAAATGAAGAAAACAGACATCCCTTCCTTCACGGAGCTTATGTTCTATCCGGTGACAGAATAACGTCATTTAAAAACCAAAACGTGGTATATTAAATCATAGATGCTTTGGAGGAAAATAAAGTAGGGAAAGGCGTTAAGGGCCATAATCTTATAGAGAGCCATCAGGAAAGAGTCAGCAAGGTGACATCTGAGCAAAGACCTACCGGGACATTTCCATTAGCTTTGCTCTCATTGGTTAATTGTTAGTTTTTCCTTGCTTACAGCAGCTTGGAAGCAGAGATTAGAAATGTCAGCACTGAAATGGGGTCCCTGGGAGGGGACAACCAGCAAAGACAGCCAAATCACCAACCGTAGTGTAACTTGGGGCCCCCAAGTCCTCCTTGGGCCTCCTCTGTCCCCACCCATCTCAGGACCCCGTCGGTGCCACACATGCACACCAGGGCACACCTCTTGGGATGAGGTAGCCCTGTGTGAATTGATCTGCTTCTCTCACAGAGCACTGCGGTTTCCCAGAAGAAGCAGGAGACCCATCTTTCCTAGTTCTGGCTTTGTTTCCATGAGCAAGTTACATAAACCCTGTCCATCTCCCTCGTCGTTATAATGAGAATAGCAGTACATCTCGTACCTACTGGATGTCTGTGAAGATCTTGGGGGGTGAGGGGTTCTCACCCTGAGCAGTCAGGCACTGAGGACACAAAGAGGCCTAAGGATCCCAGGAATGCAGCTTCCCAGGTACCAAGGGGAACCGCACAAGATTCCGATAAGGTGACTTACTGCCCAGGGGCGACTCTGATGAGAAGCAGGTCCGGGAGAGAATGGCAGCAAGAAGGGAGTGAGAAAGCTGCTGCCTTTCCCCTGCTGCCAGGAGCCACACACCACCCCTGGCCCCCAGGGCTTTGCTGGCTGTGCCTCTGGGACTTTACCCAGAATTCTGGGAGCTCAGAGGAAGAAGGGCTCACTCTCAGAAGAGTTTACTTTTGGGGAAAGTAGCCTCCAAGGGGTCGGGTTTGGGTGGAGAGAGGGTAGAAGTTTCACCTGGAGAATTAGGCAAGAGACAGATCTTAGGCAGCCCTGAATGTCCTGTCCCAGGGCTTGGAAAGATGACACTAGTCACCAAAGAAGATGAAAGAGCAGGAAGGAACCTATTGGAGTCAGCCCAGCAAGAAGGGCTGAGGTCCTGAACAAGGCAGGGGGCAGAGGAGCCCAAGAGGAAGGACAGAGCAGTGAGAAGCCTTTCAGCCCAGCAGGAGGCTTGCAAGAGTAGAGAGCGTGAGAACTGTCCATGTCAGCAGCCAAGCCCCATGAGATGTGCACGGAATTTATTCTTAGGAATCACCGCATGCTCAGGACGACTGCATCCCCTTTGCTCATTATGTCCCTGGCTATTCGCAGGGTGGTCGTTGGCAGGTGTAGGCCTGCAGTAAGTACCTGCTCAGCGGGTGAGTGCTTACATGATGGGATGGGCAGATCTTGGATTCAGGAGAACTGTCCTACCATCAGCTTAGCCACAGTGAGTCCACGGAACATTCTAGTGAGCAGCCAGATAGCCTTCGCTGAAACTCCTCTCTCCCTTCCTCTCTTCCTCTTCCTCCCCCCCACCCCGTCTCTCTCTCTCTCTCTCTCTCTCTCTCTCTCTCTCTCTCTCTTCTGTCTTAGTTTTCTTCATAACTCTTTCTGACTTTACTGTACCTTTTAATTGTTTGTTTTGTCTTTCCCTTGAGAATGTAAACTATAAAGGGATNCTCTCTCTCTCTCTCTCTCTCTCTCTCTCTCTCTCTCTCCCTGCCACAGCATCCAACGCCGACTGTCTCTCCAGCTCCCCATCCTCCACCACGCCTACCTCCCGTCCATTGGAGGCGTGGACGCCAGCTGCGTCAGCCCCTGCGTCAGCCCCACCGCCAGCCCCCGCCACAGACATGTGCCACCCTCCTTCCGAGTTATGGTCTCGGGCCTGTAGGGGTGGGAGGCCTGGGGCCGGGGCCTCCCCCGGGACAGAACCACACGGAGCAGAGGCTACGGGATCACTGTCCGCTCTGGCTGCGGAGAAGCTGGGCGCCGCGGCTGGCCTTGTGGGACTGCTCGATGGCACTCAGGTGGACAGGATGGGGGCACTTGGCACCTGACCTCGCGCCTTATTTGTGAAGTTTTTATTCTTTCACAAAGAAGAGGAATGGAAATGACTTCTTCCTTGACGTCTACAAAGAAGGAGGAGCTGGGATATTTGAAACTTTGCAAAAAACAAAAACAAAAACAAATCCTAGACAAGGAGAGAATCACTTGAACTCCAGCTAGAAGTCACCGAGTGTCCCTGAGCAGCCTTGAGGAGAGGCGAGGGGCTTCCGGAGAAACCGTTCTGCCTCTGCACACGCATCCCTGGCTGTGGCCCCCCAGGCCAGCCCGTGTCCCCTCTGGGGAAGGAGATGGGCAGGGCAGCCGGGCCCCCAGCTGCCCGTCCCGCCAACCCCTGCCTTCCTGGAACAGGGAGTCCACAGGGCAGCCAGGTGGCCCGAGGGCTGGGGTACGGGGGCAGGCTGACCCGCATGCCTCCCGGTGGGACCTTACTCTCTGGTAAATGCCACCCATTAACACAATAACACCCGTTCCGGGACCGTGGGGATTTAGGGCACGTCACTGCAGACCTGCTCTGCACCATTCACCGACAGTCGGTCATGCACCCACCACGTTGGCCACGTCCCTGTGTTTGTATCAGGTGTTCCAGTAATCAGGGGGACCGCCCGAGCTAACCATGGAATGTCTGTTCCCAGCAAACACGCTAAAGAAAGACTGTGCACTTTAACCTCTCATCAGGGCCCAAGGGCTGCCTGGGGTTGGTGTTTCCCACTGACTTTGTTTCTGACCAAAGTGAATCGGGCATTCTGCTAGAAGGCATCCCTATAGTCATAGGGAGAGAGTGGTGAGCCGAGGGCTCCCCTTGGCTTCCTGCAGGTGGCCTTCCATCTGGACGGGCCGGGAGCTCCGCCTTTGGGAGTCCTGGTGGTGAGCAGTCAGCACACTAGTCCTCTTCATCACATCACTCTTCCCTTTCAGCCGAGCCCCAGAGAGCACTGGCCTGGGAGTCAGACAGTCCCGGGCTCAAGTCCTCACTCCATGGCTGACTCCCTCCATGACCTCGTGAAAGTCACCAGTGTCTCTCTGAGCCTCAGTTTCCCCTCCCCAATAGATTGGGGTTGAAATAACAACACCCGTCCTGCCTACCTCACAGGGTCACTCTGAGGATCAAAACTTGATCTCGTCCAGGAAAGCTTCATACCACACGGTGAAGCAGCCCTGACCCGTGAGGTATCAGGATGACCATGACCTTCGGCCCTCACGACCGCCAGGGGTTTGGCCCAGAGGAGCTCCCAGCACAGCCCCTCTACCAGCATGACCTGGTGGAGAGAGGCTCCCAACGACTTTTGTGACATTCCTAGACAGGTTCATTCTTTGCTAAAGAAAGGCCTGAATGACAGCGTCCAGGACATCTGCACAACTGAGCGGTCGCTCACTCCCTAAAGAAACCTAATGGCAGCTTCAACAGGCAGGCAATAATCTCTTCCCAGACCACTGAAGTCAGGAATATACAGCTGTCACCACCAGACTTTGACAAAAGGGCCCACAGGAATCCTACCATCGCCAACATTTCAAAACACCCTCTTTCACGTAGCATATTAGCTTTCCCCTCCCCTTCCCCAGAGAGAGGTTATGGAGGTACTGTAGCTTTTAGGGAAAAAAAAATATCAACACATCACAGGTCAATTTGAAGTCATTGTCTGTTTAGGCACTAAAAATCGGTGTTGTCACTCACTGTGTATTACCAGTATTTACTTGCTTTCTTGATTTCACCAAAACCAGATTTAATTTAAAGGACCACATTAATTTTTCAAAGGGAGGGAGATAATTCATTGTACATAATGTATACACACACACACAAATATACCTGTAGAAATATTATTCCAGCATAGCAGGAAAAAAAAAAAAAAGAAACAAGTATTGGACAGTCGGAGGTGAGTGTGTGCGTCCGTGACCCGTTTTGACCCCTGAGCGTGCACAGTCTTCTAGGTTAACCCACAAAGTACATTTTCTGTCTTAATGATACTGTAGGTTCACCCATTTTTTTTAATTTCCCTGCAAATAACAAGACCCACAGAAGTGACCCTAGCTATTTAACGGTTCTGTTCTTTTATACGCAGCAAATACACCATACATTTCCGAAGAGGCTTCAGCCTGAAGGCATTTTCCAATGACGTTAGTGCACAAACGCTTTAAATTAGGCTGGAACTGCCAGAATCAAATGTAAATGAGGAATTTCTCGTACCCCTATTGCATGGTATCAATTTTTAATAAATTGTTGCAAATTTGTTTTTATGAATAAAAGGAAAAAAAAACATTGTCATCTTTAATGCCTACTCATCCCAAAAATGGGGGTCAGATCTGGTCATATTCCTCTGCTCGCAAACTCAGGGGACAGTTCCCGTTGCCTCCTCAGCCACCTTCTGCAGACAGTAATGGAAAAGCCCCACTACCACGTGACCCCAGCTGCCGGATCCACGGACGGGAACCTGACCTGAGCGGAGCCAGTACGTCCAGTCTCCAGGGTATTTCCATGTAGAAAGGTTCAGCCTTGAAAGAGAAAAATGAAGCCTACATGAAGAGAAATGGGATCAAGAGATGAGTCTTGACAGCGCCTGAGTAGCTGGCCAGCTGTTCCCGAAGGCCGGCAGCACCCTGGCCCTTCCCATGCCAAGAAGGATTCTCACTTCTCCACATAAGGCATCCTTTTTGCCTAAGTTAGTTCAAGTTCAGTTCCCATCTGTTGCGACCAAAAAATCCCTAACTAACCTAGAAGCCTCACTGCTGCCCCAGACCTGACTCTCCCTCCAGGCCTAACAGCCTGCAGTTTGGACCTGTTCTCCTTTCCATCCTCACACCTGCCTCCCCACTTAGCGAATGCACTTCCTGCACCATGCTGGGCCGGCAGCCTACAGCTCCGCCTCAAATCCCACCATCCTTCAACACCCTCCTAGATCCCTCAGCGTGAAACCCTCTCTTCCTGTTTTCTGTATTCAGAACAGCTCTCTACACTTCTCACGGCACTGGGTAGATGCTCCTGTGGCCCCTACCCCCTACCCCAGACCATGGGCTCCCTGAGGATGGGAGTCACATCGCTTCCTCGAGGTCCCACCCAGCATAAGGCCCTCCCATTGGCTCAGAACAAGCCTTTTGCAGAATTAGACACCTTGACTGAGACATGGTGGCTGGGTCTGGAAAATAGAGCAAAGGCAAGGTGGCCAAAGCAGGCTAGGGAGGCCCAAGGCCATGTGACTAGGGGCAGGCCCCAGAAAAGGGGGGACTGGGCCTACAGATTTCACTGGAAGGCTGATCCCAGGCTGGAGCTTTCTAGTGCTGGATCCCCAGTGGTGCGGCTGCCGAGGAGCGGACCTCTTGAATCATGGCCAGGAGAGAGCTCTGCTCCATGACATCTACTAGGTAACACCTAAGTAACAGGCAACATTTTACCCCATAGAGCCATTAATCTCAGAGATTCTGAATGCAAAAGCAGAAATCTTAGAAGGCAATACCAGGAATGCAACGGTCAGCTAGATCATGAAGTAAAGTCCACACTCTGAGCTTTGGAGTGGGGTGAAACTGGACGTGCTGCCAACCTACAGGCTCCGGTGGTAGTGAAGAGCTATTGGCTTGGCACTCGTTGCTCTCAACATCTTGGCTGCTGGCTCGGATCTGTAACTGGAGAGTTCCCACTCGTGGTGAGTTAGGGCTCTGTGCCAAACCAAAGGAAATGCCTTTGATTTCCCTCTATCTGAATTCCGGTTCAAAAACCCCAGGGCAGTGTTTCTGAAACTAAAAACCATAGGGACACCTTTTAAGACACAGCGTTGACTTTAAATTGTTTTTCTTTTATTTATTTTTTATTTTATTTTACAGTTTGTTTATTTTTGAGACAGAGAGAGACAGCATGAGTGGGGGAGGGCAGAGAGAAAGGGAGACACAGAATTTGAAACAAGCTCCAGGCTCTGAGCTCTCAGCACAGAGCCTGACATGGGGCTCGAACCCACGAACCCCATGAGATCATGACCTGAGCTGAGGTCAGACACTTAACCGACTGAGCCACCCAGGTGCCCCTTAAATTGTTTTCCTAAAGAAAGTTACCTAAATGTGTTCACGCTAAATATAAGCTCATGCTTCTGCCTTTCACATAAGAGCAAAACAAATTTATAAATTCAGTGCAAATGACAAACCCAATAAAGATCATATTAGCAACATTGATTTCATGGGGTAAATGGGGCTTTGCAGAAAAATAACTCGCAGCTCGCAACACAAGCCCAGCACCAACTGCTCCCAGGCACATACCTTTGAGTTCAGCCTGCCTGTGCGATGACTCAGTCATCACACTACTTTTCTTTATTTAAACAACTGTGAACACTTCATTTATTCAGCACTCCATGATATCCTTTGGCCTTCATTCGGCTCTCACACATCACTTCTCTGTTAATTCCACCTTTGTGTTTTTCTCATGAGCCATTGACAATGACGGGGCCACCCAGGTAATACACACAAATCAGGTGGTGATTGAGCACTGATGTTCACTGAGCACCAGATAAAGTGCTTGGCGGGCATAATCTCATTTAGATCTCGCAGGGACCCCAGAGTAGGAATGATTATTGAGACCCTTTTGTAGCTAAAGGCACTCAGGCACAGAGGATGAGTGCTGTCCTGAGTCACACAGCTGAGGTGTAGAGAGGAAATTTGAACGGGGACAACACCAGAATACATCCTCTTTACCACTTCCTGAAACTGCCTCATCAGAAGGAACTGGATTCCAATGACCTGGAAGGTGACTAATTTGTTTTTAGATTCTCTTGAAATAAAAATACAGTCTTTTTAAAGTTTATAGATTTGCATACCTCTGAGATTCACCCATAGCTTTTTGCCTGAGGCTCTAAACCCCAGTCTGAGTGCCTCTGGCCTGGACAATGTGAACAGGGGAAACCCTCACCACGCGGAAGCCCAGGCAAGCCAATAACATGAAGAAGCTACAGCAGAGACAGAGCCCTAGAGCCCAAGTTGCACATTGGCCAGATCTCCCATCCCCCACCCCGACTGCTAAATCAGGAGCGCTCAGTTCTCCAAGAGATAGCAAGACTCTGCCCAGCCCAACGCACAGGAAGCTACATAGAAGATGCTCACCCTTTTGGGAAGAAATGCCAGCCTTGGTTGTGATAGTCACTGCTTAAAAATGATCAGACCGGAGGCGCCTGGGTGGCTCAGTCGGTTGAGTAACTGACTTCGGTGCGGGTCATGATCTCACAGTTCATGAGTTCAAGCCCTCAGGCTCTGTGCTGATAGCTCAGAGCCTGGAGCCTGCTTCAGATTCTGTGTCTCCCTCTCTCTTTCTGCCCCTCCCACACTCATACTCTCTCTCTCTCTGTGTGTGTGTGTGTGTGTGTCTCTCTCTCTCAAAAATAAACATTAAAAAATTGCTTTAATGATCAGGCTGGTAAAAACTGGAAAATAACCAAATGCTATCAACAGAGCAAAAATAAAATGTGATATATTCACAGAGTGGAATATTATATAGCAGTGAGGATGGGGGGAAAACTACAACCATATGTGATAATATGAATGAATCTGAAAAACATGCAGACTGAAAGAAGTCAGACAGAAAGAGGACGTACTGTAAGATTCCATTAATATTGAGTTCAAAAACAAGCAAATCTAATCTGTTAGACATCAGAATAATGGTTAACCTTGATAGGGATAGGTAGTGGGAAAAATGGTATGAGGAGGGCCTCTGGGTGCTACGAATATTCAAGTTCTTGGTCTGAGCACTGGTTACAGGGCTGTGTTCACTTCATGAAAATTCTTTGATCTGTACACTTATGGTGAGTGACTACATGTATATACACACATGTATATACACATATGCATATAATCACACACACAAATGTGTATAATCACATATCATAAGTATATACCTCAATAAAATGTGCCTCTTCCTGGGCAGAAAAAAATGAATGTAGAGCCTCTGAAGACTGCAGCATAAAGACAGACAAACAGCACACAGGTGCACCTGCGTGGCTCAGTTGAGCATCTGACTCTTGATTTCGACTCAGGTCATGATCCCAGGGTCGTGGGATTGAGCACCACATTGGGCTCCACACTGAGAGTGGAGCCTGCTTAAGATTCTCTCTCTCTCCCTCCCTCTGTCTCTCTGTCTCTCTCTCTCTGTCTCTCTCTCAAACAAACAAAAACAAATAGCACACAGCACGCTAAGCCTGAACATGCTTTGGGAAAAGATTTCCTGCAGGAAACAGAAGGGAATATCAAATCTCATTCAATCTATAGTCTCAAGAAAAAAAATACAGTAAAACCGGGTTTCTGTGAGACAAAGTAGATTTATAGATAAATTGGTGAGGCAATGGGCTAAGAAGAAAAAAGAAAGACAGGAGAGAGGGAAGGCAGGGAGGGAAGATTCTGGGATTAAGGTAGTGTCAGAAGGCCATGCATTTAACTTCTTCCCTCTCCTAATTTCTTGCTACAATGGCCCACCCAATAGAGGGAAAGCCATATGACAATTCTACCTAGACCATTTCTGGAAACTAGAGAAAAGTGTCTCATTCACACTCCTAAAAGTTCAATTTCTACTGTGGGCAAGAGTCAGGGAGGGGAGCACCTTCGGGCCAGCCTATTCCCAGCGTCCATGCAGAAGGCCACTTGGGAGTCAATTTTAACTCCACAGTGGGAAAGCCACTGGAATGTTTCTGGACTGGGTCAGAGCCTCCACTCTGAGTTCTAAACACCGCCAGATGTGAGGCTGTTATCTTAGTGCAGGGCCTGCAGGAAGTCGTGATTTCATATGATTTCTGCAGAACAGACCTGCCACACACACCTTCACTCACCTCCAACCCTGTACGTGCAACCAGAAGGTGGGGGCGGGGTAGGCTTTATGGGTCAAAACCAGAGGAAGAAAGCGAATGTGAAGTGCACAGAGCAGCCGCCATCCCTTTCTCATCCCCTGGGGAACAGGGCCGGCATTAGACCAGTTCTCCTCCCCCGTAAGATTAGAGGTACCCAGAGTATTCTTACGTACCCTTTCCCCACCACCAAGTAAGGGACTGACAGTGCCCTTTAGCTGAGAACTTCAGAACCACTGGTCTGATGCCCAGGGCTGATGCTCTGGGGGTGTGGAGAAAGGGGCCAGAAAAAGATGGCCCAGCTGAGGCGAGGAGGGCTCTGAGGTGGCCCGGATCATTCCCTGTGTGTTGTGGCAAGAGACACTGGTTTCCCATGGGGTGACTGGACACGGAGCAAGATTGTTGGGGGTTCAGTCATCTTAAAAGAAGCTAAGGAGTGGTCCACCTTTGGGCAGGCTGAGAGAAAGGAGAGCGCTGAGCTTCCAGAGAAGGCGTCTGTATCTCCTTGCTGTCCTCAGAGCATCCCAAGGCCCCAGGTTAAACACAAATGCAGTGTCGTTAAGAATCCCATGCGTCATCTCCAAGGAAACTCCCTCCCCAGTAAAATCCTTCCACTTTTCCACATGACTTTGCAGAAGTGAGATCTTTCCTTTCCCCTTTGTCTGATCTCTTCAAAATATATGTCAGAGGGAGAAGGTGTGACTCAGCAGGGCAGATGTCCCCATTTGCTTAGCATCTTGGAGATGAAAGTTACAAAGGGTCTGCGTTTCTCTCCCTGCCGTCCCCCCTCCAGTTCTGGCTGTGCGCTTTCTGAAGGGACAGTTCTGGAGGAAGGGGAAGTAGACAGTGACAAGCCTAGAAATCATGTCACGGGGGCAGTGCGAAAGCAATGGCATGACAAAAATTACCTTCTATGGGAAGCAGTCACATGTAAAAGGTGCCATCCTCCTCCCCGCTGCTCCAAAGTGACAAAGGAGGAGGGACCGCAGTAAATTTGGGGGGGACAGTCTTGGCTCGGCAAACATGGCAGTTTACAGAATGGAAGAGAGAGCCTCTAGAGAAAGTGGCCGTGCCCCCTCTAGAAGGGTTCATTCCCATTGGGGGGCTGGAGAGGAAATTCTTCCACTGGGTGAGAGGCTGAAGTAGGTGTCCGAAGCCCCGTGTTTCGGGCTTGCAAACAGACAACGTGCATGTCATATTGGGGCCAAACAGATGTGTTTGCTTTTGTTAACACATTTGAGACAAAGTGGGTTTTTTTAATTAAAATTTTTATTTAAATAAAACCTGCGCTTCTAGTTTGTTTCGAAAAGTAGAATAGAGCTGAGTAGAGGTACTCCTTTATATAGGTTATATGTTGTTTAATTCACCGTAGCCACACTGCTCCCTATTATTATACAACATTAAGGCCAAGTGTCAATTGACATTTACCATCCTGTGTGTACTGTGGGATTTTTTTCCTTACCCCCAGCCTACTTAACTCATACATATTATTACCTGCCTTGTCTCTGTAGGCATCTGAGTGGATGATCTTTGCTAAATTCTATGGCTCTCGACCTTCATTTGAAACAATGGTATAGAGCTAGTGTAGAGCTAGTGGAAAGAAAAAAGGCAGATCCTGGGGTGTGCTTCCGCTGGTGGATCATGAAGCCACACCACCTCTTCAGGACAATGGCCATTTTCCATTTCTAAAGAGACATCATGAGGCATCTGGGTGGCTCAGTCAGTTAAGCAAAGCACCCAACTCTCCTTTTTGGCTCAGGTCACGATCTCACGGTTGGTGAGTTCGAGCCTCCCACATCGGGCTCTGCACTGACAGCACAGAGCCTGCTTGGTATTCTGTGTGTGTGTGTGTGTGTCTCTCTCTGCCCCTCCCCTGCTTGTGCTCTATATCTCTCTCAAAACTAAACTTAAAAAAATAATAATTATACAGATATTGTTCCTCATTGAAGGAATGTTGCTATCTAATTGACTCCATTTAGGAGACCTCAGAGACGCCTGTTACTTAATGAAAGCAGTAAGAAACAGAAAAACTTTTTTGTCTTCTAGCTTGGAATAAAAATAAGAGAGTGTGTCAAATGACCTGGATCAAATGCATGTCGGGAGGTCCCTATTAGCTCAAAGGACCTATGATTCTTAGAATTCTTACTAATATTAGTAGCTAGCACTTCTTAAATTCTTTTTATAACTAGATACTATGTAAGCAGTTTACATGGAATATCTCCCATAAGTGTGTGGTAACACTGCAGAGAGGGATTATGATTATCTTCAGTTATACAGGTGAAGAAATTCAGGCACAGAGAGGTTAAGTAACTTGTCCAAGATCACACATCTAGGGATGATGGAGCCAGAATTCAAATCCAGACCATCTAGGGATGTCTGGGTGGCTCAGTCAGTTAAGCGTCCGACTTTGGCTCAGGTCATGATCTCACGGTTTGTGGGTTTGAACCCCACGTTGGGCTCTGTGCTGACAGCTAGCTCAGAGCCTGGAGCCTGCTTCAGATTCTGTGTCTCCCTCTCTCTCTCTCTGACCCTCCCCTGCTCATTCTGACTCTCTCATTCATAAATAAATAAAACATTAAAAAAATTCAAATCAGATCATCTAAGTCCAAAGACAGGAGACGTGAATAAAGTACCACCTAGCGTTGATACTTAATGTCCCAATAGGATGTCCTCTCCCCACCCATTAAATGATGTTGCTACATTTCTTGCCAAGCATACCAAGAACATAAATCACAAAAGTCTCATTTTCTTTTCTCTGACTTATACATTTGTGAACATTAAACTAAAAATACTCCCCCGTGTTATTTGATTCTTTAAAATATAAAATAAATTAAAAAGCAGGACGTATGGGTGGTTCAGGCAATTGAGCATCCAACTCTTAATTTCAGCTCAGGTCATGATCTCAGGGTTGTGAGATCGAGCACATGTCGGGCTCCATGCTCAGCATGGAGACTGCTTGGGATTCTCTCTCTCTCTCTCTCTCTCTGTGTGTGTGTGTGTGTGTGTGTGTGTGTTTCCCTTTCCCTTTCTTGTGCTCTTTCCCTCTCTAAAATAAAAATAAATAAATAAAATTTTGAAAAATAAATTAACAAGCAAGTTTCCCCAGGACCAAAGTTCCTTTGGCAGAATTTGATTCAAATTCAAAGAATTTGAAATGGAATATAAAATAGAAGAACATTCAATGTCTGCAGTGTCCAGTCATTCCTTCCAGATTCTATAGCTAAACACTGTCAAACGTGTGCTTGACATGTAGAGTCAAACCCTCCATTATGTTCAATCACGCAGACTTTAACTGAGGGGTGGACACTCTTTATGGTGATCCCTCCAGGTAACTGAGGAGCTGTTTTGACCTCTAAGATTATATTATATGATGACGTACACATGCAAAACTAAACACTGTCTCTCCGTTGGCCTGATTCAGTATTTTGTAGGAAAACTACCAATGAGAATCCTATTTGCAAGTAACTTGTGGGTTTAAGTGAGCCTAATTCCCTTTTAAAAGTATGTATTTAAAACTCATATGTGCCAAGTCAACTTGAAGTCTTTGGGCTTATTATCAATTGAAGATTATATTACTCAAAAATAAGTCAAGTAGAAAGTATATGATGATGTTTTGCTGACCAGAACACCTAAAGTTTTAAAAATATGTTTTCAATAAGACTATACTCCTTCCTTAATAAGAGAACTACAAGTATCCCGTAGGCAGAAGAGGAAAAAATCTGACCAAGAAGATAACTCCAAATAACTTAAGGCATAATGTTTCTTTGTACATGTAATAAACCCTTATATCGAACCCAAAGAAATACATGATTTTGTTGATAGAAATTCATTTCTCTTGCCTTTACTAAATAAATGGGTTGAAGGAATATGTAAAATATATTCGCCTTAATGATGTCAAGTATTAACCTGCCTATTGGGGATATTTTGGAGGGGAAGGGGATATTGTTTGGTGCCTCTTTTAAGCCCTTTGACAAAATTGAGAACCCCCCAATATACCCAAGGGCAGTACAGCACAAAGGCCACAAGGGGTCGCTTTCTGACAACCTCTTGCTTCGCAGCTAACAATATTCCCCAGGGAAAGGAAGGGAGGGCAGGGGAGAGACGTTAACTATATTTTAATGTAATAACCATTATTAGAATACATAACAATCAATATATCTAGATCAACAGAAGTTTCCCTAAACCAAAACTTCAATCTTTTTCTTTTCCTTTTTATTTTCTTTTCTGCTGGAGCAACACTAAGCCTGTTCGTATTATTACAGGAAATAATACAAACAAGGAAATTTTGTCATTGGTCTTCACAAACATTCAGTGGGATGTCCTGGGGACAAATTATGGTCCCTGTACCACAGGTGAAGAAACTAAAGCCCAGAAAGGTTGTAATTTTCCAATGAAAATTCCAGTGACCAGGTGTCCTGACACCCACCACCCTACCTGGGAACTGTGTGCTCTGACTCTCCCCACATCCCTCGGAGTGGAGATGGTTGGGAGTAGGGAGTGACTATTTTGCTTTCTGGAAAGCAGTGTAAATATTTTACATAAAACTGTCTGACATGAACTTGTACTTGATTATGTTTATAAAATAAGACTTCAGAGTTTTCCTGGGTGCTCTAGGCCACTTTGGACTGTGTCTCAGATGGGCTTACAAAGAAGTTCATTTTGTTGTTAGGAGTGTGTATTTGTTTGTTAGGGCTGCCAAACAAAGTATAGACTGGGTCGTTTAAAAACAGAAATTTGTTTTCTCACCATTCTGGAGGCTTGAAATCCAAGATCAAGGCATCGACAGGGCTGGTTTTGTCTGAGGCCTCTCTCTTCTCTTGTAGATGGCTAGAGATCTCTCTGTCTTCACATGGTCTTCTCCCTGTCTCTCTGTGTCATAATCTTCCCTTCTTATAAGGATAGCAATCAGATTGGCACCTCATTTTACTTTAATTACCTCTTTAAGTACCCTATCTTAAAAAATAGTCACATTCTGAGGTACTGGGGGAGGGGGTGGTTAGGGCTTCAACATGTGAATTTAGAGGAGACACAATTCAATCTGTAACATGTGGAAAAGTTGAGGAACCTGCATTACTCCTTCCTACTCTTGACCATGACAGTCATAGTGTTCTAATGTGTGTCCTTAATCTACAACTCTGGAGAGTTGGATATTATGTATTTCTTTCTCTAGAAAGCTCCTTACTTAATCTTCTTTTTGTATGTGATTCTTTTGATTGTTTCCTATGGGAGTGGAGTTCGAAGAAAAGGTTTACAATCTCCATTCTTTTACTTTTCTCTTTAATGCTCTCCACAATAAGGGTAGTTACCATGTGTCACCATACAAAGTTTTTACACTACTGATGATACTCCCCATGCTGTACTTTTCATTCCTGTGACTTCTTTATTTTACACCCAGAAGTGTGTATGAACCCCATTCTTCAGGTAAGAAATTATATTCAACTTTGGAGCAACTTAAAAACAGGAACAATTGTGTACTTACAGGTACATTTTTAAAAAGTGTATTTATTTATTTTGAAAGAGAGAGAAAGAGATCATGGGAGGGGCAGAGAGAGAGAGTAATATATATACATATATATATATATATATATACATATATATATTATATTACCAAATACTAAGTTTTGTGAAAATAGTTTTGTGGTCTGCTTTGTTTACCTAATATTTTCCATATCATTCCGTA
Source organism: Hyaena hyaena (assembly GCF_003009895.1). Taxonomy (NCBI): domain Eukaryota; kingdom Metazoa; phylum Chordata; class Mammalia; order Carnivora; family Hyaenidae; genus Hyaena; species Hyaena hyaena. Next base: position 899,367 of record NW_024080724.1, read on the forward strand.
TTCTCCTACAAAAAGTAATTACCTAACCAACTTCAGATTTTTGGACATTTATACTACTTCCAATTTTTGAAGTAACAAATAATACTGTGATGAACATATTTGTAAGCATGTGTGATTTTTTTCTTATGACAAATTCTTACAGATAGAACTTTAAACCACAGGACACACAAAGTCCCAGGAATTTTGACCTCAGCTGCCAAGTTATTTTCCATGTTTCTTGTCCCAATTTATGCCACTCTCCTCTGATCCCTCCTCTAGGAGACTGATGTGCCCCCCATTCAAGGGACAAAGATTACATACAAAAAAAAAAAGCTGACCAATATTAACTGTAGGTCAAAATTACTGGAGTGGTTAAAAGGTTTTGCTTTGCACACATTTAGTCTTTTCTTTTGTGAGTGGATTGTTGACTCATCCATTATTTTTTAACTTAAAAAAATTTTTAATATTATTTTTGAGACAGAGACAGAGTACTAGAGGGAGAGGGGCAGAGAGAGAGGAAGACACAGAATCCGAAGCAGGCTCCAGGCTCTGAGCTGTCAGCACAGAATCTGATGCGGGGCTCAAACTCACATGATTGTGAGATCATGACCTGAGCCGAAATTAGACACTTAACTGACTGAGCCACTCAGGTGCCCCTCGTGCATTGTTTTTATTGCTTCTTTGACTTATTGACTTGTATGTGCAGCTTACAAATTTTAACCCTACATCATATGTGTTATAAATGTTTCAAATAATTTTCTCACTTTGTACTTGTCTTTTCTGGTGGCTCCTGATATTTTCTGGTAAACACATTTGGAATATTTCTATGGACAGTCTAGTGATCTTTAGCTTTCTGTGTGCTGTTTTTCACATTATGTTTATAAGGGCTTCCTTCCCTCAGACCAAGATATATAAATATTTGCCTTTATTTTCTTTACATACTTATGGTTTCACTTAAAAATGTTTATTGTGGTAAAATTATACATAATAAAATTTGCCAATTTAACTATTTTTAGGTGTACAATTCAGTGGCATCAAGTACATTCACAGTATTCTGCAACCACCATCACTCTATGTTTCTAGAAGTTTTTCATCATCCCAAACAGAAACTCTGTACCCATTAAAAAATAATTCCTCATTTTTCCCCTCCCCCAGCCCCTAGTGATTTCTATAATACTTTCTTTCTCTATGAATTTTCCTATTCTAAGTACCTCATGTAAGTAGAACTATACAATATTTGCCCTTTGGGGTCTTGTTTATTTCACTTAGCAGAATATTTTCAAGGTTAATCCACGTTATCTCATGTATCAGAATTTTCTCCCTTTTTAAGGCTGAATAACACTCCATTGTATGTATATTATGGTTTTGTTTTTATGCATTATGTTCTAATCTACTTAAACACTATTTTTATACACAATATTAGGTGAATACCTAAACTAACTTACTAAATAAATAGCTCATCGTGTCCCCCACTGATTCGAAATTCTAACTTTATCTTATCCTCCAATAATATGCATTCTCAATAGGGACATAATCACCCCCCAAGGGGTTCAAAATTACTTCTTGGGGTACAAAAGAAAAATCCTACTCTTTGTATATATAAAGCACAGATATACATGCAGTACATGAAGAGATTCATATTATATTTGTGGTGTTAAAATTTTACAGGAGGTGGTGATCAGGGGGGAAATTCTGAAAGGGCTCCTTTAGGGATAATAGCAGGAAAAAAGAGGTTGAATATCCTTCCCTGTACTACATTTCTACACTTGCTTGTATGTTTTTCTGAACTTACTTTGCTCCACTGATGTGCCCATCCCTGTACCAGAAACATTAAATTCTGTTGTTCTTATAATTCTGTTTGCTTCCTTCCTAGTAAGTATGAGAATCTGGAGTCACCATGTTCAGGTAAGTTACTTGCTTACCTGTCTATGGGCTGTCTCCTTGGACAAAAGTGACAGCCCCGTGGGATCTGGGACCTTGTCCCATTCATCACTGCAGCTTTCTCTTTTAAATGGTGCCTGGCAGAAGATGCCCACTAAACACTTTTTGATTGAATCAATAAATTTGTGTATCTAGTGGGCCAAATCCTAATTACTCTTTTTCTTCAAAATGTTGGCTATTCTCACCTGCTCACTCTTGGAAATAAACTTCAGAATCATTCTAATAGGCTATAAAAAATAAAAATGCTACCAACCGTCCCTACCCCCAGAAGGTGCAGCCTCTTACGGTGGAGACTCAGTGACTCTCTTCCAAGGAACAGTGTTGAAAGGAGAAAATGGTAACGTTATAGCCAAGGATTCTGGCAGAAACCATCTTTTTTTTTTTTTTTTTTTTACAAATAGTTTATTTTTACAAATAGTTTTTTACAAATAGTTTATTACAAATAGTCAAGTTGGTTTCCATATAACACCCAGTGCTCATCCCCACAAGTGCCCTCCTCCATGCCCATCTCCCCCCTCCCCCCCCCACCCCCATCAGTCCTCAGTTTGTTCTCAGCATTCAAGAGTCTTTCATGGTTTGCCTCTCTCCCTCTCCCCCACTATTTCCCCCCTTCTTCTCCCCCTTGGTCCTCCGTTAAGTTCCTCCTAATCCTCCTATACGTACACTCATATGGTATTTGTCTTTCTCTGCCTGGCAGAAGCCATCTTAACCAAAGACAGAGGTTACCTTCGCCACGTGCATATCACATAGCTGGATAGTAGGTGATGAGAGAGGCACTTCCCCTCTGCCATGGTCTTCCCCAAAACCTATCACCCCCATCTAATCATAAGAAAACACCAGACAAACCCAAATTCACAGTATTCTACAAAATAGCTGACCAATACCCTTCAAAACTGTAAAATCATAAAAAAAAAAAAGGAAAAACTGAAATATGTCATAGTTCACAGGAGACTAAGAAAATATGATGAGCAAATGTGGAACCCTGGATTAACTCCTGGAGCATTAGTGGGAAGACCTCTATGGTTTTTCAAATGTAAGGCATATATTTGAAATTATTATAATTTTTCCTTCAAATATCTATCATTATTTAGCTAGAAAATCTAGAACAAGATTGTCTTATTTTATTAAGAAATTTTGAAACATTAATTCTATAGTAATAGATTTAAACTTCAGGAAAAAAATGCCTTTTGAGAAAATATTAAGATACTCGTATTTTTGGCACTGCAGATGTAATTTTTTTTCTTGTTATTAAAATATCCCTGTATCCCTAAAATTACTCCTTCTAGGTGTAGTATATAATTCTTCGTAAAATGCTAAAATTGATTTGTAAATATTTTATTTAGGATCTTCGCATCATTTAGCAGCAGCCAAGCCTGATGGCCCTACATAACGCGACAAGCGCCGTTGGGCGGTGAGTGGAAGTTGAGACAATCCCGGGGTAAACTGGTGAGGTCAGCGGGGAGTCACCGGGGCACTAAACTAACACGGGACACAAGCCTGCCGTCAGAGCCCTAGACCTTGAGCTCCGTGAGCTGCGCCGGAAGTGGCGTCACCGAGCCGGCGTCCCTCTCAGCCAATGGCCGCGAAATGCGCCGTCCAACGGTAACTCGCGCGGCACCTGCGGGGTAAAGACGGACTGCCCATAAGACGCAAGAAGGACCATCCTTCTACCCTATTACACGAGTTACCACCGCAGTCTAGTCAGAGATAGGCATCTCTTCCTGCTTCCCTGCCGCCAATTAACCTAGCTCCGTGACACCACGCTTCCAACCTGGGAGCCTCCTCACGCCCCGCAGATGCCCTCACTAAATATGGCTGCCTGGCGGAGCGTGAAAGCCGGAAGCAAGTGGGATTGGGTGAGCCAGCGGAGGGCGTGTCGGGGCGTGGCCTGGCTGCGGAGAGGCTGGGAGGGGCGTGGCCAGCCGCCCCACCTGGGTTTGCCGTCAAAGATTAATTTACTCGAGCCGTCCGCATTCCTGCGGTCTCCTGGGGGCGGGGCACCACTGGCCCCGCCCCGCTCCCAGATTTCTCGCTCTTGGAAGGCGCCGGCTGCGACTCTGGGATTTGGCCAGAGTTGGCTGCTGCCCTCCAGTCAGTCCCTCGACGGTCTTTAGTGGAGATGGAGGGCGCCCAGGAGAACCCCGCAGAGTCTAACTCCTCCGTCCTCAGGTCCGAAGAGCCTGCCAGGGGCCCCGAGGTGTTGCCTCCGGAAGAGTCGGAGGGCTGCGCTCGTTCCCTGGAGGCGGCCCCCAAGAAACTCTGTGGTTATTTAAGTAAATTTGGCGGCAAAGGGCCCATCCGGGGCTGGAAGTCCCGCTGGTTTTTCTACGACGAGAAGAAACGTCGCCTGTATTATTCACGGACCGCGCAGGATGCCAATCCCTTGGACAGCATCGACCTTTCCAGTGCGGTCTTTGACTGCAAGGCAGATGCCGAGGAGGGGACTTTTGAAATCAAGACTCCCAGCCGGATTATTACCCTGAAGGTAAATGGGGCAGTTTTCTTCCTTTTTCAGCCGGGATGAATTCCCGCAGCACGGGCTGGCGCGTGTGGGTGGTCACAGTAAATTTACAGGAACAAGGATCACAGCCCTTGATCTCCCCCAGTGAACGGTGGGTGCCCAGGATTTGGTGCATTCCAAAACGCATTTACACCCATTTTCTCACTGGGTTCGCCTAACAGGCTGGGATGATGTACCCGCATTAGAATCAAGAAACAGTCTGGGAGAGATGAAGTAACCAGCCAGTTACTTAAGAGGTCAGGCATCTAGTGAGTGGCGTAACCCACGCTTGAAATCCTTAGTCTTTCTACCTCTCAGTAGTGTATCAGAACTTTGACTTCTTGGTGTGCCTTAACAACGCACTTACCTACCTTAACTCTTACTCGGGGCTGAAGTATAGTAAAGATATGAGCTGTGCAGCCCTCTCAAGATCAGGACTCTGAATGACTTTTCTTGGTATTTTGGCCAAAGGAAGTGAATGCTGAGCAAACACTGGCAGGGATCAGGAGATAAAATGATTAGGTTTCACTGATCAGCCTAGAATGTTCACAGAGGCTTGTCTAAACGTGTTTCACATTTAGTAGGTTTTGTTTTATTATCACCCTTAACTGAGACAGCCTGAAATAGTGGAAAGGCCACATGCTTTGAAATCAGACAGGCTTGGATTCAAAGTTTACATCAGCTACTGACTAGCAGTGTAACCCTGCGTTACTTACTTAATCTTTCAGAATCTAGGTAGTCTGTGAGATTCAAAACAAGGTGTGTAAGCATCTTGGACCTACAAATTGTTGAATTAATCCCAGCATCTAGAATACAGCTGAGCACCTAGTGGCTGCTCCATAAATGTTTGTTTAATGAACCCACATGGTGATAAAACTGAGACCATAATGTTCATTTCAGGAGGAGTTGCCCCAGAACTTAAGTGGAAAGACAGATGTGGGTTAAGAATTCTGGGATTCACTCGCCCCAGAGAAGAGTGTGAGGAGACAGCCCCCCAACACCCCCTGTCTTCCCGCCCCTCCCCCCCTTCCAGCCAACTGGGCATCTATTGAGACCCACAGTTTCAGTTCCCCTTTAATGGCTGGGCCTGGCTGGTGACCGGGCTGGGAAAATCAGACAAAATAATGCAAACCAGGAATTCCAGGCCAGGGAAGGCAGGCATTTTAGAGATCATGTGGTTTATGGGTCACATGTCTCCTCCCACAGGCTAACTGCTGTCTACAGGGTCTCCAACACGTCCATTGACCTATGTGTGTGCCTGGCTCTGTGCTAAGCGCTGGGGTATGGAGCCGAATCAGACCTGCCCGCTGGTTCCCAAACAGCTTGAGGTCTGGTGAGAGAACAGACGGAGGAGTGGCACCCACAGTGAAATGCTCCGTAGAGACGCTCCGATAGGTCTCTGCCAGAAAAGTGTGGTGAACAGGAGGGTCAGTTCCCCTGAGTGGAAGGGTCTATCCAGGAGGGCAGCACAGAGAGAGGAGAGGACCTCTGAGTCCTGAAAAAGGGATTTGGTTTTCTATGAGCAGATGAGAGGATGAAGGGCATTTCTGGCCAATAGAGCCCCATGAGCAAAGACAGGGAACAGTACACAGCCCAGAGTGTCCAGGCAGATCACAGGAGCCTAGGGTACGGAGGGACCCAAAAGATGGAGGGGGAGAATGGAGGCCCAAGCGTGGGGCATTTGTGAGCTAGGCCCAGCAGCTTGGACTTTGTCCTGTGGGTTGTGGGAGATTGTCGAAGAGCATCAAACAAGAAAGCCCTGTGAGATTAGAATGTTTAGGAGGCTCAGTGTGGCTGTTGGGCAGAGAACAAATTAGAAGGCAAGGTCGCTGAGCAGGGAGTCTAGCTGGAGGTGATCGAGACAGGATGGTGGCTGAGCTAGAGCTGTGACGGGAGGAGGGAGACCCATGGGGGTGAGTAGGGATGTGAGGGAGGAGGAACGCAAGGGAGGGGTGGCTGACTGTTCACTTGGGCCAGTCACGACCTGGGGAGCCCAGCCTGGGGAGGTCGTAGGACACCCCCTTGGTAGACTCTTAAGTTCTAAGAGGAGGGGGCCATGACATGAATAGTAGGTGCTCCATATATACTTGTCCAATGAATTACGAAAATGAGGTATTTGGGTATGGGCTGGAGCTTGTCAGCACAGGGTCATGGTGAAGCCCGGGTAGCACTGAGGTCTCTTAGGGACAGTGTATAGAAAGGGAAGACTGGTAGGCATTACTTTATCTCATGTGGTACCTCCTGACAGGCCCAGGGCCTCTCTCATGGAGCCCCCTAGCCTCATGCACACCTCATCTGGACCACATAGAAGGGGGAGCTTTGCCCTGGTTACCCATAGCCTGCTGCCTGTTGGTGTTCTCACCTGGCCTTGACTGTGGGCAGCTCTGTGAAGTTCACCGTCCACTCCCAGTGAGCTGCCCGGCTGCTGCGGCCCATGTGATCTCAGCCCTTCTCTATGTAAGCCACAGTCCCCTGGCCATAAATTACAACAAAGCTCTGGTCTAACGGGGGAGATCTGGGTTCTGGGACCAGCTCCACCACCACCTGCCTGGGCAACTTCAGAGCCTTTGTTTCTCCATCTGTGGAAGGGCTGAGCGTTCCTGCCCTGCCTCCCTCCTGGAGGATCCAACAATGTAATAGATGTGAAAGTAGGTATTTGGACCATCCAGTGCTGGGAGACAAATGGCCAGTATCAACCATTACTTTGTTTGAGGTAGCTGGAGGGTGCCACTATGTTGTTACTTTGTGCATATGGCTTTCCAGTCCCCAACCATACCCATGGATTCTCTCTGTTCCATAAAAAGTCAGTCTTTTAGGGTTCCTGGACCCAATTCAAACATGGGGCATGGATCCCCCCCACAACACCAAGCAATTCTCAGACACCAGCTGATGTCCAAGAATTCAACCTAATTCTAACACTGTCTACCCAGAGACAGCATCAGATTCCACAGCCTAAGGGCTCAGTCCTACAAGACTCCCCAACACCTCACTTCAGATGCCAGTCACGAGCCCCAGGCTGTTAACTTGTGCTTCTGACAGCTAGCTACGAACTGGAGCTTCCAGTGACCTCCTCCTTAGGTTTGATTATTTTGCTAGAGTGGCTCCCAGAACACCCAGGGTAACACTTATGTTTACCAGTTTATTAAAGGGTATGGTAAAGGATACCGATCAACAGCCAGATGAAGAGGTATATTGGGCAAAGTGTGGGAAAGGGGTAGGAGCCTCCAAGCCCTCTCCAGCTATGCCACTCTCCCCCCATCTCCATGTTCACTGACTCAAAAGCTTTCCAAACCCAGTCCTGTGGGGTTTTATGGAGGCGTCATTACATAGTCATGATTGACTAACTCACTGGCCATTCTCTGGTTCAGCCTCTTCCTTCCTGGGATGGTAGGGGTGGGACTGAAAGTTCCAAGCCCTGGGGCACCTCAGGGTGACTCAGTGTGTTAAGCATCCGATTCTTGATCTCAGCTCAGGTCTTGATCTCAGGGTCCTGAGTTCAAGGTCCGAGTTGGGCTCCCTGTGGCGTATAAAACCTACTGAAAGTTCCAAGCCTCTAATCCTAACCAGCCCTCCTCATTAGGTTCCCTAAGGGCTTTCCAAGAGTTAACCATATTGAAACAATAAAAGTCACCTTTATCACCCTTATCCCAGGAAGTTTCAAGGGCTTTAGGAGCTCTGAGCCAGAAACCACGGACAAAGATCAAATACATATGAGAAATATATCTGGGTCATTTGAATGATCAAATACATGTTTCTTATGAATCACAGTATCACAGTCAGTTAAGACACTGTGATGTCGCACAGTGCGATGGTGATAGGGCCGGGGCACCACTGAGGTCAGAATGTCAGAGTTCTTTCCCTCTTATCCCCTCCAAATTCCTTTGTCCAGTGAGCGCATTGAGCACCTCAAATGAGTCTGGTACTATGCTGGGCATTTCACTTCCCTTACCCTAGTTCATCCTTGTCCTGCCCCAGGACATGAGTGTTAAACTCACTATAGCACAGATGGAAAAACTGAGACTCAGAAAGGTTAAGGAACCCCGAGTTTGGGACCGATGCCTGATTATCTCCTGTGGCCAAGAAGCAAGTGGTGTTTCAGAGGTGGGCACCCGTCTGCAGTGACAGTTTTTTTTTCCCCTGGGAGGGAGAGAATCACCCAGCTCCTATGACCTTCCCACACCCCTCACCCAGTGCCACGCTGAGGGCACAGGGCCATACCAATTAACCCCTGTGCTTCTCAGGCCGCCACAAAGCAAGTGATGCTGTATTGGCTGCAGCAGCTGCAGATGAAGCGCTGGGAGCTCCACAACAGCCCGCCTGCACCTCCCGCCGTCCCTGATGCCACCCTGGCTGGGAATGGGCCTGCCCTGCGTCTCGAGCTAGGTACCCAATGGGTTTGCCTCCTGCCCACACACCCAGGGTCTTGGTGACAAACCCTTTCCCCTCCTGTTGGGAGTGAGTGGGAGGAGCCTCTGCTAAAGAAGCAAAGAGCCAGGGGTGCCTGGGTGGCTCAGTCAGTTGAGCGTCCAACTTTGGCTCAGGTCATGATCTCACGGTCCATGGGTTCGAGCCCCACGTCGGGCTCTGTGCTGACCACTAGCTCAGAGCCTGGAGCCGGTTTCAGATTCTGTGTCTCCCTCCCTCTCTGACCGTCCCCTACTCAAACTGTCTCTCTCTCTCTCAGAAATAAATAAAACATTTAAAAAAAATTAAAAAAAAAAAAAAGAAGCAAAGAGCCAGGGTTGTGACTCATGATCCGTTAGGACACAGTGTTGTGTCAAGGGCAAGAATATGCGCCCTGAGGCCAGGACAGCTGGGTTCAAATCCTAATCCTGTGTGGTCCTAAGTTGCTTAATCCTTCTGAGCTTTCGTTTTCCTTCCATATAAAATAAGCCTAATAAACTATACTGACTTCTTAGGGTTATTATGAGAATTAAACAAGTCCATACTCCTTAAGTGGTTGGAGGCACGCTGTGCATTGTCAGAGCGCAGTAAGCATCAGCTACGGTTTTGATGACCTCCATGGGAAGGTCCGAAGAAATGAGACTCTCATGGGGTTGCTGTGCAGAAGGGGAATGAGAAAATGCAGTTATTGTTGCTGCCTCCTACACAAATGCTTCTGTGTGTGAGTTGGGTAGGTCAGTGAGTCTACCCGTAGTATTCCCTTGAGGCTGAATCCTTCACCTCCACATGGCCTGCAAATGAAGTTTCCTGATCCCAAATCCTAGAACATGCAAGCATGGAGGAGTCCTGGAGATCACACCCTCCGCCCCCCACGCTGCAGCCAACAATCTGCTTCGCGGGAGAGAATCAGGACAGACCACCCCCAGCTGCCCTGTAAAAGCTCAGAGCCTTGTCTCAGCTCAGAGCTGCCATGTGTCTAAAATGCCTCATCCTCGGGTAACAGGGAGACCGAACAGGCCAGGGCACGACTTGTGGCCAGGCGCCTCTAGAACTCTGTACCCACGTGTTTTGTGTGTCCCAAACCGAATTCATCTGCCCTTGGCCATCTGCTCCCCCGGTTTCTTTCCCATTGTTAAATGGCCCTTTATTTACCCAATCGTTCCGTAATGGGGGGCCGCTTTCGGCAGTCTCGGCTAGCCGTGCCATCGGTGTCTGCACTCTGGCCTAGCACCGGGCCGCCCCCTCCTCGCTGCTGTGCCTTGGCTCAGGCCTCGCAGCCCCTGGCTGGAGAAACACAGCAGCCTCCTCACCCGTGTCCCGTGCCCCAGTCTGCCACTCAGACCCATCCTCCCCACTGCAGCCCGAGTGAGCTTTCTAAAGTGACAGCTGGAGCCCCGCCCACCCATGACGCAGGCCCAGCTTTTAGCCCAGGGCCCATCCTCCCTTGGCTCACCTCTACATGCTCACCTCACACCGTGTGCACTTCGGCAGCAGCAGACACGTGTCTGCCTGGCAAACCCCTGCTTGTTGTCATAGCCCCGCTCCAGTCGCCTCCCCCTCCTGCCAGCCTCCCCTTTGAAGCCTCCCAGGGCCATGCCAGCTGGACTCTGTATGAGCCCTCGATGCTTTCTTCATGTGGTTCCAACAAGGCCTGTCACCCTGTGTTCTCATTATAACATCCTTGCCGGTCCCTGCCCTCGGGTGGGGGCCGTGTCTTTTTCATTGGTGTCCCAGTGCCAGGTGCCCGCCTGGCACATTGGATATTTGTGAGCAATTGCATTGGATTCTATAATTAAATGAGGAAAGGAATATAAAGCCCTTAGACTAATGCCAGGCCCACAGTAAGTGCTCAATACATGGTAGCCATCCTAATAACTTGCTGTTATATGTGTATGGGTACATTATACTCTTAACATAACTACTCTTTTCAGTTGTTAATAGAAATTATCAGTCTTTTCTTCTGAGAACCTTCTGGGTGTTTCATGCGTGTAAGAGCTTTCTTTGGGCAAGGGTTGTTGGTGCCTCTGCACTTGCAACCCACCCTCTCTCTGCCGGAGAGCCAGACAGCCCTGGCCGTGTGGGAAGCTGCAACGTGAGTTGGTACAGTTGTCCAAGATCAGCCTCAGATCTGAAGCAACAAGAAACCCTCCTGATGACAGAATTCTGGTGTGTCTGGAACTGAAATTGGAACTGAAATGGCTTTGGGATCCCATAGGTTCTTCTGCTGTGCTGAACCCTTTCTGAGTTCTTGAATGCTGTGGCTTTGGTGGAGCACATTTAGTGAGCCTCTTCAGGGCCAGCCTCTGCTGGGGACGGTGGGGGAGGGGGGGAAGGGGGGGAGCGATTGCCACAATGACCAGGGCACCAGTCTCCCAAAGAGGATCCCGTCAGGAGATGCAGGAAGCTGGGATGTGGGCCTCTCCCAAAGCCTTCGCCCTCCTAGATCCGGTCCCCTGCGGAACCTTCCCTGGGCCCCCGAGAAAGATATTTCTGGAGTTGGGAGCGAGCAGGCAGGCCTGGATTTGCTGTGTGGACAGGGTTGCCCCACAGTCAGTCCCCACCCTTCCTGGGAGGAAACAGCCTCCTCCCAGGACAGTGAAAACCAACAGACTCACATCTGCCTTTGAGTCACAGACACTCCATCTGGTAAAAAGTGTTCTATTACTGCTGTTGAGCAATCTGCAAGGCGTGCTGTCTGCAGCTCTTAAGCATTTACACCTTTATTTTGTGTTTAACCAAATGTTGGTCTCTATAAGAGCTGAGAAAGATCAAGGGCAAACCAACAGACTGGTAATAATATGTTGCCAAAGTAAGACATGATTTACACAAAATAGCACTTATGTAAGTATATATTATCATAAAAATATGCATACCACTGACACTGAGAAATTTCTAACACTTTACTAAACATCAATCTTATGAGGTAGTGTTGTACCCATTTTACTGAAGAGGAAACTGATGCTCCCAGAGGCCAATAGACCTACCTGGTCAAGGTAGCAGAGCAAGAAAATGTCCACGCTGAAATTTGAACCTGAATCTGCAGGCTCCTAACCCCCTCCTTATGCTGAGGAGGCAACCGCCATGTCCAGGGCCCTACAGGGAAGTGACTTGCTGGCCCAGGCCCTTTGCTTGGGCAGTGACTTCCTACTGGTGATGGAGCGGCCCCTGCAGCTCAGGCAAAGGGAGAATTCAAATAGGCGCCGCTGAGAATTTCTTCTCACCGAGGGTGTTTCTCCAGGTTGGAGAGGGGCCCAGAGGCCCCAGACCAGAGCCTCGGGTCACCAATCCTGTACCTACGGGAAGAGCTAACCTTCACTCTGGCACCCCTGTCTCGCACCACCCATCTCTCGCACACCTCCTCGCACTGGGAACCTTCCCACGGGGCCTTCCCGGGCAGCCCCTCCCACCTTGGAACCCTCCGCCTGAACACAACCTGCTCTGACAAACCACGTGGCGTTAGTGGAAAAGCAAGGAGCTGTGTTTGAGTGCACGGCCCTGCCACCAGCTGTGTCACCCTGGCCACGAAAATCCTTCTGAGCCACTGTTTCCTCACTGGCGAATGCAGCTGGTGGGTGACATTTACCCCCAAGGCTTTAGTTCATGTGGCCTCAGGGTAGATTTAGGGCCAAAGATGGACATTAAAGGAAGTCAGATATTGGCAGTTAGGGAAGTACTTGCTAAGACATTAAAAATCTTAGACAAATTGTACATTTTTTGTTATGAATGAGGGAGAATAAAGATGGTTAAAGTATTGATAAACAAGAAAAATGTATTATTTTGAGTCAGCTCAAAGCCTACTTTTACAAGATTAAAGTCCACAGAATGGGCCTTTTATGGTTTTCTAAATATTTTCATATACTTTTCCTCTGAAGGAGCAGGATGGAGAGTATCCTTCCCATTTTAAAAGTGTGGAACCATGGGGCGCCTGGGTGGCTCAGTTGGTTGAGTGACTTTGGCTCAGGTCATGATCTCATGGTTCATGGGTTCGAGCCCCGCGTGGGGCTCTGTGCTGACAGCTCAGAGCCTGGAGCCTGCTTTGGATTTTGTGTGTGTGTCTCTCTCTCTGCCCCTTCCCAGCTCGCTCGCTCTCTCTCTCTCTCTCTCTCTCTCTCTCTCTCAAAAAGAAACATTAAAAAAAATTTTTTTTTTTTAATTTTAAAATGTGGAACCTGGGGCCAGAAGAGAAAATGCAATTTCCAGTCTGGTCACAGCACCCTTCTAACAGAAACATGGATTGGCTTCAGATTTTCCAACACCGCAGCTGTAATGCAGATTCTTTGGGGCTTTTGCTGAAACCCCAAGGGTTCCCATGGGTCCAGCCCGATGAGATCCCCTGTTAGCCCCACCCCACCCCCGGCCATTTGTCCTTCCCAGCCCCACCCCTCTGTTCCCTCCTCGCATCCTCTGCTCTGGATCTGGAACCCCTCGCTGCTGCCTATACTTACGCACTCAGAAAGATCCTCCCCGACGCCCTCAGCAGGTCAAAATCCTTTCCAGCCCTCCAGGCCCTGCTCCAGTGCCCTTCCTCCAGGAAGTCTTCCTGACTTGCAGTGAAACCATCTGTCTCCATCTCCCAGACCTCCCCTGCACTTCGCCTGGCCTGCCCTCCAGCTTCTGCTCACTTGGTCTACCTGAAGCGCACACTTCTCCCTGCTCCTTAAGCTGGGAGCTTCCTACAGATTGATTATCTAACTTTCTCCAGCTCCACCAGAAACCTCAGGGCAGATGCCAGAAGTGTTTGGCGAGAGAGTGAATCAAAGAGAGGAGCTCAAAAGAAGACTTGGCATTGCCAAGTCCCAGCCCTCTGCAGGATGTGACCGAGCCTATTAGGAATTAAATATATTGATTACAAAGTCTGTCTGTGAGGAGACAGAACAACTCCCCCGGCCCTGGCGGTTACATTCAGTGCTTTTGCACCTGCACCCTGTTTGAAAAGGGAATGCAAAAGTGAAGTTCCCTCTCCGCCTACATTTCCAGCCTCTCTGTAAGAGGCTCCTGTGGAAGGCGACTGCTGCCCTCGGTGTCGCAGGAGCTGCCTGGTCCAGATCCTGCCGCCCAGCAGGTGGCCTCGATTCTCCTCTGCTTTTTGTGACGCTCAAAGCTAACTTCTAAATATTTCACCTCCTCTCTCTTCTACCTCAAATAATGTTTCCTTAGCCTTGAAATGTCCCTTAACGTTAAATGTTTTGAAGCACTCACTGTATAAGAATCATTGCAGAACATTTACAAAAAGTAGAAAAGTGGAAGAAAAAGTAGCCGTAATCCTGTCACCCAGCGACAGCCAGTGTTCATATCACATTATGACACCCCCCCCCGCTTGCCTTTTATTTAAATGTAGTTCAGATTGTATAATAATACCAATGCCCCACCTTGCTTTTTGGTACTACGTACTGTGGCCCTAAAGCCTCCTTGTGATAAAGTCTGCTTATAAACTTCTACTTTTGCTGAGTAGACATTATTTTTCTGTTTATGAAAAATAACTCATGTTTAGTGTAGACACTTTGGGCAAAAACACAAAGCGATAATGAGGGCAGCCTGCTTCTGGTCCCACCATGCACCTCTGACCTCTGTCCATACCACAGTGTATTTCTGTGAGACTTTTTCTCTGCAATTGAGACCATGCTCTAACCCAAGTTTTTTACTAGTTGTTTTTATATCCCACACCTGTACCTCTTAGGTTTTTTTTTTAATATTTTTATTTATTTCTAGGAAAGAGAGCGAGAGACAGCATGAGCAGGGGAGGGTCAGAGAGAGAGGGAGACACAGACTCTGAAATAGGCTCCAGGCTCTGAGCTGGCAGTCAGCACAGAGCCCGACGTGGGGCTTGAACCCATGAACCTCGAGATCATGACCCAAGTGAAAGTCGGACGCTTAACCGACTAAGCCACCCAGGCGCCCCTGTACCTCTTAGTTTTAAGCATTCTTCGTTAGTGTTGTTTTAAATGGCTGATTATTATTTAAATGGCTGATATTCCACTTTCGGAAGGTATCATGATTTATTTAACCCCTCCCCAGAACTTGACTTCCAGTTTGAGGGAGTTATTTCCAGTGTGAGGCCAGACGGTGCTGGGATAAACCTCTTGGTTCATAAAGCTTTGTCTGCATGTCAGGTAATGTTTTTAGGGTAGACCCTCAGATGTAGAAGTATCAGCAGTTCTACGTATTTTAGTGAGGTTTTCAGGAAGACGTTCTCAGTAAGATGCGTCATTTCCCTGGGAGAACATTTAATGAAAAGCCTGCCTCCTTGGCTGCTCTCAACCTGCAAGGAAGGCTTGCTCAGGCAGCCCACCGACTCCCCCCTGCTCCCAGTGGGAGCCGAGCCCAGCGCACCCCTGTCTCATATGCCCAGATGCAGCGATGAATGATTGCCCTGTGTCTCTCTTCCCCAGAGCAAGAGGAAGCGGAGCTGGACGGGTTCCTGTGCCCTGTGCAAACACCCCCCGGGCTCGTGGGTGTGGCAGCCGCCTCGCAGCCGGCACCTGCCGTGCCCTCCGCCCTTCAGAATATTTCTCTCAAGCATCTGGGAACTGAAATACAGTAAGTGCAGTGGGACTGAGGGCCGGCCACCTTGCAGACAGCCCCTCCTTTGGAGCTTACAGTGATCTGGTGTGATCTCCGCAGGGAGGTGGGCCCGGAGAGCGGGAGAGGGGCTTTGTTTCTAATTCATCACATCGGCCCTTTAAAATATTACATGTGTGCTTCTGATTGTGAAAGTAGTGCATATTCTTTGTAGGAAATTAGAAATCTAGAAAGATATAGGTTTTCAGTTACCTATGATCCTGTACAGCGTTCTTAGCTTGTGGTATATCTCTTTCCTCTGCGTTTTCTGTACATGTATATGCATAACTGAGGTCATGCTGAGTGTAATGTGATGACAGTGTCACAGTGTCTTCAGATGTGAAACACATCAAATTATTAGCTTTTTTTTTCCCCAGAGTGACTTATACAACCTACTTTTTAAAAAAAAATTTGAGAGAGAGAGTGTGTGCAGGTCCACAGCAGGGGAGGGACAGAGAGAGAAGGAGAGAGAGAATCCCAAGCAGGCTCTGTGCTGCCAATGCAGAACCTCGTGTGGGGCTTGAACCCACGACTCCATGAGATCATGACCTGAGAGGAAATCAAAAGTGGCACACTTAACCAACTGAGCCACGTAGGCACCCCTGCGACCTACTTTTTAATTTTTTTTACCCAAGTTTTATTTTATTTTTCATCTCAGTAAGTGTACTCTTTAATCTCCATACCCTATTTCACCCATCCCCCCACCCCCACTTCTCCCCTCTGGTACCCATCAATTTGTTTTCTGTAGTTAAGAGTCTGTTTCTTAGTTTGTCTCTCTCGCTCTCTTTTTTTTCCTTTGATCATGAGTGAAATCATATGGTATTTGTCTTTCTCTGACTGATTTACTTCACTTAGCATTATACTCTATAGCTCCATCCATGTTATTGCAAATGGCAAGATTTCATTCTTTTTATGTCTGAATAATGTTCCGTGGTGTGTGTGTGTGTGTGTGTATATATATATACACACACACACACCACCTCTTCTTTATCCATTCATCTATCAATGGACACTTGGGCTGCTTCTATAATTTTGCTATGGTAAATAATGCTGCTATAAACATAGGGCTGTATGTGTCCCTTTGAATTAATGTTTTTGTATTTTGGGGGTAAACACCTAGTAATGTGATTACTAGATTGTAGGGTAGTTCTCTTTTTAATTTTTTGAGGAGACTCTATACTGTCCTCCACAGTGGCTGTACCAGTTTACATTCCCACCAACAGCACAAGAGGGTTCCCTTTTCTCCACATCCTCACCAACACTTGTTTCTTGCGTTTTTTATTTTAGCCATTCTGACAGGTTTGTGAGGTGATATCTCATTATAATTTTGATTTGCATTTCCCTGATGATGAGTAATGTGGTGCGTCTTTCCATTTGTCTGTTGGCCCTCTGGATGTCTTCTTTGGAGAAATGTCTGTTCCTGTCGTCTGCCGTGTTTAATAGGATTATTTGGTTTGGGGGTATTGAGTTGTATCTGTTCTTTGTATGTTTTGGATATTAATCCTTTATTGGATATGTCATTTGCAAGTATCCTCTCCCATTCCATAGGTTTTCTTTTAGCTTTGTTGATTGTTTCCTTCACTGTGCAGAAGCTTTTTGTCTTGATATAGTCCCAGTAGTTTATTTTTGCTTTTATTTCCCTTGTCTCAGGAGACCTATCTTAAAAAATGTTGCCACAGCCAGTGTCAGAGAGATTACTGCCTGTGCTCTTTTCAAGGACTTTTATGGTTTCAGGTCTTACATTTAGGTCTTTAATTCAGTGGTCCAGTTTCATTCTTTGGCATGTAGCAGTCCAATTTTTCCAACACTACTTATTGAAGAGACTGTCTTTTTCCCATTGTATATTCATTCATTCTTTGTCGAAGATTAACTAACCATAAAATTGTAGGTTTCTTTCTGGGTTTTCTATTCTGTTCCATTGATACATGTGTCTATTTTTGTGCCAGACCCATACTGTTTTAATTATTGCCACTTTGTAACAAAGCTTGAAGTCTGGAATTTGATACCTTTAGTTTTTTTGTTTTGTTTTTTTTTAAATTCACTTTTTTTTGTTTGTTTGTTTTATTTATTTATTTCTAGGAGAGAGAGAGACAGCATGAGCAGAGGAGGGTCAGAGAGAGAGGGAGTGACAGACTCTGAAACAGGCTCCAGGCTCTGAGCTGGCAGTCAGCACAGAGCCCGAGGCGGGGCTCGAACCCACGAACCGCGAGATCATGACCCGAGCGAAAGTCGGACGCTCAACCGACTAAGCCACCTGGGCGCCCCTTAAATTCACTTTTTAACATGGGGCTCCTGGGTGGCTCAGTCGGTTGAGCGTCCGGCTTCGGCTCAGGTCATGATCTCATGGTTCATGGGTTCGAGCCCCGCGTCAGACTCTGTGCCGACACCTAGCTCAGAGCCTGGGGCCTGTCTTCGGATTCTGTGTCTCCCTCTCTCTCTGACCCTCCCCTGCTCACGCTGTCTCTATCTCTCTCTCAAAAGTAAATAAAAACATCAAAAAAAATTTTTTTAAATAAATTCACTTTTAACGTGTAATTTACTGTACGTTGATCATTTCTCAGCTACTTTTTCATTTATTATTCATGTATTATATATACAATTTCCCACTAGCAGGATCTGATTTAAGTAGTTTATAAGAAGATAGCGGTATGGCCTGAACTTTAGAGGCTAACTGCCTGGATTTGTATCCTGGCTTCACCAGTCATAGGCTGTGCTGTATTAGGTAGCTTGTTTGATTTCTCTGTGTTTCACTTAAATTGTCAGTAAAAGTGAATACAATAGTGCCTGCCCTACAAGATTAGTGTGGGAGTTAAATGGGTTAATGCATACAAATTGCTTTAGAACTGTGCTTACCACTTTATAAGTATTGTTTGCTGCTATTATCATTTATCTAACCAAAGAGAAGGAAGCTTTTGGGATTTCAAACTGTATCCGATACTGATCCTGTTGGGGGTGCTTATTTTCTCTGTGGACTTCAGACAGACAGGGACCTCTTAGGAAGCAGACTAGACTGTTCCCTGGACTTGGATTAGAGACCCCTCACTCTGTGTGGCTCATTTACAGAATTTCCCCTCGGCTTCAGCATTTGAATTCCCTCAAGTCACTAGGGGGGTGGTGATGCTGCTCCCAGGAGAGAAGCAGGGTTTTGGGGAAAGATAATAAGTGTCCTTTAGGGCCTGCTGGCTGGGGGTAGAAGTGGCCTGAGAGGCATATGCATGGAAGGACTTGGAAACTCAGGAGAGAGATCTGAGCTGGAGAGAGAAATTTGAGAGGTGAGCCCCCTGGCATGAGTGGACAGAGGGTCCCCTGCAGGGGAGCATCCCTCAGGCGGAGCTGGAGGGAACTGGGTATGCTGAGAGCCTGCTGTGGAAGAGGAGGGGCCGAGAAATCCAGCCATCCCGCTAGGGTGTACCCAGTGGGGACTCACCATACTTAAGCCAGATCTGTGCCTAATGACTGCCACGAAGAGCAGAAGTGGAAGAGAGAACATGCAGAGACAGAAGGGAAGGAAGTTTCAGAGGATCAGTTGGTTACTTCCGTCCTGACATTTGTAATAACCCACAGAAAATGTGAGTACAAGCAATGGGCTACTTGCCCTGGGCTGCTGCGAGCCCCTGCAAGATCGCGCCTGCTTCTGTCTCCCA
Organism: Hyaena hyaena; assembly: GCF_003009895.1. Taxonomy (NCBI): domain Eukaryota; kingdom Metazoa; phylum Chordata; class Mammalia; order Carnivora; family Hyaenidae; genus Hyaena; species Hyaena hyaena. The sequence goes on from NW_024080724.1 coordinate 918,393, forward strand.
GGGCCCGGGCCCTGGCTGTTCTTACTGCTTGCTGTGGGATCTGCCATGAGCCCGGGTCATACTCCAGGCAAGGGAGTATGGGTGCTTCCAGAGCACTGTACTAGGTGCTTGGCACTGGCACGGAGTTGTCTGGACCAGCTTGTGAGGTGGTGTCATAATGGCTAAGTTCTCAGACCATGGAGTTAGACATTCAGGTCTAATGCTCAAGTCCCCCACTTATGAGCTCTGTGGCTTTGGTTACTTAGCCTTGCTGAGTCTCAGTTCTCCTCTCTGTACAATGGAGGTGGTACTAGTACCTTGCTGGGCTGGGGGGAGGATTAAACAAGTTGAATTACTAGTGTTAGCTTAGCACCTGGCCCATGGAAGGGTCCAGCCATTGTCTGCTGTGGACATGATCCTCATCCCCACTGCAGATAAGGAAAGCCTGGCTCTGGGAGGATCAACGGCTTGCCCAAGGTTATCCCTCCAGAGCAAGTCTTATGGCCACTCCGCCCAGCCGACCAGGCCCTTCAGACCTGGAGCCAATCCCACACTGAAAATGACCTATCAACTGCTCGGTGCAAGGTCAATAAATTTATGAAATGGAGATACCTCTTCCAAGTTCAACAGTTCAGCTGGGCAGTGGCCATCTGGGCTGTGTTAGTAGTTAATGAGCATCTGTCTCCAGAGGTGATGTGTGCTAGAGCTTAGAAGGCCCTTTGCTGCCCTGCAGTTGGGGTTTCTGTACCCTCTTCTCTCCCAGAGATGACTGCTTTGAGCACCTGGATACATAGGGGAGGCAAGGGGACGTGTAGGCAGCAATGATGGTCACCCACCCAGCCAGCGCCTCTGGCCATAGGAAAGTGTTCCTGAGTCCTCTCCAATTGTGTGGCTGTGATTTGTGAGATACACGTAGTGGGGCTCGGCACAGGACCCAGCAGAAAGCGGTACTCAGTAAATAGTGCTCCTCAGGACCACCATTTTCTTTTTAATATGACCACTACCCTTTTATTTGTAGATGAGGAAAGTAAGAACTGGGAAGGGGAGGTGACTAGGTCTAGGAGTCAGAGATACCTTACAATAGAATCTTTTTTTTTTTTTAATGTTTTATTTATTTCTGAGAGAGAGAGAGAGAGACAGTGTGAGCAGGGGAGGGTCAGAGAGAGAGGGAGACACAGAATCCGAAACAGGCTCCAGGCTCTGAGCTGTCAGCACAGAGCCCAATGCAGGGCTCGAACCCACGCACTGTGAGATCATGATCTGAGCCAAAGTCAGACGCTTAACCGACTGAGCCACCCAGGTGCCCCCCTTACAATAGAATCTTAATAACAACAGACAACAGGGTGCCTGGGGGCCTCAGTCGGTTGGGCATCCAGCTCTTGATTTTGGCTCATGCTCTCTCGGTTTGTGGGTTCTAGCCCCTTGTCAGGCTCTGGACTGATGATACAGAGCCTGCTTGGGATCCTCTCTCTCATTCTCTCTCTGCCCCTCCTCCACTCATGCTCTCTCTCACTCTCTCTCAAAATGAACAAATAAAACTTAATAATAATAATAATAACAACAACAACAGCAACAACAACAGAGCAAAAGAATCAAAGACCAAATTTCAAAGTCAAGCATTCGGAATGCTGAATTCTAATTTCTTCTTTGTTCTTAATTTAGCAGTAAGCTCCTTGGAAACCAGGAAATGATTAGTGAAGGTCACAAGGAGAATAGATCTGCGTGGGGAAAGAGAGCAATCAGTGAAGGATCCAGGAGGGGTTTGGAACTTTCTTCAACAGAAGTAGGGAGCCACTGATGATTTTTAAGCAATAGTTACAAAACAAGATGAAGGTTTCAGGAGAGTTAATTCAGCAAGTCCATTCAGCATGCATTCAGCACATAGACTGTAAGCGCCCTCGATGTTGCAGGCGCTGTGCTAGGCATTCAGAGTCTTTGAATGGGGGCACCTGGGTGTCTCAGACCATTGAGTGTCTGACTCTTGATTTCAGCTCAGGTCATGATGTCACAGTTGGTGGGATTGAGCCCCGTATTGGGCTCTGTGCTTATAGTGCAGAGTCGGCTTGGGATTCTCTCTCTCCCTCTCTCTGCCCCTCCCTTACCCATATGCATGCATGTGCTCTCTCTCTGTCTTTATCTCTCTCTCAAAAATAAATAAACTTAAAAAACAAAATATTATGGGACACCAGGGTGGCTCAGTCGGTTGAGCATCTGACTTTGTCTCAGGTCACGATCTCACGGTTCCTGAGTTCGAGCCCTGCGTTAGGCTCTGTGCTGACAGCTCAGAGCCTAGAGCCTGCTTCAGATTCTGTGTGTGTCTCTCTCTCTTTGCCCCTCCCCCACTCATGCTCTGTCTCTCTCTGTCTCTCAAAAATAAACATTTAAAAACACACACACACACACAAACACAAAATAGTTTAGTGAACAGAAAAGGCAAACATGCCTGCGCTCCATAGAACTTGGGCTCCGGCAGTGGGTTTGGGGGTGGGGGAATCAAGCTTCTACTGCTGATGAGCAACATCACGTGTGGAGGGCGGGAAGTGCGGTGAGCGCACGAGAGGGGCGAGGCGGGTGGGGAGCGGGAGCATCTGGCAGGGGGCCTGGAGTGCGGCATGACTGGGGCTGAGCACGCAGCCTGGGCTCTGGCGACGGCAGGGGGGAGGGGCGGGGGGAGCCCAGGATGGTAGCCTCATTCTCCTCTGTTTTCCTTTCAGAAACACGATGTACAATATTCGGGGCAACAGGCAGGCCCAAGGAACGGGCCACGGACCTCCAGGGGAAGAGTCTCCACTGAGTGAGGAACCTCAGAGGGCAGAGCAGCCTTTACCCTCTGACCCCAGCACCCCAGGTGAGCCCTGCCCGGGTTTGAGCTGTGCCTTCAGAGACCAAGCGAGTGCCCTCTTTCCTCCCCGAAAACCAGCATTTACGCTTTTGTGTGTCAATCGGGCCACTCCTCTTGGTTCCTGTGGGCCTGGTAGTGATGACTCCTTCTTTTAGTAATATCATTGTGGTCAAATATGCATAAAATTTACCCTTTGAACCAATTGTAAGTGTATAGCACAGGAGCTTTGGGCACACTCACGCCAACCACCGCCGCCACCCAGCTCCGGAACTCTTCCTCATCCTCCCAGACTGACGCTCCTGCTGTGATTCTTGAAGTAATGAAAGAAAATATTTCTCACTTCTTTAGTACTTTTTTTTTTTTAATTTATAAGCAAATGATATGAAAACGCCTGTGTGGGCTGATCAAAATCAGACCCGTGCCTGAAGAAGCATCCATCCTGGCCCTTCCACAGCACTCTGTTATCTCACAAAATGTGTGAGTGGCCCGTGCCGTCACGGGGATTGGGCTTCTTTTGCAATTAGCATGGGTGCTCCCCGCCCCCCCAGGACATACTGTAACCTAGAAATGGAAGAAGAGCAGCTGAGGCAGCCCCGTGGGGGCTTCTGGAGGTGGGGGGGGGGGACCCCTGTACTGCGGAGCAGTGACTCCAGAGAAAGCTCCCCTTTGGAGCAGTGTCTGGTGAGGCCCCGCGGGTCACAACGAATAGTCCCAGAGGGGATCGGTGCTCTATCAGATCAGCAAGAATAAAACCAGCACCTACATCTGGCACGTGCTTTGTGCCAGGGCCGCTCTACTCACTCTTCCCTTTGGTAACAGTTTTATTAAGAGATAATTCACATACCAAACAGTTCACCCATTTGGACTATACAGTTCACCATTGTCTATTTTATTTTATTTTTTAAAGTTTCTTTATTTTGAAAGAGAGACAGAAAGAGCACAAGTGGGGAGGGACAGAGAGAGGGGAGGAGAGAGAGAATCCCAGGCAGGCTCCGCACTGTCAGCACAGAGCTGGGCCCAAACCCACGAACCGTGAGACCATGACCCAAGCAGAAATCATGCTGAGGCAGCCAGGCGCCCCCCACCATAATCAACTTTCGAGCATGCGTATTATCCCAACAGGAAACCTTGCATCTTCCAGCTCAAGGCAACCACCGTTCGACTTTCTGTCTCTGTAGATTTGCCTGCTCTGGATTGTTTGTATAAATGGAGTCTGCAATATGTGGGCCTTCAGGACTGACTGGCTCCTGTCACTTACCAGAATCTTTTCGAGCTTCCTCCGTGTGCACTATGCACCTCACCTGCAGTAACCCCTTTAACCCTTCCAACATCCTGAGCGCTTATTGGATAGCGTTGTTGTTCCCGTTTACTGAATGACGGAACTGAGGATGGAAAAGCGAAGCGACTCGCTCATGGCTGCACGGTGGGTGCGGAGCTAGGGTTCAGGCCCGGCACTCTGGCCCCATACCACCGCCTGAGGCCTCATTTTCTAAACCACTGATTTTTCAAACTGCATTTCTATCGCCATGACTCCTTGACCCCCAGAAACAAAATCTAATATACACAACAGACTTGAGGCAGGGGTGGGAGTCTGGGCTCCCCTCGGCTCCCCACCCCTTCCCTCCCAGTCAGCCCTGCCGCACTCCAATGAAATCCTACAGCACTGATTGAAAACTACCCTCCTGGGCCTCGTTTTCTCCAACTGCAGAATGGGCGTACTGACCCCTACCTTGCCTATCCTCATGGTTAGTGGACAGTAGTGTTATCAGAGGGCCCAGGGCTACAGGGAGCCCCCCTGCTCTTCTATACCCCGTGGCAGGAAAGAGAAAGAGGCATTGCATTTTTTGGAGCTCTGCGGTCTGGTTTTTATGCAGCACAACTGGATTTCTTTCAAGCCTAGAACAAGCCCATTCTGTTCTTGTACCCACCAAGGCCAGGGAGTTTCTGGCCTCCATTACCTACTAGAGCAGTTTCTTCTCTGTTCAAGATTGTTTGACTGGCCCCAGAAGAAATGTGCTGAATGACTTGGCTCACCCTCGAAGCCCTCGCCTGGGGTCCCATACCACATCATTACAGTTAACACCCTAGTCCCAAGAGGATTGGGGACAGCTTATTAAAATATACATCCAGGGGAAAGTAAATGAGTAATTGGGGTTAGGAAATTAAAATGAGATCAAGATAAGATCCTATAAAGTAGCAAAGAGTGGGCAACAGCGTGCCCCTGAGCTTCTCAGCAGCCAAGGCAAAGAGGGAAATTCAAGTGTTAGGTGATTTCCAGTGTCCATAACATATATTTTCTTGGAAAAAGCAAAGCTTTTTCTTGCACTGTACGCAGAGGGAATTTCTTCTTCTGAGACCTTATATCAAGCACGACATGTATATACCATGTCAAACAAGAAGTCTCAAAAGTCTCTTGACCACATAATCAGGCCATTAAAATGTCCCTGGATGCATGGGGCACCTGGATGGCTCAGTGGGTGGAACGTCCGACTTCAGCTCAGGTCATGATCTCACAGTTCGTGAGTTCAAGCCCCGCATCGGGCTCGCTGCTGTCAGTGTGAAGCCTATTTAAGATCCTCTGTCCCTCTCTCTCTGCCCTTTCCCCACTTGCCCTCTTTCAAAAATAAATAAAACATTTAAAAAAAATATCCCCGGATGCAGGCTGATGGCAGACCCTTTACTGAAGGATAGACTGGAGGCAAGGCAGAACAAGACAGAATGGGTGAGTGACTCTGATGTTGGATTTGAATTAAGAATAAAATAAAAATGAAACGAAATAAGAAAGTCAGTACATGTTTTCCGCAGAGAGCCAGGCGGTAAATGTTGGAGGCACTGTGGAACGTACGGTCTCCATTGCCGCACTCAACTCTGCCCTTGTGGAGGGAACAGGGCACAGATAGGGTACAAACAAGTGAGTGTGGCTGTGTTCCAATAAAACTTTATTTACAGAAGCAGGCTGTGGGCTGGATTTGGCCAGTGAGCCATTGGTTGCTGCTCCTGGCTCTCGAGAAAATAAAAGAACTGTGTAGCCTTGGGGTGATCAACTGTGCGAAACAGGTGTTCTAAGTTAGCTTGTAATAAGAATCAAACAAGAGGGGCGCCTGGGTGGCTCAGTCAGCTGAGCATCTGACTCTTGATTTCGGCTCAGGTCATGATCTCAGGGTCGTGGCATCAAGCCCTATGTCGGGCTCCACACTGAACGTGGAGCCTGCTTAAGATTCTCTCTCGGGGCACCTGGGAGGCTTAGTCGGCTAAGCATCCAATTTCGGCTCAGGTCATGATCTCACAGTTCGTGGGTTAGAGCCCCACATCAGGCTCTGTGCTGACAACTAGCTCAGAGCCTGGAGCCTGCTTCAGATTCTGTGTCTCCCTCTCTCTCTGACCCTCCCCTGCTCACGCTGCCTCTCTCTCTCAGAAATAAATTAAAAAAAAAAAAAAGATTCTCTCTCTCTCTCTCCCTCTCTCTCCCGCCCCTCCCCCGCTCATGCTCTCTCTTTCTCTCAAGTTAATTAATTAAAAGGAAGCAAACAAGAGTTGGAGTTACTCTCTGGGGCAAGGTTGCAGAGTACAGATCCTCCATAGTCCTGTCTATGAACAGCTCTGCGTACTTTGGAAATCGCCCAGAGGGTAGAAGCGGGATCCTGGAATAAGAAAGAAGACATCCCGGCAGGGCTTGTGCCTAAGGAGAGGGCCGCCTGCACCAGCAGTGTCACAGGAGATCGCCCACGCAGGCGAGGGATCCCAGAGCAGGAGACAGGCACGCTTTAGAGGATGGGCTGAAGGACCAGCCGGTACAGTGTAAATATACAGCCAGATGGCTCTCAATGTGTGAGCCCCGGGCAACTGTGTCAGCATCCTCTAGGAATGTCTTAGAAATGCAGATTCTCCATCCCTGGACCAGGCCTATTGATGAACAGGCTGGGCGTAGGTCCCAGAGTCTGTGTTTCAGCCAGACCTCCAGGGGCTTCTGAAGCAAGCTCGAGTTTGAGAACCACTGAGGCCACTAGTCATAACCTCTGTGTTCCTCCTTTTGAAAGATGCAGCGGATTCTCCAAAGCCTATACCCAAGTCTTCTCTGACCGCCAACCTCATTCAGAAAGCCAAGCGCCAGCACAACACCTTCCCACTCTTTGCCGAAGGCCTCACACGAAGCCGAACCGCCCAGGAAAAAGCGGTGGCCTTGGAGCAGCAGGTTCTGGTGCTCACCAAGGAGCTCAAGTCTCAGAAGGTGAGCTCTGTCCCCAGAGAGGCCCCAGGCTCCAGTGGACCCCTCTGGGCCCGGAGCCTTTGAACTTGACCTGGTACGTTAGACTGGCCGGTCATAGGCCAGTCTGTGGTCCTTACCAGCCAAACCGCTGGTGGTTGAAAATGCTGTGCTGTTGATTACTACGGGACATATGACACTGAGACTAGGTGACGGAAGGCCCTCAGGGGCAGGTCTCTGGAACGTACTTTGTAATTGCTCTTGGACTCCTCCTGGAGGACCGTACACGGCCTGTCCCCACTGCAAAGGGGGATAGCATTTGGAGGAGGGGGTTGGGATGCAGGGTCCTGGGAGGGGCCGCCCAAGTTGCTGGTGGCTGGTAACAGTGCAGCTCCCTGCAGAATTGTCAGAGGACAGAGAGCAGGCAGCTCAATGCAGCTCTGGGGATCAACCAGGCCCGACAAAGGACAGTGATCAGGAAGACTTAGGCTTAATAGAGAAGGTAATTATAGCAGTTCAATAAAAGAAAGAGTCACATGGTCATTGTAGAACACAGATTGCACACATACACAGGCATTCAAACCGTCCTGCAACCCAAAGAGTAAGTCATGTTCACATTCCGGGGCGTCTCTGTGAAGTAGTGAGTCCCATGGCCGGGGCCTAAGGGAGACCGCAACCAACACTGGGCTCTTTTTGGCACGATAAACGTGGTTATGTTAGCGCGCTTGTTACTGAAAACCTCAAGGGCTGTGCCTGGTGATGCCACACCGGCGCCACTGAGACCCCACACTTCTCTTCATCCGAGAAGAAGGCCCAGGTTTTCATGTTTGAGCTTTGGCTGCCCTGCGTCTTTTTCTGCTTTGTCTTCCGGCTCTAACTCCTGTGGAAGTGGGGATACACTGCATTTACCTGTGAATAGTCTCCTTCCTACACGTGTGTCCTCCTCCTCTCTGCCGCTCTGTGCTTGGAGAAGAGAACCCAGAAAAATGCTCTCCCTACCTAGTTTTGCCCTTCTCTGCCCTTTCTTGCCCTGAGCTCATACCAAGGCCAGTAGCAGAGGCTTTACTCCTGGCTGGTCAGCGGAAACATGTAACGAGGCAGCCCGTGACTGAAGTTCTCAAGGGAGGAAGTTCATTCGTTCGCATGTCCTCAACCTATTTGTTTTTTCGCCAAGTCCTTCCTGAGGACCTGTGGTGTGAACACAACATCCTAGGTGCTGGAGACAGTGAAAAGGGACCCAGGCCCCGCCCCTACAGGGCTTGCATCCCATGGCAGAGACAGGCGGTGAGCACACTAGCACCCACATGTGTCGTCAGTGTGTGAGGTCCCCTCCGATGCCACTTAGCAGCCCAGCTGTCTCTTCTCCCATCATCCCCGTTCCCGTTGCGGGGCGGCCAGCGGTCCTGAGAGCTCGGAGGGCATGCGGCTGGCCGGGAGCGGCTGCCGACCCCTGGACCGGTACAGGGTAGGTCCCAGGCTGAACCTGGCCAGGAAAAGAAATCTGGACGTGAACTCTGCCTCTCCCTTCAGCACACCTTCCCCTTCCTTCTAGGAATTATGGGCAGCCTCCTGTGGCTTGGCCTTTGTTTCGAAGGTGTCAGGAATTGTCGAATGAAGGAGAGAGGCCCAGGAGACCTAGATTTCAGTGAGGTTTGCCCCTGGAGAATGTGCCATGCATTCTTCAGTAAATGAAGGCAAGCTCTTGGAGATTAGTAAGGCCCACCCAGGCTGCTGACAGCTCTGGTGACAGAGTGAAAATGGCAGGAGGAAGTTGTTCAAGCATTAAAGGACCTGGACTTTCTTTTTTTTTTAACGTTTGTTTATTTTTGAAAAGGAGAGACAGAGTGCGAGCAGGGGAGGGGCAGAGAGAGAGGGAGACACAGAATCCGAAGCAGGCTCCCGGCTCTGAGCTGTCAGCACAGAGCGCGACGCAGGGCTCCAACTCACAAACTGGGAGATCATGGCCCAGGCCATAGTCAGACACCTGACCGACTGAGCCACCCAGGTGCCCCAAGAACCTGGACTTTCTCACTAGTTCACTCTCCTGGCCTGAGACAGACAATCAGGATGGGGAGAAAGTCTTGCAGTTTCACTTTTGACTCGGGATGAGTGTCTTGCGTGTTCTCCGGCCCATCTCTCACACGTGGGAGACTCTGAGCACAGCCGGTGTCGACTGCAGGTCTGGCCGAGCAAGTTTCTTAACCTCGCAAAGCCTCAGCTTCCTCCTCTGTACGTGGAGTTACAGCTGGGCTCACTGGAGGGGCCTGTGTCCAGATTTGTAAAGCCCAGTGCCTAGCACCCAGCAGCCGCCCAGCAGATGCAGGCTTTGAGGCTTTGAGCTGTTATTGCAGCAACCTCCTTGTTGGTTCCTAATGGCCTTACAAGAAGTGTAAGGCCACGTTCCTCTGCGGGGCTCTGTGAAGACAGATGGGCGCCCATGACGACCTCCAAGAAATGAGTGGCATGGCGGTGATGGGCGAGGGTCAAGTCTTCATCCCACATTAGGTGGGGGGCACCCCAGCACTACAGATTCGGGTTTTTAACTCCAGCCCAGATACCAAAACCAAAGAGAGGAAGGAAAAAAACTCGATTTTTGGCCCGCAAAACCTTGGAGCGCCCAGCAGTGCCCCAGACACACAGAAATGGCAGTCCGAGGGCCCCTGTCCATCTGAGACTCTCTGCGCCCAGTTCTGCAGCTGGGGGAGCAATCTCTGGACTTCCCTGGGCCCACATCTGCAAGATGCCTTCCTGTGTCTCTTCAGTGGGAGTACTCTCTTTCTGCCTGAGGGTGCAGGGGGACGTGGGAGCTGGAAGGGGGAAGCAAGTCTTGTCCGGGCTCAGCCACCCAGGTGGTCATTGCCAATAACGATAGTGATTCTCCAAGAATCTGTATCTCAAACTCTGGAGGGCACAGAGGTACACTGGGTCCCTGTCCTTGGGTAAGGAAGAGCAGATAAGAGCACGCATGAGTGGTGTTAAGTGTGGCCGCAGCTCTGTGCTAAGGCTTTCCATGCATTATCTCTAATACAACAGTTATCAGCCCCCTTTTCCTGAGGAGAAAACTGAGGTTCTGAGAGGTTCCGGATGCCCAGGGCCTCCCAGCAGCCAAGACAGGTTTCACACTCTGCTTCTAGGGATTCTGCCCTTTTTACCATGCCATGCTTAAGGATCTCAGAGAAGATAGGTGACCGGCCTGAGGTCACGCAGCTGGAAGAGCCAAGACTGAGAGCCTGTTCTCCCAGGCCCAGGACTCATCCCAGCCCAACTACCTCCTCCCTGGTCTCCAGGTATAGCCCAGCATCAGACATGAGCCCCAGAAGTGCTCTTCAGAAAACCCAAACGCAGTCCTTGTATCTGGTGTCGTATTAAACTATAGGGCCACTCCAGTACCCATTGAGCTATCTGTCCCAGGCCCTCGTGGTGCTGGCCCCACAAGAGATTTGGACTCCCCGAGGTAGCACCAGATGGCTGCTTGGCCGGGTGACTCAGGTTCTCAGCGTTCACAAAATTGCACCCAACCTGAAGGCTGTCCGCTCTGGCAGATGGAAGCCCGTTGTTTGTAGTGATGTTGGCCATCTGTTGACTGCCGGGAATGATGAACCCCTCCCGGGCCCTATCTGGGGTCAGGTTAGCTCCCTCGGGATAATCTGTTTAGGAAACTTGTTGGGGGCAAAGTGCAACCACATACTTCCTTAGAACCCCAGCCAGAAACCTCAGTGTACACTCCCCGTATATAGAGTTCAAAGATTTCAGTGGAGAGGGAGGGTCAAGAGGGAGCCTGGCTGTTTCCGCTTGGGGAGGGACACTTGCCACCCTTTTTCTTTCATCCTTTAAGTGGCTCTCTGAGACATAGGGATCACGATCTCCATTTTACATATGACAAAGCCGAAGTTCACTTATCTGAAACACCCTCATTAGATACCCCTCCATGGACCTGGAGTGCAACCAGTCCTCCTTTACCTGCACCCTGCTGGCGCCCAGCCTCCTAGGGGTCAGTGGCTGGAGGGCCAGACTCTCAGTCCAGTGCCCCATCTCCAGCAATGTGAGGCCCATCCACCTTGATTTAGTGAGTGATGAAAGTATTGACTCATTATTTAATAAGGTAAAGGATTAATTTTTAAAAGAGGATTTGTTGAATTTTAAACATTTAAATAATCAACTACACTGCAATTAAAAAAAAATTTTTTTTGATAGAATGACAGTTTGAGGCCAGTTATCAAAAGTCGGAAATGGACCAAACATTGGTTTGATTAAGAAATATTAAAAGTAGCAGGGTGCCTGGGTGGCTCAGTCAGTTAAGCATCCAACTCGTGATTTCGACTCAGGTCATAATCTCACGGTCCATGAGTTTGAGCCCTACACTGGGCTCTATGCTGATAGTGCAAAGCCTGCTTGGGATTCTCTCTCTCCCCCTCTCAGCTCCTACTCTCCATTCTCTGCCTCTCTCTCAAATATATGTATGTATATACATATATATATGTACATATATATACGTATATATATATACATGTATATATACATATATACATGTATATATATATATACATTATATATTATCAAGTATAATATATATATGTATATGTATATATTAAAGGTATCATTTGCTCAGCTCTTCTATTTCTGAGAATTGGTTCTAAAGCACTGCTTATAATTGCAGGGATTGGAAACAACCTGGATATGCCTCCTTGAGGGTAGGATAAGGGATTTGTGGGTCCATACAGGGAAAACCCTTGCACTGTTGCAGTAATGGTCTTGCTCAATGCTGGCAGCTTGGAGAGGTGCCTTAGCATATCACAGGGCCCAGAGCTGCAGAAGAGGATGTATCACAGGCTTCCCTTTTTGTTCTCAGTATTTCTGTATGGTGTGTGTGTATGTGCATTTTTGTGGCATAATGGCCCCAGGTTCATCCATGTTGTAGTGTGTAACAGAACTTCCTTCCTTTTTCGGGCAGAGTAATATTCCACCATCTGTATATGCGGCATTTTGCTTACCCCTCACCATCAGTGGGCATGTGGGCTGTTCCATCTCTTGGGAGCTGTGTGAATAATGCTGCTACGAACATGGGTTATTTCTGTTTTTAAGGAAATTGGAAGAAGTGTTTCAGTGCAAAATCTATTAACCTCCCATCATGGAGAAGTGGAAGACCCTAGATCAGGAGTTGGGGTTCCTCTCTTATGGTGTGTTTTCCCACCTGGGGGGGGGATCCACCAAGTCCCTTTAGTCTTCTTCCTTCTCCCTTCTTGGTCTTTAGTGTCCTCACGCACTCACAGCAAGGCGGCTTGACCAGGTGGGCTCCCCCGGGCCTGCCAACCTCCAGGTTTCCTGAATCCGAGGTCCACTCGCACTCCTCATCTCGTGCTTCCTGCTCCAACTCCGTCCCTTCCCTGGTTCCTTTCTCCCTGTCTCATTCTCTCGTGGGGCGTCTGGGATGGGAGGAGGGCCTCTTGGGCTGGATGTAGGAATGGGGAGGCAGCTAGATATAATGAAACGGGCTTCAGAGTTGACTCTCCCAAAGCTGGCAGAAAGACACCCGCCTCGGACAAGTCTGAACAGTAGTGTCTGCTGGTTGTTTAGCCTGGCAGTTCCCAGGGTAATCTCCACATTGCAACTGAACCAGAAAATGGTGTCAGCTTCTCCTGGAACCACAGGAATGGTGAGCTCTCTCAGCAGAACCTGAGAAGCTAGTTCATTCCAAACATTCCAGTTTGGTTTGCAACCACCTCCCCACCCACCTTCTGGCCACACCCACCGATGCCCACAGCCCCACACAGGCTCTTTCCTTCCTCTGGGCCTTTGCTTGAGCTCTTGACTCGAGCTCTTGACTCAGCATGTGTGGAAAGCCCTTCCACCCCTCATCTCCTACTTGCTGCTTGGCCGTATCCGGCCCTCCTTATTCTTCACAAATCAGTTTAAACTGTTCTGCCTTTCTGTAGGATATAATGGTCTTCCCTCACCTCCATCCCAGGGAAGTCCTTGCTCTCTGCTCTGTGTCCCCACAAATACCCTTGCTTCCCTCTTTCAGTAAATCACTGCATTTCAGTGGTTCGCCTTCGCTCCCACCAGCCTTAGTGGTTCTTGAAGGTGAGAGCTATGACGACTCCCCCTCTAGGCCCCAGCACCCATCCCAGGGCCTGGCACCGAGTGGGGCTTCATAAAGTTTGGATGGAGGGAGGGAAGGGAGAGAACCAGAAGAGGGACAGTCCACGGTACTGAGGTTTCACAAGATGCGTGCTAATTTGATCTTGCCATTAATTTCTCATATAAAGCTGTGGTTAGGTGCAGTTCTCTTCCAAAGTGGACTCATTCGCAGCAATAATCCTATCCAGCTGATTCATCCAGTTAAAAGCTTTGGCATGGATACAGGTAACTTGTCTCTGGAAACCATGTTTTTCCAGATGAGACTAGAATGGAGCATAGCAATGGCCCCAAACCCCTCCCTGCCTACCAGACTCTGAGGTTCACATGGGCCTGGCCACTGGGCTGCCTGGCTTCTGATATTCTTGACTGGTCTTAAATGAATCCATATCCTTGCTTTGGGGCAGCACAGGGCCTGGGGAGGTTGGGGGCTTGCAAGTGTGGGAGCCAAGCAGACCTTGAGTTTCCATGAGAGTCCAGTGCCCCTTCATGGAATAAATAGAGGTCTGTTGCTTCTGAGCTCTCTCAGGCTTTCTCGCACCAGCCCTCCAGGCATTGCTTGGTGGCCCAAGGGCCCGGGTACAGTGGACCGAATGAGGCCCTCTGTGTGTGTTTTAGTATGAGGATTACCCATGTGTTTCCTCTCTAGTGCCTTCCCAGCGCCATTGGTAGCGACCACTTGTCTGCCATATCCAGGATTCTGACCTCAGCGAGGCTAAACAGGGAGAAAGATGGAGATTGATGAGTAAGGTCTGTCTGGGAGCAGGAGGGAAGACCAGTGCTGGCGTGCCGCTTTGTTGCCGCCCCTGCCTTCATGACGACTGAGCACAGGCTTGGGATTTAGGTGGGATTAAACTGCACTCTACTCTGCAGGACATCAGTTTTCTTGCTTCTGAAATGGACATATATTAATTAGTCAGGGTACAGGCTCGGCTGCTATAACAGAGAAGCCTCAGACCACTATGGCCTAAAACAATTTGGAAGTTTATTTCTCTCCTATCTTCTCACGGAAGAAACCAGAGGTAAGTGAGCAGTTCTGAGCTAGTAGTGCAACTGCCGTCCTCAACATACACCTTCCGCACGGGAGCCCGAGGTGGCTGCTCTAGTTCTCATCGTTTCCCAGCCAGAAAGAAGGGCGCCCTGACCAGGGGAGCACATGGGTTTTAAAGGTAAGACCCACAAGCCACCCACCTAATTTCACAAATCGCGCTCAAGCAGAACAGTATATAGCCTTTAGCTGGGGAACCGTGTGTCTGGGTAAACTTTTCTTGAACAGAAGATGAGAGAAAATGAGGTGGCCGAGAGGATGATGCTAGCCTCCGCCCGGGGCTGTTGGGAGAACCAGGGCTAGCCAGTGCCGAGTCTCTGGCACCTCGTGGGCTTTCCCCGAGTTCACAGAGTGCTTCCCTCACCCCGCCCAGGAGCTGGTGAGGATCCTGCACAAGGCGCTAGAAGCTGCCCAGCAGGAGAAGAGGGCGTCCAGCGCGTACCTGGCAGGTGAGGACAAGGACCGGCTGGAACTGGTGCGGCACCAAGTGCGGCAGATCGCAGAGCTGGGCAGGCGGCTGGAGGCCCTGGAGCAGGAGCGGGAGAGCCTGGCCCAGACGGCGAGCCTGCAGGAGCAGCAGGTGCAGGAGCTGCAGCGGCACGTGCAGCTGCTCATGGACAAGAACCAGGCCAAACAGCAGGTCATCTGCAAGCTCTCCGAGCAGGTCACCCAGAACTTCATGCATCCGCCTCCCCGGCCCTCTGTGCCCCCGGGGCCTGGCGACAAAGGCTTCCTGAGCCAGCAGGAGAAGATGGAGCACCTGAAGGTAGGGGCCCCTCCCCACAGGCCCTGGGCCCTTGGGGAGGGCACTGCTCTCAACCCTGAGGGTTTCCTAGGTAGAGCAGGGATACCCCTCAATACTGGAATATTCGTATTTGAAATAGATCTTAAAAATATTGCCGTGTCTTTTTTTTTTTTTTTTTTTTTTTTTTT
>NW_024080724.1:933620-1023407 GCF_003009895.1 Hyaena hyaena
GAGACACAGACTCCGAAATAGGCTCCAGGCTCTGAGCTGTCAGTCAGCACAGAGCCCGACGCGGGGCTCGAACCCACGAACCGCGAGATCATGACCTAAGCGAAAGTCGGACGCTTAACCGACTAAGCCACCCAGGCGCCCCTTGCCGTGTCTTTCTTAACCAGAAGACCCTGAGCAATTTGACCTCTTCGTGATATCCCAGGCTGGAAGGGGAAAGTATCTCTAGATTATCATTAGAGATGGAAGAGTACAAGATGAGGTCAGAACTCCTGAGTGCCAGGCCGGCCAAGTGCCACGCTGACGCCCTCAGAAGTCCCCAAGGTGCCCAGCACCGCGCCCCCCCCCGGCACCGTGCACCACCCCCCCCCAGCACACAGTAGGCGTGTGATGTGTGGCTGGCTGTGACTTGCTCGTGATGATGGCAGTAATCGCCGCTCCTCTGCGAGACTCTCTGCTGCACGGCGGCCACCGTCCCAAATGCCCTGCTCGAATCACCTCACCTGATGCTCCACCAGCCCAGTGAGGCTGTCCCTTTGTGCTCCCCACCGCGTGCATGAAGGCTGAGGCTGACAGGGGCCCCGAGCTGAGGAGGTGTGAAACTGGAACTCCCTGACTAGTGTCTGTTCCGCTGCCGTCCAGTTTCTCCGGGCCTTCCAGCGAATGCCGCCGACCCTGCCTTCCTTACCCAGGCCCATGGCTCCCACAGAGACGAGCTGCAGCGCAGGGAATCGGCGATCCATGTTAGGTGTGATGCCTGCCGCGGGCTGCGGCGTCTCCAGGATGTGGTGACAGGAGCTGCCAGACCTCCAGGGAGCCGGAGCTCGGGGATCGGCGCTCACAGCCCCCACTGTCCTTAAAGGCAGCTGTATAACTGTGGCCAGTCATTCCCCAAACCCACCACATGCAGCTGCACGTGTATATATACGTATAACTGTGGGGGCTCCTGTGCCATGGGCCCGGAGCGCTGCTGCTGGAAGAGGGGAAGCCGAAGGAAAAAAGAAAAATCCAGATGCCTTTGTAAGAGCAGTGGGCAGTGGTACAGTGGTCACTGCCCCAGCCCTGAAGGCAGGCAGACCTGTGTTTGGATCCAGGCTCTGCCTCTTACTAGCTATGTGACCTTATGCAAGTCCCCTCACCTCCCTATAAAGCGGCCTAACTGTTCCTACTCACGCGGCTGACAGGAGGGTAAAGGAAAATAACACAAAACCCAGATTCCCTTCCATTTCCTTCAGCATAAAGAAAATACATAGCCAGTCTCTGGATATTTTTCCTTTAAAACCAGATTCCTTCAAGTTCAGAATGAAAACAAAATCTTTCCAAATGCAGATGGAGCTAGGTTGTTAGCAAGCTTTCTGGGCTGGGAAGTTCCTTCCCCACCCTCCTCTGCCCTGCTTCCCCATTCTCCTCTGCCCTGATAAGTCCTCTCTGTGCCCATCTTGCAGGAATCCACAGTTGAAGGCCCTATAGAGCAGGGTGCCTCCAGGCCGCCCCCCAGAATTGACTGGAAGCATGGACTCACCTAGGAGACAGAATGCCCCTGGATTTGCATGTTCAGGGATTATCAGTGAGCCCAGATATGGGGAGATTAACATCAACCAAATGTAACCTTGCAGCTGATCCTCAGAGGCCCAGCATTTTTGCTAGAAAGAATTGCAAGTTCTAGAGTTCCTCATTTGTTAGCCTTTAATGTATCTGATCTAGAAAAAAATAGAACAATCTTCAAAAACCCAGTCTTTCAGTCTGGGGACACAGTTCACTTGCTTGCCATGTGACTGAGGACAAGCATCTTTAAGGAAGTGCCCCCTTGTTGAAGGTATGGATTTGAGAACAGACTCATTGAGCTCTTGAGTTTCAGAGCTGGGAGATGCAGAGATCTGGTCTGCCCCCTTGTTTTCTGGCAGGGACGGCTGAGCCCTGGACAGGGGGAAGGACCGGCCCAGGGTCACACAGCGCAAGCAGCAGGTTTGCGGCTAGATCCCAGGTCTCCCCATACCTGACCCACCATCTCCCCCAGTAGCAAAAGGGCTAGCCCATGCGGCATTTCCCCGAGAAAGTTCCCAGGCTCCTGACCCCTCTGAAGGCAGGCAGGCAGACTCTCTTCCTCCTGTCCCCTTCCTCCAGTTGTGTTTTCCTCCTTTGCTTATTGGCAACTGTCATGTGGCATTCTCTTCTCTGAGCTCTCTCTTTTTCCTCCCTACAGTTCTGAGCCAAGAAGAACACCCCAGGTAGGGCGATGAGCTGACTGGGAAGGTGCTGCCCAGAGGCCACCCCACTGCCGCTCCAAGGGTGCACCGCCACCCTCCTTGACTGGGCTGGAGGCAGGCTGCCCCGCGCAACATGTCCAAAGGCTTGGAGAAGCCAGTGAGCATCTTCTGGGCCTGGGATGAGGACAGAGGGATGGGACGAGGAGGCAGAACCCGGGCGGTGGTGCACTTTTCACCCAGCGCTGGTTTTCAGTTCCTGCTGAACACACCAGGGTTTGGATCCTGCCTCTCTCGCGTTCTAGCCGCATGACGAGGAGAACTGACCCTCTCTATACTGTTTCCTCATCTGTAAAATGGGAACGATAGTACTTTAGGACTCATCCCACAGCATTGTGAAGATAAATGACATGTAGTAATGTGGGTGAGGGAAATGGGTCTGGCACATAGTAGGGACTCAGGCAACAACTGGTAGCTCTTTTCCTCCCGTGTGTGGAAGCTTGTTGTATTTTCCCGGGCACTTGGGAAGACCGCACACGAGTAGTGGTGGGAAGCCCCTCAGCAGGCGCAGGAGGAAGGCAGTGGGTGAGATCCTGGATAAGGAGGTGCCTGCTTTGTATTCACCTCTTGCCCCCCACCACCCTCAGCCTTTGCAGTATTGACTATTCACATCCTCCCAACAGCAGCACTGTTATTCTGACTTCCCGTTGAGGGGATGAGGCACTTGTGCTGGGGCTCCTCGGTGAAGGCAGGGGTTATATCCAGGCAGCACGGCCCCAGAGTTGACCCCCTGACCACCAGGCACAGTCGGCGCTCAGCAACGCCTGTGTCTTTGATGTGTTGTGATTGAACTTGAGGGCAGGGCCAGAGAGGTTAGACAGGCCTGCGTGCGCTCAGCCAGACTACCGAACCCATCCCTTGAAGGATGAGACTAGAGTTTTGGCGTCCAGGTGGATTGCAGTGGGGACAGCGCTTAGGGACTGTCTAGGCAGTAAGTGCAGAGCTTGGACTTGGCTTTCGAATCTCACAGCCCTGGGCTTAGTCACACCCTGCCTGGTACAGCTGTCCTTTTCAGAGCCTCTGAGACTTTCAGGGCCACTGGAGGGATTGAATGGGATGGTGTGCTCAGTGCGGGGTGGAGGCAAGGGGTGATGCTGCAGGGAGCCCACACAGCCTCTGTGTTCATAAATCTACCAAATCTCCTGACACCAAAATGTAGCGGGCAACGGGAGTGGCCCTGGAGAATCCTGATGCTCACCGGAGGTTGGTCCTCATGCTGCAAACATGAGGATTCGCACCAAGCTCACCTCCCCTCCACATAAGGATAAGGAAATGGGGTTCATGGAGAGGAAGCGGGTGGCAAAAGAGCAGCTGGTACCGCCTGAGAAAAGGGAGCCCAGACTTTGATGTAGGACAGACACAGTTGGAGTATAGGAGGAAGTACAGGCTGGGGAGCTGAAACTACCCAGGTCCCGGCCAGACCGAGAGAGCGGAGAGCAAGCCCAACCTGAGGACACACAGCCTTGCAGCCTGGACACAGTACAGTGAGGGCTGCAAAAGCAGGGGTGGCTGGGGCGGGAGACTCCACCGAGAGCCGGAGAGTCCCAGCTGAGTGGTGAAACGCCAAGTGATGAATGAAGTCAGCTTGGGCCTTTGATTTCTAGCTAAGGAGCCCTGGGATCGTGCGGCCCTCACACTGTGTCAACCATCTAGGTGGAGGGCAGCAGACCCTGGGTATGAATCGGAGCTTCTGGACTGGGAAAGATCGTGGCCAAAATGCAGACCCACTCCGGGAGGGTCAGGATGGCCTGTGAGCTGTGCGCAAGTGACACATCCCTGATAATGAGGTGCCACAGGCATCACAGGTGTGATGCTCTTAATTTCCAGATAAATCAGGGCCTATCTGAAGTCATGCCTGCAATAGCATCTCTCACATGCACCTACAGCCCAGCATATTTCTAAAGTAGGAGCGAAAGGGGTTGAGTTTCAGCTAGTGGATGTCCTGGAATTGGTAGGGATAGATGTGAGCATGTGCTGTCCATTGCTTCTGTAAGGCCCATCCCAGCAGAATGAAGGCTGAGAGCCAGTGCTTTGTCTGCTCCTTTCTGAGGCTCAGGCTCCTGCTGGCACCTCCCCAGCGCTTGGCCAGCTTCTCCTCAAGTGCCCAAGCAGCAGGATCTTACTCTGTCCCTGGACAGCTCGCAAAAGGAAAACTCCAGGCTCAGAGATGTGCATCACAGCACTGTTCTTAATCAAAACCAAACTGAAAGCACTCAGGGCTCAAATCAAAAATAACAGAAGGATTATAACTACACTGTAGTAAATTCACCCAACAGAATAGTCATCAGACATTAAGAATGATCATTGGGAGGTTTATGTAGCCACGTAGAAAAGTACAGTTGACCCTTGAACAACACAGGTTTGAACTGCATGGGTCCACTTACAGGCAGATTTTTTCTGATAGATACAGTCTAGTAATGTAAATGTATTTTCTTTCCCTTATGATTTTCTTAGCATTTTCTCTAGCTCACTTTATGGTAAGAACACAGCGTGAAATACACATGGCACATGACATATGTGCTCTTTGTGTTACCAGTAAGACTTTGGCCAACAGCAGGTTATTAGCAGTTAAATTTGGAGGGAGTCAAAAGTCATACACAGATTTTCAACTGTGCAGGGGGTTCGACACCCAAGCCCCAGTGTTGTCGAAGGGTCAACTGCATATTTACAGAGCGACTTAGGTAAAAATTTTCCACCCCAAATTGTACTTAGCATTATGACACACATTACCTCACGTGGTCTTCCACCTGCCTACTGAAATAGTATTTACCCCTTTTGCAGATGAGAAAACAGAGTCAGAGTTGTTGAATGAAGCCTCCCAGCCAGGAAGTCAGAGCTGAGACTTGAACTCCAGGCTTGATGCTCTGTCTACCGTATCATGCTGGGGTCAAGTCTAGGGAAGGGGACTGTCTATAATACTACGTTCTTTTCTGTTGTCATTAGAAATTTCTGAAGGAAGGAAGTGAGGTGTTCACATAGCAGCTCACAAGAGGGTGAGGACCGGGGAGAGGGCAACTTGTCACATGCTTTGCTCTCTTCTCCAGGATGACATAGAAGCGTACCGGACCCAGAATGGCTTCCTCAACTCCGAGATCCACCAAGTCACAAAGATCTGGAGAAGGGTGGCTGAGAAGGAGAGGGCCCTCCTGATGAAGGTGAGAGACGGAGCCCATCTCCCTGCCCAGCCACCTTCAGTCCCTCACCTTCTCACCCCTGCATCACTCTGTCCTCATCACCTGCCTGCCCCACCTCTGGACTGTGCCATTTACGAGCTGCCTTTCTGCCTCAGGCATCTGTGCTCTGATGGCCCATTGCTGCATCTGATCACAGAAGTACAGAGGAAGGGGCAGGCGGCCATTGTTGTACCTCCCTTCCGGGCTAGAGTAACTTCCAGAGGATTCCAGGGGCTGCCCCACTTCATTTTTCTCCTTTTCCCCTTTTGGGAGCCAGATATCAAAGACTAGACATTCAAAAACAACTGCTTATACGGGGAAATTAGAAAGTGGCCGTGTACACCCAGGGAAAAACTCAGAAAAGAGAGGACCTCTCTTGGCACAGAGACAGCTGATAACAATCAAAAAACAAAATTTTTTCTTAAATTGAGAGAATCTGATCCCCACAGAAAGTAGTAGAAACTGCCCCTGAAAAAGACGTGATGCTAGATAACACTAGACAAAGATTTTAAAACAATTGTCTTAAAGATGTTCAGAGAACTAAAGGAAGATGTGGAGAATCAAGAAAGCAATGTATGAAGAAATTAGAATATCAATAAAGAGATAGAAAACCTACAAAGAAATCAAGAAGAAAGTCTGGAACTGAAAAGAACAATAACCGAAATGAAAGAGCCACCAGAGGGTTTCAAAGGCAGATTCAAGCAGGTGGAAGGAATCGGTGGACTTGAAAATAGGACAGTGAAAATTATTAAGTCTGAGAAACAGAAAGAAAAAAAAGATTAAGAAAAATGAACGGAGCCTAAGTAATCTGTGAGACACCATTAACCAGACCAACATACCCATTATAGTATGGGAGTCCTAGGAGAAGGGGGGGGGGGGGGGGGGAGCAGAGAGAATATGTGAAGAAATAAAGACTGAAAATTTCCTAAATTTGATGAAAGATATTAATAAAAATGTCCAAGAAACTCAACAAATACCAAGTAAAATAAATTCAAAGAGACCTACACTGAGACACATTACAATCAATCTTTTGAATGCCAAATACAGAGAGACCACTTGCGTGTGGAAAGAGAAGGAACTCATCACATACAAGGAATCCTCAAGAAGATTTTGAGCAGATTTCTCATCAGAAACCTTGGAAGCCAAGCTTCAGACTCTGTCTCCCTCTCTCTCTGCCCCTTCCCCACTTGCACTCTGTCTCTCCCTCTCTCTCTCAAAAATAAACACACAAAAAAATTTTTTTTAGAAAAAAAGAAACCTTGGAAACCAGAAGGCAGTGGGCCAGTATACTCAAAATGCCAAAAACAAAAAACAAAGGAAGCAAATTTGTATCTGGCAAAACTTTTTTCCAAAAGTGAGGGAGAAATTAAGACATTTTCAGAGAAACAAAAGTTGAGAAACTCCATTCCCACTAGATCTGCACCACAAGAAATACTTGGACAGACCTGCCGGGTGCAATGGAAGGACACTAGGCAGTAACTCACAGGTGTTTGAAGGTATACAAATCTCAGTAGAAGTAAACACATGGGCAATTATGAAACCTAGTATTATGGTAAAAATGGTTTATAATTCCACTTTTGTTTTCTACATGATTTAAGAGACTAAGACATTTTTTAATGATGAATCTAAAAGCCACTATTATTACAACTTTGACTTATAACTCCACACTTCATTTTCTACCTAATTTTGGAAACCAGTGTATTTTAAAGAATTATTATTCTAAGTTTTGGGGCTCACCATGTATAAAGACGTAATGTTGTGACATCAACAACCCAAAAGGTAGGGATGGAACTATAAAGGAGCAGAGTTTCTGCCTGCTACTGAAGTTAAGCTGGTATAAATTCAAATTAGAATGTTATAGCTTTAGAATTTTAAATTAATTCCCATGGTAACTGCAAAGAAAGTAGCTATAGAATATGCACAAAAGGAAATAAAATGGGAATTTAAATATTTCACCACAAAAAAAAAAAAATCAACCCACAAAAAAGGCAGTAATGCAGGAAACAAGGGACAAAAATGGTATAAGGCCTAGCAAACAAATACCAAAAGGACAGAAGTCTCTTCTTATCAATAATTACTTAAATGTAAATGGGTTAAAATCTCCAATTAAAAGAGTTTGGCAGAATGGATATCCAACTATATGCTGTTTACAGGAGACTCCCTTTATATTCAGAGACACAAATAGATTGAAAGTGAAAGGTCGGAAAAAGATATTCCATGAAATAGTAACCAGAAGAGAATAGGGTGGCTATGCTAATATCAGACCGCGGTGACTTTAAATTTTTAAAAAGTTACAAGAGACCAAGAATGACATTATGTGTTAATAAAAGGTTCAATACAGTGAGAAGATACAGCCATTATAAACATTTATATACCTGATAACAGACCAAACTATATGAAGCAAAAACTGACAGAATTGAAGGGAAAAATAGGTAATTTTACAATAATAGTTGAAGACTTTAGTACCCCTCTCTCAGTAATAGGGAAAACAACCAGACAGAAGATAAGTAAGGAACTCGTGGCCTTGAACAACACAATACACCAAAAAGATCTAACAGGCATATAACGCAGAACCCTCTACCCAGCGACAACAGCACACACATTCTCCTCATTTTCCAGGACAAGCCATATGTTAGGCCACAAATCTCAGTAGATTTTAAAAAAAAACAGATATCATGCTAAGTATCTTCTCCAACTGGAGTGGGATGAAGTTAGAAATCAATAACAGAAGTCAAACTGGAAAATCCACAAACTTGTAGAACTTAAGCAACATACTTTGAAACAATGAACCAAAGAAGAAATTACAAAGGAAAATTAGAAAAGACTTAAAGACAGATGAAAAAGAAGACATAACATATCAAAACTTATGGGACACAGCAAAAACCATGCTGAGGAGGAAATTTTTTTTATGTTTATTTTTGAGAGCGAGAGAGACCGAGTACAAGCAGAGGAGGGACAGAGAGAAAGTGAGACACAGAATCCAAAGCAGACTCCAGGCTCTGGGCTGAGGAGGAAATTTATAGCTACAAACACCTTCTTTAAAAAAACAAAAAAGAGGGGCGCCTGGGTGGCTTGGCCGGTTGGGCATCCGACTTTCGCTTAGGTCATGATCTCGCGGTTCCTGGGTTCGAGCCCCGCGTCGGGCTCTGTGCTGACTGCCAGCTCAGAGCCTGGAGCCAATTTCAGAGTCTGTATCTCCCTCTCTCTCTGACTCTCCCCTGCTCACGCTGTCTCTCTCTCTCTCTCTCCTAGAAATAAATAAAAAAAAAAAATTTAAAAACAAAAACAAACAAACAAACAAAAAGATCTCAAATCAACAGCCTAACTTTATAACTTGAGGAACTAGAAGAACTAAACCCAAGCTAGCCAATGGAAGAAAATAATAAAGATCAGAGCAGAAATAAATGAAATCGATAACAGAAAAGTAATAGAGAAAATCGGTGAAACCAAGAGTTGATTTTTTTTTTGAGAAGATGTACAAAATTAACAAACCTTGAGCTAAGTGAACTAAGATAAAAAAGAGAGAGGACTCAACATCAAATGAAAGTGGGGATATTACTATTGATTCTACAGAAATAAAAAGGATCATAAGAATGTTGTAAACAATTGTATACCAACAAACTGGATCACCAGGTGCAATGGACAAATCCCAGGGAACACAAAGCCTACCAAGACTAAATCATGAAGAAATTGAAAGCCTGAAAATAGGCCTATATAACTAGTAAGGAGACTGAATTAGCAATCAGAAATTTCTCAACAAAGAAAAGCCCTGGACCTGATGGCTTTACTGATGAATTCTACTGAACATTTAAAGAAAAACTAACAAAAGGCCTTCTAAGACTTTTCAGAGAGGGTGCATGCACACTAGTGGAGTCAAACACCATCAAGATGCAGTTGGGCACACAGGAGTCTTTGGGGCCCAAAGGGAGAAAGAAAGTCACGGAGGGCTTCGAGGTGGAGGTACCTTCTTGAGTTGAGTCCTAAAAGTGAGTTGGTGTTATCCAGGCAAATAGAGTGGAGAAAGGCCTTTCAAGGGAAGAGACTGCACGGTCACGACCTGTAGATTGAGAGAAAGGGGGAAGGTGGGAAAGGAGATGTGAGGCTGGAGGGGGAAATGTTGGGACATTCTTTAAGGAAACTGGGAGTTGTAGAAGGGTTTGGGGGGGGGTGCAGTACTCAATCAGACTTATGTTTTGAGAAAGCCAGGGGCTCACTGGGCTTGCAGAGGTGAGCTGGAGAGCAGGGAGATTTGGGGGTCTGTAGCAGAAGTGCCTGAGAAGAGTACTGGGAGGGGGCTCGGGAAGCAGCCTTGCCGGCCGAGGGACATGGAAGTGGGAGCCGCCTGAAATGGGGAGGAGCAGGCTCACCCGATGGCCTGGAGTCGGTGCTCAGCCGACATCTGGAGATGGTGATCCGGGCAGGGGTGCAGCAGAGCAGCAGCCTTGACCAGGAGGCTCCCGCTCTGCCACCCCAGGCTGAGACAGGAGCCAGCCCGGCCCAGAGGTCACAGCAAAACTATGAGCCTGATTTTTCCCGTCCAGCTTAAAACAAAGAAGGAAGACGGGCCTAGGAAAGGGACCTGACTTGCTCAGAACACTCACCTTATGTAAAGAGAAATACATAGAAAAGAAAGAAGTTCAAGATGGGGGCAGGGCGCATGCAGGCTGACCACTGACGGGAGACGAGTGACGCGTAGCAGGAATGGGAAGAGCAGGTGTTGTGGCAGCAGGAGGCAACAAGGGCAGCGTCCAGAGCCTCAGGGCCGTCTCCTGGGTGCTGCTCGGTGATACCACCTACAGAGAATGGCTCTAGGCCAGGTGCCCCGAGAGAGGCTCTACATGCATCAGTTCATCTAATCCTCACCGAAATCCATAGCATTTCCATTGTTTAGAAGAAGCTAAGGCACAGAGAGGTTAAGTGACTTGCCTTAGGTCACCCAGCCAGCAGTGGTGGGACCAGGATGAGACTTCAGGTTATGCAAGAACGCCCTGCCCTGCTCTCCCCTCTTCCTTCTGAACCCAGCTGCCGCCCCGGCCTGGCTTTCTTGCCTGGAGCCTTTCCTGCCTTTGGTTTGGGGCCCATCTCCTTTCCCTTATACGAAGGGCTGGGCGTGGGGAGGGGTGGGGGATGACTGGGAGAAGGGTGGCCTGACAGCCTCACCCCTGCCTCCACAGTGCGCCTACCTCCAAGCCAAGAACTGCCAGGTAGAAAGCAAGTACCTGGCAGGGCTGCGGAGGCTGCAGGAGGCCATGGGCGGCGAGGCCAGCGAGTGCGCCGAGCTGCTGAGGCAGCTCACCCAGGAGGCGCTGCAGTGGGAAGCCAGGGAGGCGTCGGCCGAAGACGCGGAGCTGAGCCCCGTCAGGTGAGCCCCGCGGGCAGCAAGGGCCAGCCGTGGCCTTCGTGACCTGGGGGACCCCAGCTGCCGCTCCCTGCTGACCGCCTACGAGCCCCGTGCGTCCCTTATGTTCTCTCATCTTCGGGCGATGAGCGCATGGTTGCAACAAGCCCCATCTTACAGCTGAGGTGGTGCAGGCGCAGAGAAGGCAGCCCCTTCCCCGTGGCCGTGCAGCATATGGGTGCATCTGACCTGGGTCCGCCTCCCGAGCCCTGTTTTGTCCACTTCCCCAGGCTGCCTCCCAGAGGTGCTTGTCAGAGAGGGGGAGAAGAGACAGGCCAGCTGCCTTCCCCAGGCCAGGCCCTTGCAGAGCACAACTGACGTGGGCAGTTAAATATAACAACGGGCTGTGGCTGCCATCCAAAGGCCCCTGAAGGCTGGGAGGCTCCGTGGAAGGAGCCCAGGCTTTGGAGCCACACCTGGCTCTGTCCCCATGTGACCTTGGATAAGTCACTTGACCTTTCTGGGCCGCATATGCAGCCTCCGTCAGATGTGGGCTAAGATCCCTGTTTTGCAGGATCAGGAGGACCAGAGGGGACACTACGTGCACAGCACACAGGGCAGATAAATGTTAAATCAATGAGAGGCCATCTGGAATGGATTCCCAGCCGTCCCATCTTGCTTGTTGGTGGTGCTCTGCTCCCCTTCCATCCCTGGGCTTACTCTCTGTAAGTGGGATTCCGCATTGGCACCGCAGGGCTCCTTGAGCCTAAGGCTTCATGGAGTAAGAGGGTCCTTTACATCTGCCCAGGATTCACTTACTAGGTGCTTACTGTATACCAGGCACTGTCTAGGCCCCCAGCATTTTACCACAGAGGGTAGCAACGGGTCTTTACGAGGCAGAGCAGGAATTCTTCTACCCCTTGTGCAGATGAGCAAAGTGAAGTTCAGAGAACTGAAGTGACCTGCCCAAAGCCACATGGCTAACCCACAGTGAAGCCCAAGCAGGAACTGTGCCTGGGGTCCAGCCCCTCCCCACCACCCGTTCTCTGGGGAGGGACTCTGCAAAGTGTTGCTAACATGGGCTTTTGCTGGCAGCGAGTATGACGAGTATGGCTTCCTGACGGTGCCCAACTACGAGGTGGAAGACCTGAAGCTGCTGGCCAAGATCCAGGCACTAGAGGTGCACTCCCACCACCTGCTGGCCCACGAGGCTGTGGAGCGGCCGCTGCGGGAGCGGTGGGCCGCCCTGGGCGAGCTCACACCCTCGGTCGAGCTGAAGCAGCTGCTGCGGGCAGGTGTGCCCCGAGAGCACCGGCCGCGTGTCTGGAGGTGGCTGGTCCACCTCCGCGTCCAGCACCTGTGGAGCCCCGGCCGCTACCAGGAGCTGCTGAGCCGGGGTCAGGTTCATGAACACCCCGCGGCCCGCCAAATTGAGCTGGACCTGAACCGTACCTTCCCCAACAACAAGCACTTCACCTGCCCCAGCTCCAGCTTCCCCGACAAGCTACGCCGGGTGCTGCTGGCCTTCTCCTGGCAAAACCCCACCATCGGCTACTGCCAGGGCCTGAACAGGTGAGCATCATGGCCCTCGTGAGGGCACAGCCCTTGTTCTTTAGACCTCTCTGTCTCTCTGGAGTCTCCCAAGAACATGGAGAGGCGAGCCCAGGAGGCTTGATTCCCACCATACAGATGGGGCCAATACAGACATGTCCAAGATGGGGACAAGGACAGGTTCAAGACCGTGGTAGTTCACCATGTCGGGCTCTCTCCTTTGATCTGTGCTCAGGGTGGGGCCCCCCATTGTCTCCTGGGATTTTGCAGGGCACAGCTCAGCTCACATATTGCAGAACTGTGGGTCAAGGCTCACTTGCTTCAAACAGAATCCATTCAGAGGAACCCAAGAGAAAGAAAATTTGTAAACGTTACAGGGGAAGCTCATAAAACCTACGAAAAGAAAAGAGAGGACAAGACCAGATGGTCATTAGAAACCGAGGCGTCCCCTCTCTCCAGCAGGGCCCCAGCACCACACGAGCCCAGGGGTGCCAAGCACGCCGAAGCAGCTGGGGCCACATCCGGACACTGCAACACCATGCTCCTGCTCTGCAGCTGCTCAGGGGCCTCGCGGTCTCTGGCGTCTCTTGCTTTGCATGTCTGCCTCCTTTTCTCAGCAGACCAGCCTCGATCCATCGTTCCTTGGACATTTAGGGCCCATCGAGGCTGTTCAGAGTGGAGACCTCAGCCCCTCAGTCTGGAGCCTTTTCAGCAAGTCGTCCCACTTGTCAATACCCTCATGCCATAGGCCCAAATTCCCAAAGGGAAGAATGCGATGGGCCCAGCCTGAAGACGGTTCTGTTTCTGGTCCAACAGCTGGAGATGAGGGATTGGGGGTGGAGGTAGGGTAGGGTGACTTGTAGGGCTGCCTCCGTCAGTACTATGGAGGACTCTCGTGGATGCCCTTAGCTATCTCGATAGAGGTTACGTAATCTCAGGTACTCCCCAAAACGAGTTTGGACTCTATTTGTTTTTAAAGTTTTTTTTGATGTTTATTTTTGAGAGACAGAAAGAGAGACAGTGTGAGTGGGAGAGGGGCACAGAGAGGGGGACAGAGAATTCAAAGTGGGCTCTGCCCTGACAGCAGAGAGTCTGATATGAGGCTCGAACTCACGAACTGTGAGATCGTGACCTGAGCCGAGGTCAAAAGCTCCATGGATTGAGCCACACAGGCACCCCTTTGACTCAATTTAATTTAAATATGCATACACTTGAGCAATATTTACAGAAGACATTCTGGTCTTTTTTTCAAAATAGGTGGTGTATGACATTTCTTTAACACATAATAAACATTCAGAGAGTCTCTACTCAAATTTTAATGGTTCCTGAGGGTAGATATTTTTGATACTTGATTTCCAGCCTAAATTGGGTGAAATTGAGCATATATGCATATTCAGTTACTGGGAATTCAGAGTTAAACCACAGCACAGCTGAAGGGGCGGGGGAAATCCTATAGTGGGAAGGTTCTTGAGATAAACTAGAAGGAAAGGAGCTTTTCCCTGTGTAGAAAGAGGCAGCACAAAGGCTGTGGAGGGGTATGTAGGGATAACAGACCGAGAAGGGGGTGACACCCGAGAATATTTCTTTAATTCTTTCTCTGTACTTTCTTTTTGTACTGACAATTGGTGTTTAGGCAGACATTCATATTGTTGCTTACTATCAAAAGTTACCTGGAATGAAAAGAGCCCCTTCAAATGTGGAGAGTGCGGCCCTTAAACCCCCACCCTGCAGGCCCCTTTCACTTGTCTGAGTGCCGCCATCTAGTGGCAACTGTTAGAACTGCATGCGGAGGACACAACCTGCTTCTTTCTATGCAACAGGTCATCCTGTTTAGAGGGTGACAGATATCGTAGCAATAATACAGTGCTGGTTAAGGGCAGAAATGTTAAAGCTACTTGCCTTTAAAAACATGAGTGGAGTGCTTTAAAAGTAGCTGTTTCCCACATCACCATGCTACCTCCTTTGGAGACGCACTTGAGCCTGAAGGCCTGAAGTTGGAGTCTGGTTGCAGCCCTGAGCACTTGGTGGGCCCTAGTTGGTACCAGAAGCTTCTCATTACTGACCTTTTAGTGTGCAGAGATCTAAGCAGGTGCCAGCATCCAGCTCCTGGACCGGGTGCATCCTGAGGCTCCAGTGGAACGGGGTAGGGTGGAGAGAAAACCAGGCTGGGACTTTGGGAGCCCTGGGTTCTGTCTCCACTCTACCGCCAGCTGACTGTCTGACTCTGAGCAAGTCACTTCTGCTTTCCAGGACTCGGGTCTTCCCATCTCAAGTTTATCTAGACCCAGGATGACCAGTAGGAAGAATCTGCCTAGAGCCTTGGTGAGAGTTTCTGAGGCAGCCTCCAGAGTCGGTGGGAAAGAGAACAATGATGAATTAGTTATGTCTGCCCTGGGCATAGACAAAGGGATGTTGTCGTGATTGATTAGTTATGTCTGCTCTGGGCATAGACAAAAGAGAGTGGTGCCAGTGTTTCACACATTTGTTATCCCTGAACTAAATGACCTCAGAAGGCCCCCTTTCCCCATCTCTGAGAGGGCAGAGTTTCCTATTTCCAAAAAGACCATTGACTCTTCTCTTCATCCACTCAGCTCAGATTCAGGAGGATTTGTACAGATAGTTTAGCCAGAGTGAAAAGAAATTCCTTCCCAATCTACTGGGGAGAGAAAAGAGGTTTCTTTTTTCTTTTGAGAATTGATCCTGTTTCTTTAAACAATACGAACCTCAGAAGAGGTTGGAGGTCATGAATCCAGTCTAGTAAGAGCCCAGAGAAGGATAAATAGCTAGACAATGATGTGTGTTCTTTAAGCCCATCAAGAGTGTGAGGCTTCACAATGCTGTAAGGTGGCATCTCCCTCAGGGTGTTCAGTGGGTGCACTGTACAAAAGGGGCTCCACAGCCTCAATGGACAGCCCTAGGTTAGAGTCACATGGGGATTTGTCACTGCCGAATTTCTCAGAGGCTTTTACTAAGATGTTGTATACCATCAGCCTCTAAAGGGGGTTAGAGTATGCAGCATTTCCCAAACATCTTTGAATTAGGGACCTTGTATTCACCTAGCATCTTAAGAGACCATTGCATTTTGGGAAATGCATTCCTGGATTGGCCCCGGGTGAGACCTGCCAGGAAAGATGGGAGTAGAGAAAATAGTACTTCTTCCACGCTGGCATCCCTGCTCAGTGCTGTGGACCTTTTCCTTTCTTACCATGATCTCATTAGAGCTTCATGGTAACTTCAGGGGGAAGGGAAGCAAATGAGAGAAAGAATTCTGTGTAATGAGCATCTGCTTTGTGCCAGATGGTTAGCAAGACACTGTCATCCTGTCTTGTTCAAAATGCCTCACAGCCCTAGGAGGTGGAGATTGTTAATCCCACTTTACAGATGAGGAAAACAGGGCTCAGAGAGGTTAGCACACTTACCGAGGTCTCAAAGCCGGTGGAGATTAAGGTGAGGATAGCTAACATTCATAAAGCGCTCCACTACATGTCGGGTGCTATGCTGGCCATTTATCTCTTGTTAACTTATTTATCCTCATAATCATCCTGTGATTATTATGAAGAGGTTGAGGCTCAGAGAGGTTTAGGGACTTGCCCAGAATCATCCAGCAAGGAAGCAGCAGGCTCGGAATTCCCAGGTAGGCAACAGGATTCCAGGGCCCCTCCTAGAGACTCAGGTCTCCCCACTGCGCTGGAAACCCCTGTGTAGTCCTCCCCAAAAGCATGTCCCTCTCACCCCAGGTGCCAGAACACTAGCCTGGTTAGGGTTGGACATGACAGCCCCCGGGGATCTGGAAAGCTACCTCTGCCACCCTCTGCCTGGCTGTGACCTGCAGGCCTCCTTTCTTCCCCTTCCAGGCTAGCGGCCATTGCTCTGCTGGTCCTGGAGGAAGAGGAGTGTGCCTTCTGGTGCCTGGTGGCCATTGTGGAGACCATCATGCCGGCTGACTACTATAGCAAGACGCTCACATCATCCCAGGTGAGCAGCGCAGGGCGGACGGGACTTGGAGGCCACACAGGGTGGTGCCCCTTGAGTGGTTCCTTCAAGCCAGTGAATCAGGAAAATCAGAGACCTCTCAGGCCTCCATTTCTCCCTCTGTACAAGGGGCCATTAGCCCCTCCCTGGGACTCCTGGGAAGTTCTGGTGAGGTGATGGCCTTTAGAGTTGTTGGGGCCCTGTCCACGGGATAGACCTGTTATTCCAGTGGTGACACTAGGTCACCAGGAATGATTGGTCTCTTTCTTCCTTTCTTTCTTCCTTTCTTTCTTTCTTTTTCTTTCTTTCCTTCCTTCCTTCTTTCCTTTCTTTTTTTTTTAAGAAATGGTTTCTTAGGGAGGGAGAGAGAAGAAAATCTAGAGTCTCTTGGTTTTTGCAAGTAAAGAATTTCAAGACAGAGGTCAGGTGGGTGGAAGTGGGCCTCAGGATGGGAGGTGGGAGTGAGCCTTCACACGCGCTCCTCCTCGCCTGCGGAGAAGCACAGCTGTCTCCTTCCTTACCCCCTCGGCTCCGCTCTGAGCACAGCCCAGCCCAGAGTCAGGTGCAGCTGGGCTCAGACCCGACCCCTCCCCTTAGCTGTGTGGTCTTGGCCAGTGACATCCCCTCTCTGGAGCCCTGGTTTGTTTGCTTTTGGACAGGAGTACTACTTCCCGGGCTTGTTGACAGGTGTAAATGCGAAATCATTTCAGACCTCCCATCTCCATATTTTACTTTCATGTTTTAATGTCTCTGAAATCGAGGGGTGTTGTATAGCCAGTCTGTTGTGGTGGAGTTGTTGGAGGGTTTATTTTCTCTCTTTTTTTTGTACAGAAAATTTCGAATGTACAAATAGAGAAAATAATATATGAACTTCCATGTACCTATGAGCTAGTTTGAATAACTATCAACACAGCCACCCAAATGCTGCTCCATCTCCACTCCCACCCACTCCCTGTGAGATAAATCCCACGCATCGCCTCAGGTGACCTGTGAGTCCTTCAGCAGAGGCATTTCAGATTCAGTGAATTACCCTAGGTCATGGGCTGGCTGCCCTGGGCATCTTGTGTGTCAGACCCCCGATGGATATATAGAGTTCAGGCCAACACAAGTCTGAACTGCTTCATGTTCAGGAGGCCAAAGGGGCCAAAACGCCCCTGGCCAAGAACTTAGCCCACAGAGACCTCGCAGCACAGCCCAGCACTCCAGCTCAGAAGACTCCTGCCTGTGCCGGGCGTGGCAGAGGAGGGGCGCCGTGTGCCGGTCTCTGGGGCCAAGCCGGGCTCCGGTTCCTCCAGGCACTCCGGGTCCCCCTACTGCCCCCGGCCTGTGGGACAGGCTAAGGAGGGAGGGTGGCAGCCCCTTCCCTAGGGTGGCATCTGACACCTGCCTCCCGGCTCCCAGGCGGACCAGCGGGTGCTCCAGGACCTCCTTTTGGAGAAGCTGCCCAGGCTGATGGCTCACCTGGCACAGCACCGCGTGGACCTCTCCTTCATCACCTTCAACTGGTTCCTCGTGGTCTTTGCGGACAGTCTCATCAGCAACATCCTTCTCCGGGTCTGGGACGCCTTCCTGTACGAGGGCACCAAGGTAGGGCGCTGCCAGGGCCGACGGGGACAGTCCTGGGTACAACCCGCCAGCCCTCTCGGGCTCCGCTCCGCCCCAGGTGAATGGGTGCGCGGTGCTCCCCTGTCAGGGCTGTTGAGGACACCCCGTGGGAGTGTGGCTTTGTAAACCAAAGTGCTCTGCTCCCGTGAGCAGAAGAGAAGTTGGGAGGATTTCCCTTCCCTGGGGAAGAGCCATGACCATCACCCGGGAGGCCCATCCCTATTCCATCCACTGCCCATGCAGAAGTGTGGGCCCCCCTTCTCCCCACCTGTTTCGACTGAGCCCCATACTGGGTATGGTCCCAGCTTTGCCCCTCACCTTTCTAGGAGACCCTGGGCAGGCCCTCCCCGCGTCCCACCCAGCGTCCCCATGGTGGTTGACGATGTACCGCACCGCAGTTTACAGAGCACCTTCGGGTCTGTAACTCCATTTGATCCCTACTGATGCCCCATGTGGATGCAGCATCGCCCCCATCAGGTCCAACAGGGCAGCAGTCACCCAGGGTCCGGACAAGTCGGGGCAGAGCCAGGGCTCAGTCCCTCCCCATCCCGGGATTCCAAGCTGTGCTGTCTCCCCTTGAGGTCTCCCTTCTGCCCCTCCTAGGCCTCCCCTCACACATGTTGCCTCCAAGCTTTCAACCCTGCAGCCTGTCCCGGG
This sequence comes from Hyaena hyaena, assembly GCF_003009895.1. NCBI lineage: Eukaryota > Metazoa > Chordata > Mammalia > Carnivora > Hyaenidae > Hyaena > Hyaena hyaena. The sequence continues at coordinate 952,178 of NW_024080724.1, forward strand.
AGCCCCGCACCATCTGGGTATGTGGCTTCTCCTCCCCCTGGGGATTGCCTGCCCTGGCCGTGACCCACCTGAGCCCCCGCTCTGCCCCCCAGGTGATATTCCGCTACGCCTTGGCCATTTTCAAGTACAACGAGGAGGAGATCCTGCGGCTGCATGATGGCCTGGAGATCTACCAGTACCTGCGCCTCTTCACCAAGACCATTTGCAACAGCCAGTGAGCACCCCCTTCTGACCCCACCCCTGCCCGTCCCACCACCCTCACGTGCCCCCAGGACACATAGCAGCGGGCATGCTGGTGTTTGCTGAGTGCAGCAGAGTCAGTGCCGTTGATGCTCCGCTACAGCTTAGAAATCTTTAGGGACATTCCACTGCCTCTGGTCTGTCTGCCCCTTAACATGGCGTTCAAGGCCTCCATGCAATTTCATTTCTTTCCCACCTTTTCCTGCTCCGAATCCCCATGCCCTACAATCCTGCCAGAGAGAATTATTTGAGTTCCTAGGACAACAGCCACCTCTGGGCTTTTTGATCTTGCAGCTTCCTCTACTTAGAAGGCCTTCCCACCACCTGCACCACCACCACAGTTGCCTGGCCAACTTCTATTCATTCTTTGAAACTCCGCTCACATGTCACCTCTTTCAGGCAGCCTTCCTTGACCAACCTTTCCTTAGTGGGGTAGAGCATCCATAGCCCTAAGCTTCCTCCAGCCTCAGTACACAGCACTAGGGGTGGAAGTTGTCTTCTTATTCCCTGTTTCCTCCCTGGGCGCGGCCTCCGACACTCTGTGCGGGCAGGGGCCAGGGCCTCAGCCATGTGGACAGAATGAATGCCAGGGTGCCTGGGAAGGCTGGGTGAGGGCAGGCCCAGTGGGGCGCTGGGCCCTGGGCTGACTGGGCTCTCCCCCGCAGGAAGCTGATAAACATCGCCTTCAACGACATGAACCCTTTTCCTATGAAGCAGCTGCGGCAGCTGCGGACGGCCCACCGGGAGCGGCTGGAGGCTGAGCTGCGCGAACTGGAGCGGCTGAAAGCCGAGTACTTGGAGACCCGGAACTCGCAAGCCCCAGCGGTGCCTGAGGGTTGCGCCAGTGAGGACGAGGGGGAGGGGGAGGCCTGACTTGGCCACCTGCTCTCCCCAAAGCTCCTTCTCCCCCTTGACTGGCAGGCCCCCGGGAGGATGGCCGTGGAGCAGCGGCCCAGCCCGCGAGCCCCATCACTGTGCGATGCTGGGCAAGTCCCTTCCCCTCTCTGGGGCTCGGTCTCCCCATCAGAACATTGTCTGCGGTGAAGCCTTTGGTTGGGTCATGCCCTCATGAGCGCATACCCAGGGGTGCCACCCCTTTCTCCTCTTCCACAGAGCACTTTAGCACACAGACAAGCAAGAATGCTGTCTTATAGGGTAACCTTGAATGTTCTTTAAGTTTTGTCTGTATAAAACAATATAAATATTAGAAACAGTTAACAAGCTTTGGAAGCGTAGCAATTCCCAGTGATTCCCAACTGTTTCTGGGTGGGTCCAGGGCTCCAGGGTATCGCATCACGAGGGCCTGTCCAGCCCGGGACATCCCTGGGTTCTCTTTCTGGGGGTGTCTCTGCAGGGCCAGCCCCCCTCCTGGGTCGCTGAGGAGCTAGGGTCCTATGCTTGACGATGTGTCTTCCTGGGTGACAGTGCCTCCCCAGTGCTGGTTAGGTTTGTGTCCCAGGCCCAGCTCCCATCCACCGAGCTCCGCACCTATGCTCTCCTCTCCGTTGTGGGGGGAGAGGTTCCCAGGGAAAACCCCTGCCTACACCACAAGGAACTTGGTGTGGGTGCTGGGCAGAGAGCCCTGGGTCAGGCGCCCAACGGCTGAGTTTCGTCTACCTGCCTCCCAGGCCCGGGCAATCACCTCTTCTCTGAAAACTGGGAGGCTGGAGGGTGAGAAAGAGGTGTTGACAGGGACACAGCTGTAGCCTGTCACCAAGCCAGGGCTGTCTCTCCTGGCACCCAGTGTGTGCAGGACTTCCATTTCAGTTCTGGGCTCTTCCGGGCCCTTCCTCAGCAGTCAGGCCTCCCCATTCCGTTCCAGGCAGGGAGTCAAGGCTGTATAAGTGATTTGGGCAGCTCATTGCTCACCAAACCCTTGACTGTGCCAGTACAGGCTCAGGCTGGGCAGTCTTCAGCAGGAAGGACTGGGGGCGGGGGGTGGGGGTGTGTCTGCGTGGAAACTTCCAGCTCTGGCCAGAGGTTCCTGTCACTGGGGACCAGGAACCAGCCTGCTCACCCACAAGTGGGAACGTTGAGGAACTGGTGCAGCAGGCACCCAGTTCGCCGACACCGCGCCCCCTACACAGCTCTGGGGAAGAGGCACTCGGAGCTCTTTCCTCCCACACGACATGGGCTACCGGCTGACCCCAGGGCCGGGTATCCCACGAATACTCCACATAGTGTCTTGACCTTCCTCATTTTTGCTAAACTTTTATGTCGGCTGAAATCCTTTCATCACCAAAGGGCATCCGTGAGGCGTGATGGCGGCCTGCGGGGGTCCTAGCTGTACCCCCAACAGGGGCTGTCACTGGGGAGACAGGGCTCTAGCCTCCCGGAGCTCCCAGGAGATGAGCTGGTGCCTTGCAAGGGAAAAGCACCACCACTGGCAGGGAGTTGCCTTTTTATAGAAAAACCACCCAGAGGGCTTCAAAAAGGCCCAAGGCTCCAGGAAAGACAGGCCCAGCTGGTCCTTCAGCGCCAGCCTTGAGATTCAAATTCCCTCCTCAGCAAAAAATAAACAATCCCAGATCAGACGGGGAGCTGTCTGATAAATGGCACACCCCTCCCCTCTCCCTTCTTCCTGGCCTATCTCTCCCCTGCTTCCTCTGCTTCCTTCCTCTTCCTCCTCCCTCTCCTCCCTCCCTCCTCTTTCCCCTCCTCCTCCTGTCTGTTCTCACCCTTCTTCCTTTATCCCCTCTTCCCCCTTCCTCCTCTCCCCTCCCACTCCCAGGCTCTGCTCAGAGCAGGGGCCTACACCTTGCCCCTCCCGGATTGGGGGAAAGTGAGGTGCTTTGCCCTTGACCCAGCACCGTAACCTCTGGTTTATACCTGGCTGCACCACAGAATCACCTAAGCAGCTTTTAAAGAATATTGGGGCCAGGCCCCACACAGAGCCTTTTGTGGGGCCTGGGCGTTCTGATACACCAGGGGGGTTGGAGGCCACGGGATCGACTCTGGTCCGGCCTCCTCCAGCCCTAAAACGAGGTGCTGGAGGCAGGAATGAGAACGGCCTGCCCTGGAGCACTGCTCACTCCAGACCACGCTCAGTTTAGAACTGAAGAGATGAAGCCTCAGAGGAGTTAGCTAACGTGCCCAAAGTCACACAGCTGCTGACTGTAAGTCATGCTCACACCTTAGAGGTGCTAACTGTAAGACCACTTCACCTCAATGTCCCTGGAGCTGGGACACAGAAGGGTCCGGGGGGAAAAGAGCAGGCCTGGCCTGTAGCTCCCTGAGACATGTAGGGCTCTGTGGGATAGCTCCGGACGAAGGAAGGTGGAAGGAAGAACCATCTACCTGATTGGGAGGCTCTAAAAGGGGCTGGTGGAGATGGGGGTGGGGGGTGAGGTGGTCACACCTCGAGAAGATCTGTGGCTGCTGCTGCTGCTGTCTTACCTCCCCTCCCCCTTCTTCCTAAAGGGTGTTTGGGGCCCACCCCTGGTGTCAGATTCCTGGCCTCGCACCACAGCTGTTGCCCCCCCATCCCCAGGGGCTGCTGCCTTCTAGGGCCGGAGGATCTGATCCCTCGCAGCCCCACCTTCCTACCCTGGGTGTGGGACCTCTCCACTCAAAGCAGCGGCCCTCTCCCAGACACTGGGCCCCCAGCATTGTGTAGAGGAGGGGACCTCCCTGGAGCAATATCCCCAAGAATGAAGGGGCTCCTCAAAGAAGAAGAAGGGCCTGGAAGGCACTTTGGAAGACTCCCCTCACCTCTACCCCAAAGTGGTAGGTGTACACTGACTTCTACAGAACACCGTACTCAGAGCTACGATGCCCACACGTAGGACCTCACCTCCCAGACGCTGCTGTTCCTTCATTCTTTTTTTTTTTTTAATGTTTTGTTTTGTTTCAGACACAGAGTGTGAGCACAAGCAGGGAAAAGATAGAGAGAGGCAGGGAAAGAATCCCAAGCAGTTCTTTCCTCCACGCTGCCAGCGCAGAGCCCAACGCAGGGCTCAAACTCACAAATGCTGAGATCATGACCTGAGCAACAATCAAGAGTCAGACACTTAACCCACCGAGTGACCCAGGCGCCCTTGTTCCCTCATTCTTAGTTCAATCTCCCAGGGCACAGGCCATATTGCTCAGAAAGCTCCAGGTTGGGCAGGGAGCTGAAGACTTTGCCACCCTTTCTCACACATACCCTGGTCCTGCACAAGGCATTTACCCAACACGGCAGATTAAACAAAGCTGGCCCTGCCGACCTGGGGAAGGAAGGTGGCGTTGGTGTCCTGGCCTCTCCCGATCCACAGTAAGACCCAGTATACGGTGCTGGCAGATGGGCCCAACGGAGGCCAAACCTACCGTGTGGTTTTCTAACTAGGGGCCCCTGGGCAGGCTATCCCTGCTCTGGCCTCAGTTTCTCCATGTGTGTAATTCAGAAGATGGTCAAGAGTTAGCCTTCCTCAAATGGACCAGGGTTGGGGGAGGGAAGGAGCAGGGAAATGAGGACACACACACACACACACACACACGCACACGCACACATGCTCACAGGTGCACACACATGCAGCATCCCCAGAAAGGGTCTAAGGTTGTGTCTATTGCAGAGGCCTCCAATGACCTCGCATCAGTCCATATGCCCGTGGTCCCCAGTGGTCGCTGTCAAACCAGCCTTTCCCAGACACAGTCCCAGCCACCCACCCACCACCATGGCACCGGGTGGGGAGATGCAGGCACAAGGCTGGGAGGGCACATCCACAGGGCACCTGGGGAGGTGTGTTGGTGATAAACCTGGAAGGAAGGATGTGTCAGTTTAGACAGAGGGAGATGAGGCAGGAAGAGAATTCTCCATATGCTTTTCTGAAACATCAAATATCTGACTCTCTTGCTGATACCTGAAGCACACATTTCCCTGGCCTACTGAATACACTAGCTCCAGTCTGGGTCAGGGCCACAAGGAGGCCACACTGTGGGGGAAGGGGACTCTGGATGGTCGACTAGCCCAGTGAACTGAATGAGTTGCAGGCTTTGGCCCCGGCTATTCTTTCCAAGGATATATCCCCGAGCCCAGACTTAAATCTCAGTCTTCTTACTTGCAAAATGGGGGTAATAACAGCAGTTAAATAAAAAAAAGGGTTACTAGCATTAAATGAAATAATATATGTAAAGTATGTATGTATGTAAAGTATGTAAAATATATGCTCTGTTATTCACTCAAAAATTGAGCAGGGTTGGGGCGCCTGCGTGGCTTAGTCGGTTAAGCGTCCAACTTTCGCTTAGGTCATGATCTCGCGGTTCGTGGGTTCGAGCCCCGCGTCTGGCTCTGTGCTGACACTAGCTCGGAGCCTGGAGCCTGTTTCGGATTCTGTACTTCCCTCTCTCTCTGACCCTCCTCTGCTCACACTGTCTCTCTCTCTCTCTCAGAAATAAATTTTTAAAAATTAAAAAAAAAAAAAAGAACCCCAGAGCCAGCGAGACTGGGCGGCAGCGCCCCCTCCTGGCTGCCGAGAGAACGGAGTCCTCCGGTTACAGAAGCGCCTCCCCTTGCATCCCCGCTGAATGGGAAGCCTCAAGAATTTCTCCACCAGGCGCCACCCCCGTGGCGGGCTCTGCGCGCTCAGTTGGCCGGCCGGTAAATTAAGTCATCTCATCTAATTTTCAAACAGTACTCGGAGGCAGAAACAGTTACTGTTTCCATTTCACCTAGGGGGAAACGGAGGCTCGGGAGGTCGAGTCCCTAGCCCCGGTGCCACGAAACGAGGCAGTGGTGGGTCCGCCTGTCCCCAGCCCGCGCCCGGTCGCCAGGCAGCCCGCCCCAATCTCTGCGGCGGGTGCGCGCCTGTTCTGTGCGCGTGCGCGCGTCCCGAGCCCGGCCCCGGGAGCCAGGAGCGCGGTCCGGAGGGTGGGGAAGGAGGGGTGCCCCCGGACCCGGGGCGCACGGGCGGGGCTAGTGCCGGGCCCCAGCCCCGCCCAGCGGCCCCGCCCTCCCGGCTGCGGGGGGAAGAGGCGGCGGAGCTGCGCTTGGGGTCTCCGCGGGCGGTGAGGAGCGCGGAGCCGGAGCCGGACGCCGCCGCCGCCACCTGCGCTTCCGTCATCAAGGTAGGGCGGCCCCGCGCCGCCAGCAGTGCCTTCCCGCGGTACGCGTTGTGTGCGCGCTGCGCCTCCAGGCTGCAGCGCCCTGGGAGGGATGCTGGGCTCCGCGAGCCGCGGGGGACCCGGCGGGGCGCGGCGGACGAGGCTTCCAGCACCCCCGCGTGAGCTTACAAAGCACCTCCCCTCTCGTGGCCTCAGTTTCCCCACTGGGATAGCGGGCGCAATGGTGGCTCCTTCCGCGCGCCGCGCCGTTGGGAGAGGCCGCCCTGAGGTCTAAGGGTCCGGACGGCTGGGGGGCCGGGAGCTGCACCGTTTGCACCGCCCGCTGTGAGGGCAGCTCACCCTGGGTGTGGCGAGCCGGTCGCGACAGGCGGCCCCCCTTGTGGCTTGGGTTCTCTGCTGGAACCCTGTCTGGACTCTCCCCCTCCTGACTAGGACACCTGCAGGGCGGGGAAACGGGGGGGGGGGAGCGGGGGGGACGCAGCGCGAGATACCTATAGATCCCTCCTGGGCGTGCAGGGTGGGGCGGCCGGTGTCGGCCCGCCAAGTCGGCCTTGCTGGGGGAGGCCTCGGTTGGGGGTGATGGGACCATCCGCTGCCGACTTGCCTGGGCTAGACCCATGAACCAACCTGGATTTAGAGAATGGAATGGCACATCCCCTTTCCCTTCCATTGCCCCACCAGGTACGATAGGACTGGATCACGTTGTGGGGGGGGGGACCTCAGAGGCACGAGAGAGCCAAGTGAGCTGTGTCTGGGTGGGGTTGGGTCTGGGACAGAGTATGTGTGAGAGAGACTGTGGCTCCAGGCTCTCCGGGTACAAAAGATCTCTGGCTCAGTGGCTCAGTAAGATCCCCTCTGGAAGGTCTTGCTACCCCATTGCACACCTCTTATGATGGGGATCTCACTAGCTGTAAACAGCAGGAAGCTTCTGGTCCTGCTCTGGGCGTACAGACCACATCTTACTCCTCTTCCTCCGCCCTGGGGCTATCATCTGGTCCCTTAAATGCGCTTACTTCCAGGCTGATCACCCCCAGGCCCAGCACTCTTTCTGTTGCCAGAGCCAGAGGGCAGGAAGGTAGGAGGCTGGAGCTGAGGTGTCTGCCCCAGAGCAAGTAGTAGTCAGCCTGGGGCTTGCTCAGAAGCCCCCTGCATCAGGACTGGAATGTGTCCCTTGCATTTCCTGCACTTCTAGAGCACCTTTGGGTTAGCGGCTGCTTAGAGGTCTGGAGTTGAGAGGAGGGGCCAGAGGGGCCCCACTCCAGGCCCCTCCTGCCCATACTACCTCTTTGCCATCGCCTGTTGCCTACTCCGATTGAAGGAGTAGTTTCTGAGAACCAAGTCTGGGCCTTCTGGTCTCTCTTGTCCACTTGGTGACCTGCCCCCACCCAAGAGCTTTCTTACTGACAAAAGTAGGGAGGGGCTGCCGGGCAGGTGGTGAGCTCTGTGTCATCAGAGGTATGTGAGTGGGGACTAGATCAGCATTTGCAGGGGCTGAGCTACCTTTGACTGCACGTCTGGGATTCTCAGACCGACTGATAGTGACCGTGACTGTGCCTTCTGGTCATGGTGGAGCCTCACACAACCCAGACCTAGACCACAAATGAGTATTATTACCCCCTCGTAAAAACAGACTAAGTATATGTGCGGTCACTCGAACGTAGCTCCAACGCACATACTTAAGTGCTACCTAAGTGTGCTGTCGTCTCTAGGTATATATGATCTGGGCTCTGTTTTCCTGCTCAGCTAGTGCAAACAGGCACCCACCTTGGCCTGATTTAGGGGCATGGCAGATTCTGGCTGTTAAAAAATCATCCTATGCTAATAATTGAAAATGTACTATGGGATTGTGGAATATCCAAGCTGAAAGGGATCTTAAGAAATCATCTCTCCAAACCCCTCATTGTCTAGATAGGCATCCCCTAGCCCCAGAGGGGATGTGACTTGTCCAAGTTCACACAGCAAACCAGCAGCCAAGCCCAGGGATTCCGCCTCTAAGCCCAGAGTATTTGTTTATTTGTTAGGAAACACATACCATGCATATAGTAAGTGAAAGCAGTCTGTATTTATTCCTACATTAGCAAAAATAAACGCAGAAGGTTAAACCTCTCTGTAGGGATCGTCAGCAGCATTTAATTTTGCAGGGCAATCTGACAGCCTGTTAAGAAAGTCTGTGAAAATGATCCTAACTGCCCTTTGTCCCTAGACTTCTACTTTGAGGACTTTACCCCCAAGGAAATAACTATATAGAGAGATAAATGTAGTGCTGATATTTATAACAAGTTTTCCTATAGTGGAGCTCTTGGTGTTTTAGCTGAGATTTAATAAACATTTTATTTGAAAAGTACAGCTTAAAAAATAGTAGCACTAAAGCTTATGTTGCCGGAGTCTGGCCAACATGAAAGCAGTGTGGTCCAGAGGAAAGACCACAAGACTAATGTCAGCAGGAGTGGACACCAAGATGAACTCTTCATGTACCCCTCTGTGTGACCTTGGGTCAATCCCTTTCCCTTTCTGGACCTCACTTTCCCCATCTGTGAAATGGGGTAGATTCAGTGATTGCTGAATCTCTTTCGGCTCTGACAATCTGCCTCTGGACCTAACAGATCTCTGTATCTGAATCCTGTATTGGAACAGTGAACATGATGACAACCAAAGAATGTTCTAGCCTTCCTTCCCCATCATTCAATGAATCCCCTTAGAGACAAGCAGGTAGCCTTTTCCCCCTGGGACGGGGCTTCAGCCAGCCTTAGACTTTTGTTAGTTCTGAATGGCCAGAACCTGGATTGTTTTAGAACATAGTGTAGCTTTGTTTTTATTTTCTTTGCCAGATATCAGGGGACAGAGATTTTTCAGGGGGACCAGGAAATAATGCAGCAAGATCCTCTGTTTGCTATTTTAAGTCTATGGGCTGTGCCTGCTCTCCTGCAGACTGGATTGGTGTTTGCAGTCCCACCTAGTATGAAGGGCCAGAAACAGGTGACTTCACTTTTGTGAACAAACATTTATTGGGCACCTACTGAGTCCTGGGCCTTGAGGTGCCCCCCAGAGTCCCGCAGGCTGCCGTGAGAAATATCAGGTTGAACTATGTGAAATGGCCAATATATGAGTGTTTTTGATTTATAAGAAATGGCAATTTCATTCACTTCAGCCTAAATGGAAAAAGGTATAATTAAAGAGCACTGTGCTCCCTACCATAATTGAGAGATTGGCAGGGTGCAGCGGAGACTAGGAAAGTGTGATTATGAACTTGAAGAAGTCCAGGAGGAAGGGCATGGGAACCTGGCCTTGAAGAATCAATAATGAGAATAAGAATAATAACAGCTAGTATTTATTAACTACTTACCACTGGCCTGATTCTCTTCTAAGTGGTTTACATTCATTCATTTAGTTATTCAACTGTTCTTTGATTAAGCATCTACATTGTGCTAAGTATTTTCTGGGGTGGGGGCAGGAGTCTTGATAGTAAATAAAATAGACCCAAAAAAATCTTTCCTAAAGAAACTCACAATCTAAGACAGAAAAAAAGACACAATGAGCGATAAGTGAAGCAGAAGGTGATAAGTGGGTTGGAATAAGTAAAACACAGGAGTATGTTTCGGGTGTGTGACAGGGAACGGAAGGAGGGGGCTGCAATTTTAAGTAGGGTGGTCAGGGGGATCATTGAGAAGGTAGCTTTTGGGCAAAGCCTGGAGGGAGGTGAGGAAGTGAGCTGGCCTGGTTTCTGGAGGAGGAGCCATCCAGGTGGAGGGAACAGCCAGTGCAAAAGCCCTGAGGTAGGACCACGCCTGGCATGTTCATGCAAGAGCACAGCTAGGACAGAATGACAGAGAAGACAGAGGAGACTGGTAAGAGGCGCCACTGGTGGTCAGGTTGTGGACCCTGCCCTGTACATCATGGAATCGTCTAAGTATGTGAGGAGGGATTGATAAATAAGCCTAAGTAAACCCTAGGTAGGCCACAAGTGGGGCTCAAAATCACAACCCTGAAATCAAGAGTCACATGCTCTCCTGACTGAGCCAGCTAGGTGCCACGGGGGCAGGGGGGTACTCTTTTATTCCTTTTCTTCGGCTAAGAGTACACAGATACAGAGACAGTAAGTGGCTTGCTAAGACAGTGTCCCATGGAGGAGCTAAGTGTTTTAGTAGAGGGCCATGAGGAGCCCGGGGAGGCTAAGGCAAGGGCATGGCCAAATTTGAGTGTCAGTGCGATTCCTCTGGGGTGCAGAGAGAAGGCTGTGGAAATAATCCAGACCTGGGGTGATGAGTTGGGCCCAGGCAGTGAACCAGTGAATGGAGGGGCAGAGGATCTGCCGAGCTCAGTGCTGGGAGTGAGAAAGGGGTCCAGCCCAAGCGAGCAGGAAGAGGAGGAGGCCAGGCTGGTCTCAGGCTTATTTATGTAATAAACATTTAATAGCACTTCTCATGCTCTAGGCACCATCTAAAATTTGACTACATAAACTCATTCAATTCTCAAAGCACTGTGGAGGATAGATACTCTCATTATTATTACTACTTTTTAAAATGGGCATAATAAAGTTAATTTGCAAAGAAAGTATATTTGGTTTTTTCTATTATACCAAATATTATAAATATTTGGTAGTGGAGAATTTAGGGGAAAAAAGGAAAACAGAAAATAAATTACCTGTATCTTCTCTTTTCATCTCAGATAATCAATATAAATATTTTGGTGTGTTTGCTTTGTCTTTTTTCTACTACTATCCCCATTTTACAGATGAGGACACTGGGCCCAGAGAGGGTGGGCAAATTGCACAGTCTGACATTTGAACCCATGTCATCTGGCTCCAGTGTCCTTGTGCTACCTGGAATGTCAGTTGGTGGGTTCCATTGAGACACACACACATACATACACACTCACCCCACCCAGGCATCGTTTCACAGATAGGGAAAGTGAGGCCCAGTGAAAGGCAGGGCCCTACTCAGCATCTCTCACCCAGGTGGGAGCAGATATGTGAGGTCCCATTCTAATAAGAAATAGGATGCTGAGAACTTGTGAGGAGTTGATGTGACAGCTGCTTTCAGCCTGGCCTTGAGCCCAGAGCTTGCAGGGGGCTGGCAAGGGGCGTGACCTGCCCAGAGGGAGTGCCGAAGACAACTGCCAGGGCGGCCCTCGCTCCCTGAGCTCCAGAGTCTAGTCCCTCCAGCCAGCCCTGGGCGGGGATGGGGAGGGAGAGGCTGGGGCCAGGCCAGGCCTGCAGGCCCCCTGGGAGTTGTCTCGTGTACTCTGACTGTGCATTTCTTTCTGGCCCTGGTGCCAGCACACTCCCGGGGCTGCCTGCTGCTAGGGGTGCGCTCCTGGCATCCAGCTCCAGCACAGCTACCGAGTGAGTCTTGGGCCAGGGGCTTGCCCACCCCCCCCCCACCCCGCCCAACCTGCAAAACAGCATCATAATGGTGCTGGCTGCAGGATGAAGTGAGTGCAGGTGGAAAGTGCTGGCACACGGAGGTGCTCAATAGATGGCCAACTACTATTGCTGTTCCTAAGGGTACACCAGGGTGTTGGTTCGGGCTGGGGGATCGAGCCTGCCCCAGCCACAGCCCCCTCCATGACACCCCCCTTCACACCTGGCTGAACCAGGTAAGGCCCAGCCAGCGCACGAGGAGACGGAAATGAACCTCGGGCAGTGGCTTGGAGTCCAAGATTGCAGACAACAAAAGACGCAGTGGAACGAAAGAAGCCACGCCTCTGAGGAGGGACACCTGACCTGGCCAGTACCGTGCTCTGTAGGCAAGTCCTGTCCCTTCTTTATGCCCTTTGAACTCACCCATAAAGTGAGGAGAGTATTTCCCCCCTCCTGGAAACCAGGAGCTGTGGGGGGCATCTGACCTAGCCTGGGGTGGGGCTGGAGGTGGGGAAGGAACCTGGAGGAGGTGATGTCTGAGCTGAGTCATTAGTGGGATTAGAGTCAGCCAGACTCTGGAGGGGAGGAAAGCAAAGAAGGTCATTGGTAAATGGCCCACCTCTCTGAGCCTCAACCTCTTCATCTGTAAAATGGCTCAAATGTATAAATACCTGCTTTGCCTAATTTTTAGGGTGGTTGTGAGGTCAAAATTGGATGAAGAGCATAGAAGTGCTTTTGAACTATAAAATGCCTGGCACCTGTTCATTGTTGTTTATTGTGATGTCTGGAGCCCATTGAGGTTAGGGAAGTACAGGGCCAGCATCCTCTGGGTCTTAGAGGGTGTCTGGTCTGTTTTTTTTTGTTTTTGTTTTTTTTTTTTTAATGTTTTATTTTTTTATTTTTTTTAGGAGAGAGAGAGAGACAGACAGCGTGAGCAGGGGAGGGTCAGAGAGAGAGGGAGTCACAGGCTGAAACAGGCTCCAGGCTCTGAGCTGGCAGTCAGCACAGAGCCCGACGCGGGGCTCGAACCCACGAACTGCGAGATCATGACCCAAGCGAAAGTCGGACGCCCAACCGACTAAGCCACCCAGGCGCCCCGTGTCTGGTCTGTTTTAACAGGCCTCGAGTCCAGCAGGGGCAGACAGCTTCCATTTACCTCACACCCCTTGGTTTAAGAACTCAAGAGTATTTCTGTGCTGGGGCATGGCCTTGCTTCCATGAGGCCCTGAGGGCAGCTGTGACCCAATCACAGCCCTTTTCCATCCAAGGGGGACAGCCAGGAGCCTCTGCGATCTGGCTGAGGTGGGCTGAGGCGCCTGCCAAGGGAAGGGGTGGAGGGCAGGGGAGTGCGTGAGATCAATGAGGAGAAACCCATCCGTGTGGAGGGAGGTCTGCAAGGTCACATTAGCTGGAGAAGCAAGGAAGAGAACTGCGTGTGGGACTGGGCCTGTTAGGGTGTGAATATGGGAGAGGAATATATCTGTGACTGTGACTATGGAAAAATATGCAGATAGACACGCATCCAGCCGTTCGATGATCACTCTCGCTTTTGTCTTTTCTATATTTTGACACTTTTATATGCTATTTGATGTTTATTTCTAGAACAATTTGTCTGTGTGGAATATACAGTGCGATATAACGTAGATAGTATAACAATCTGCCCTCACCAGGCTGGAGGGTTTACCGAGGCACCCAAGTACTTGGATGAGGCCTGGATGACACCCCACCCCCACCCGCCGCTGGCCTTCCAGGACAGTTGAGAGTGGAGTGCAGGGGGGGCTTGATGAAGGAGTCACAGAAGGAGAAGTCTCTGGGGTAGGTGCCAGGACCCTTTGGGACAAAGGCTGGGGGTTCGGACGGCATCAGGCTCTGTTAGGACTGTGACCAGCCTGCCCACGCCAGGGACCACGGGCACAGGGTCAGATCCAGAAAGATAAGGGTTCTTCTGGTGTCTGGGCCATACCCTGGAGGGCCTGTCTTCAGATTCTGTGATGCCTCAGGCTCCTGCCTCAGGATGCCGGACCCCAGCAGACCCTTTCCCTCGACCATGCACTTGGTCTTTGGTCCATGGAGTGCTTGCACACCTTCCCACCTCTTTGCCAATGAAATAAAGAAACTAAGCTATTGTCATGTTTTACTGAATGCAGGGTACCTTCTATTATGAGATATACCATTATTTTTTAAATCTATTAAGAAAGAAAAAATGTCAGACAAACTATAAGTTGTATCTCAGTTTCAGAGATGTTACATGTTAAAAAACTCTGTGTCTTTTTTTAAAAATGTTTATTTATTTTTGAGAGAGAGAGAATGTGAGCAGAGAAGGGGCAGACACACACACACACACACATACACACACAATCTAAAGCAGGCTTCAGGCTCTGAGCTGTCAGAACAGAGCCCAATGTGAGGCTCAAACTCACGAACTGTGAGATCATGACCTGAGCCGACATCGGACACTCAACCAACTGAGCCACCCAGGTGCCCCAAAAACCTGCGTGTCATAGAATCAATTAGATATGACATGCAATAGGCCGCACACTAGGCCCTTAATGCACATATACCCATTTAATCCTGTATCAACCCCCTGGATAGATATTTTTGTCCTCTTTTTACAGATAGGAAACAGGGGTCCCAGCGAGTAAGATCACACAGCCAGCAAAAGACAAAGCTGGGATCTGAACACTGCTCTAACTAGACTCCATCACTTTTCTTCATCCAGCCCCACAAAGAAAAGGCTCCTGAGTCCTGGGCCTTGGGAAAAAGAAAGTGTTCACACTGCAGAGTAAACATGTTCCGGTTCAGAAATGCCCCAGTGGACTGGTCATTAAATGCCTGGGGCTATGACTGATAGGGGAGTCCTGGGGGGGAACAGGGCAGATAATGGACAGGAAAGAGCCCTGAGAGCTTTTTGCTGGTTCATGAGCCCCATCCTCGTTACAGCCATTACCAGGAGTAGGTTGACCTATGGCCCACCCTGGAGAGAGGCCACAGAGACCATCCCCACACAGATTATCCTAGAGCCTCACCCAGAAAGGCCCATTCATTCATTTCCTACAAAGTTATTTTTTAGTTAACTTTTTCAAATGAGATCTTTATTCATGTATTGGTTACTGAGTGCTAGGGGTACAGAGCAGAGCAAAACAGACATAGGTAATGCCCAGGTAGGCTCACAGACCAGAGGAGAAGGGCAGTTGCCGTGAAGTCCCACAAAACCTGGAATAGGTGCGTGAGGGAGAAGAGAGAGCATCAAAGCTTGCGGGGCAGAGAATGTGCATAACTCAGCGTCACCGCAGAAGGCGATTCTAAGGGAAGGATGACTAGAGAGTAGTCAGGTGCAGGCGGCAAAGGGAGCGTGCTGGACAGGAGAGACAGCCCCAGGGCTGAACGGAACGGACCTTTGAGGAATTAAAAGCACAGAGCATCTCTAGTTCTGTTTCCTGGGCAGAGGAGGCTGAAGAGGTGGGGTGGGCCAGACCCTGTGGGTCCCAGAGTGATGGGCATGGAGTGGCATGCTCAGATCGACATCTTTTGAAAAGACTGGGGGCAAATTGTTGGTCGGTAAGACTAAGTGTGCAGGTGAGAGCCGCTGGTAGCAGTGGGAGTGGAAGTAAGTGGATGTTGTAAAAGGTGTTCAGAGAGCGGGGGGAGGCATTAGTGATGAATTGGCTGTGAGTACAAGGAGGAGGAGGCCGCACAGGTGACCCCCGGGATCTGGCCTGCCTGGCCGCACCCTCGCCCTCACAATGCCTGACTTGCAGAAGGAAGGACCTGGAGAGAGAACTGTGCCGGGAAAGCCGTCACCCCATTTGGCACTTCCTGTCCCGGTTTGCATTTTGTCCATTTTTTCCCCCAGCCCTAGGTAGGAATCCTGGTTTGTCCAGCATCGGAGTTGTGCCAGATAATGGAGGAAGAAGCCAGCGGGTGAAGGTTTCAGGGTGGGGGCGAGGTGATGGGCCGTGGTGCTTGCAGGAGGAGAGAGAAGCAGATGGGTGAGGAGGAGGTGGCAGTGGGGGGAGTGATGGGCTGTCTCTCAGGTGCAGGCTGTGGGACCGTGTCACAGGTTACTGGGGCACAGGAAGCAGGCATCGTGACAGGTGGATGTCCCATGGCCCAGACGCCATCCATAGGCCTGGCCTTTCAGAAACGCTGGATCCAAGCTTGGCGGCAGAGTCGAGGCAGCGCCGAATGGGTTAAGTCCCCCTGGAGAGCGGTGTGTGGTCCAGGGCTCTCTCCTTGGCCTGAACCTGTTTTATAGATCTAACAGGGGTGCTGACAAAGGCCTGCTCACATCTGGCAGGTGACAGGAGGCTGAAGGTGGGGAGGTTGTGGTCAGTAAGGGGACACTTGAATTAGTGACTGTGGAAGCAGGTGGAACATTTTCACATGATGACAAAGTGCAGGGTGTGGCCAAGGGAAGGCGTGGCTGAGGACAGGGAAAGAAGGTCATTTGGAGATGATGTGGTCCTTGAATGGGAGGAAACTGAGGCCACAGAGGATCTAGAGACTTGTCTGAGGTCACACAGCGAGGAAGTGGCTCTCCGGGTGTGGCTTGCTGTGCTGTGGGTTCCAGATTTCAGAGGGTGGTTCCTTTCCTCAGTCTTCCATGGGGAGACTGCTGCTGTCTACAGCCTGCACTGGGCGTCAGGAGGGCTTGGGGGGTGGGTTGTGGCCAGGCAGGGGGAAGGCGTGCCAGGAGACTCTGCAAGAGGGAGCGGCTAAGCTGAGCCTTGCGGCCGCTGAACATGCAAGGAGGAGGGTGGGCCTTGTTGGCAAAGCAGCAGCGCGGGCTGAGGGCTGGCGAAGGGACGGACACTGAGCCTGCTGGGGATGTAGCGAACATATGGTCCAGTTTGGCTCCATCTAGGGAATAGTACCAGGTACTGGCCGGTTGCCAAGGGCAGGGAGGTGGGAGCAGCCTGCCCTGACAGCGAAGAGTGTTTTTTCATTGACACTGTTTAGAGTTGCAGGCATCTCATGATAATAAAAAGTCAGACTTTTAGTCAGTCTTATTACTCTTTTTCAGTTCTCTCTAGAAGAAGCACCCCTTTTTGTCTGCACCCAAGCCTACTGTCCTTGTCCCCCCATTTTCTCTCCCTCGCCTTGCCCCAACTCTCTTTTTGGTTTATCCCTGGGCCAGTACTCGGCTTTGAATGCCCCACTGAGAAGCCTTTGAAGGTTTTGGAATAGGGGAATGCTTCCATCTCATGGTAGCCCAAGGCGGCCTCAGCTTAGGGGAAGTCAGGTGGGGGGGTTAGAAGGATAGCATGGAGGCGGCAAGAAGGAGAGGGGAGTCAGAGGATGGGAGCAGGGGGCAATAGAGCCGTGGAGACAGGGGCAGGATTTCTGGCATGCTCCAGAAGGGCTAGGACCCATATCCACAGCTGCTCGCCACCACACCAGGCCCGGGGGGGCCCATGGTGGGGGGAGCCACTGGGCTGCAGAGGCCCCAAGTCCTGCAGTGCCCGGGGCCGTGGCTAGCAGTCACAGGCAGAATTCTCAGGCTATAGGAGCACCAGATGTCATGCCCCTTCACAAGACCTTCCCGGGTATAAGGACGGCAGTAATGCCCTCAGGAGCTGCCTCCCGGCCTGCAGGTGTAAGCAGGCCCTCATGGGTACCCAGACAGCAGGCCGTGAGCTAGGTTTGACTGGTCCCATTTTACAGATGAGGATCCAAGGCTTCAGAGTGAGGCAGAGTAACTCCTGGACCCGTGGCCTGCCGACCGCTCTGTGTCCCTCCGTGCTGCTAGCTGGGGGGACTGTGTAACTTTGCTGGGACACACACCTCCATGCCACCCACAGCCACCCTCAGAGCCAGCAGGCGATCTGTGGCGCAAGGGATAGAGCCGCAGAGGGCTGAGAGGTGCAGGGACCTGCGGATGACCCAGTAAGAGGCAGGACTGCAGCCAGGACAGGGAAGCAGCCGGTTTTAGCATCAAGATCTAGAGGATTGCTTCCTCTCTGGGATCTGCTGTGACTAACCAGGTGACCTTGGACAAGTTACATCCCTTCTTGAATCCTTGTATCCTCATCTGAAAAGTGAGGCGCTTAGACTAGATGATCTCTACCGTTTTATGCAGCCTGAAAATCTTCTGATAGTTTCCCCAGCTTCTGTCCTGGTGGCCTCCAAAGTGAGGTATACATGCTCATTGTGGTGCAGGAAAAAAATAATATGTAACGAGAAAATCATTCAGCTTTGCTCATATTTGCCAGGTACAGACCTGCTGACACCACACAGGGTGTCACAGAGCCTTATGCCTCATGTCTCCAGAAGTCTCTGGAGGGAGGGGAAAGCCCTCTGAGAAAGGATGGCAAAGACACCCCTACTTTTTGATTTGTTTTCAGCAGTTTATTACAATTGATTTAACCTGGTTAATTAATTCAGGTTAATCCAGACTAATTAATCCAGATTGGATTTATGGATTATACTAACCGGTTTTAACTAAACAAATCCTCGAAAAATGGACAAGTGGTTTTAGAAGATTCCTATCTGAATGGTGGGTTGGTTGTTAGTGATTCTAATAATACCATAAGAGTAGACAAGACGTTAATTAACCCTTGGGTTTCCAGCAAGATCGCATTGCCAGCCACAAGAGAAAAAAATAAGGATTAGCTAATCAAGTCTGATAAGAAGTCAGCCCAAGATGTTTTTAAATTTGAGGGACTTTATTTGAAATTTACAGTCACTCTGGTTAATGATGAATCTCGCTTCATGGACATGTTGTGCCTCGCAGCTCCCAATGAAGTTACTCATACATAACATAAAATATTGGCGGGAGTGGGCGGACTCATTTTTTTTTTTCTCTTTGGAAGGAGGATATGATTTTTTTTTTGTAAAGTCCCCCCTGCTGTAACCTCCTGGTCCTTTTCTATGCAGCTGTGACCGAATGGCTACCTTTGAGCCCACAGAGGCCAGCACAGGGTCTGTCTCCAGCTGGAGACATGGAAAATTGTAGGGTAGGTCGATGTGCCCTGATTTGCCTTTCCCACTGTGGGGGCTGCTACCGTGTTGACCTTTCTGGCAGCAAAGATTTGGGGGTCTGTCTTCTCTCCTGAACCTAAGGCGCCCCATCTTTCTTAGCCTAAACCACACTCTGGAGGAATACAGCCCACCTTCCAAAGGTCTGGCCTCCAGGAGGGTCCAGCTAGGGGGAATGACCCCCCCCCCAGCCTCACAATTAGATTTTTCTTCCCCAACCATCCTTGGAATTTGTCCCTGTGAGGACAGCAACACAGATAAGAAACAAAATATTTGGTGCAGTATCCAGACACAGGATCAAAGGAAACTTTGTTTCATGTCTTAGAGGGCTCTCCTGGGCAAGGGGGCCAGAAATCTGAATCCCATTCCTGGTTCTTTCCTGTATGGATGGCCCAGGCAAGCTGACTCAGTTTCTCTTTCTGCACCCCATGAGCTCTTGGGGTCTGGCCAATTCTATTCTAAGAAGCGAATCTGGGATCTCTGGGGGGACCTGCTCTGCTGAGTGGTTCTCAGCCCCCATCTGGCAGGTTTCAGTACACTCTGGGCTCCAGCCTGGATGAGAGATGGGGAGCTCCCCATTGGAGCATAATGGGGAGGTGACCAAAATGGGGAAAAGTTAGGAAACTTAGTCACACAAATACTCCCCAACCTGAGTGGCACCATCCCAAAGGCACGTGGTCAGGAGCCTCAGATCTCTGAAGGGTTGTCGTGGGGCAAAGGCAAAGGATGGTCGATGGGGCTCAAGGGATGGACGCAGGGCCATAGGGGAAGTTGTGGATTTCCTCTCTGTAGAAGGAGGAAGTCTCGCACTTGAGTTGCTCTGTCCCCGGAAGGAGTGAGCTTTCCATCACTAGAATGGCACAAACCCAGACTCTCGGACTTTTCAGAGAGAGTGGTGTGGAAAGGGGGACAGAGCTGGACTGGAGGCCACCTGGGTCCCTGACACTGGGCAGTCTGAAAATATTTTATCTGTTTTGTTTTGTTTTTTTTTTACCCCAAATATAATAAGATCATTTGAGAGAGGGAGTTAGTGTGCCTGGCTAAGAATTAGATTAGATAAGAATTAGAGCTTTAGGCTCTAAATCGGCACAAAGCTGCTGGGGGAGGGACACAAGGGTTTCTCTGTTTCCAGCTCGTTAAGGGGTTTGGTTGTCTCCCAGCACAGATGATCCCCTCCACCCCCAAATCTTTAGATCTTTAAGTATTGCCACTTAGAGGAGAAAGAGAGGACACGGACACTTTGTGCCTCTGGTTTAGTCTGTAAGCCCTGTTCACCTTATTCAGTTTTGCTAAATGTTCATTTCGATCCCTTAATACAGTTAAATACCTTAGAACAGTGCCCAGCTCACAGTGACTACTCAGTAGAAGTTACTATTATTGCTTATTTTGAATTTATCTTGAATTTGCCATGTGCCAGGCAGTGTTCTGAGTGCTTGTTAGATACGAACTCATTTCCTATTACCCTCCCACTTCGCGAAGGCCAAACCTGAGGCCTAGAGAGGTTGACTGGCCTGCCCAAGGGGTCCCAGCCGGGTGTGTGGCGAGACCGGTGTTCGAGCCGGTGAGTGGGCCTTGACCATGTCTGTCACCATCTCTGCTGCCTCTCCATGTGGTCCCATCGTGCAATAAAGAAACAAAACTCCTTTGCCTCTTTTCCCCCTGCAGAGCCTCCCTAAAGCCTCAGGAGGGTGGCAGGCAGGGGTGCACATTCCCATCGTACAGACGGAGCACCTGGGCCCAGAGAGGGCCTTGAGTAGGGTCACACAGCAAGTGGGGGCAGAGCAGACTGGAGCAGGGCCCCTGGTCTCAGAAGGTCTGTGTACCTCCCCTGCACAGAGCGGGACTCCCAGCCAAAGCCGGTGGGAGCCCCGGTCAGCAGGCACTGCTCCCTCAAAGGCTTTTCCTTCACCAGGAGCAGCTGGAGCTGAGTCCGCAGAGGGACAGGGAGCAGGGGGAAAGAAGATGGGAAGGGCCACCCCTCTGCCCGGGGAATGGTCCTCCAGGCCCTTCCTGAGAGCACCTGGGAGAGCCAGGAGGCACCCTACAGCACCCCTTCTGCCCTGATGGGCCAGGAGTGAAAGGGTGAGACCTCCGCTGGGGCAGGAGGCCCAGCCACCTCCGCCAACCCCCCCCCCCCCCCCCCCGCCGCCACCAGGGAAGGTGTAGGTTTAGCAGAAGCAGAGGTGGAGCTGGCCCAAGGCGCGCCGGGTGAGCCGGGCCGTGATACCTAGGTGCCGCTAGCTCTTTTCTTCCTTTTTTTATTGTGGCAGAATATGCACAGCATAAAATTTACCATTGTAACCATTTTCAGTTCTGTGACATGAAGTACGTTCACACTGTTGTACAACTAGCACCACTGTGGTTTTTATTTTTAATTTTTTAAAAAATTTTTAATGTTTATTTATTTTTGAGAGAGAGAGAGAGACAGAGCACAAACAGGGAAAGGGGCAGAGAGAGAGGGAGATGCAGAATCTGAAGCAGGCTCCAGGCTCTGAGCTGTCAGCACAGAGCCCAACGCGGGGCTCGAACTCATGAACCATGAGATCATGACCTGAGCCAAAGTCGGATGCTTAACCAATGGAGCCACCCAGGTGCCCCTGATTTTTAAACTTTAGTGTCACAATAGCCTGCTGTATTCTTTAATGGTTTTGCTGACATGTATTAATGAAAAGCGTGAGTTTGGCACTAAAATTATCATACTCGACAAAAAGGGCCGTGTGTAGGAGCTTCTCCATGCCAGGCGTGGCTTTGAGGCATTTTAAATTCATAAGCTCATTGAATCCTTACAATTTCCCTGTAAGTTAGGTTCTGTTATTGACCCCAGTTTACAGATGAGAAGACAGAGGTTTAGTATCTATCCACAGATCCCTCCCTGGCTCTTGTCTGGGCCTGCTGGTTGCTACGGGTTATTGATGACTCACTGTGTGCAAAGCTAACTGCTCTGGTCGGCCTTGGCCCCATTTCATGGCAATCTGGCGAGGAGGTAGGTGCCCGTGTGGTTCCAAGATGCACAGGTAGCGAGTCTGGGTTTGTATCTGGGTCTCTGACTCTGAAGCCTGTGTCTTGACCACCCGGCCTCGATGCCTGCTGTTCGGACGGCGAGGCTGTCATCAGAATACCCACCTGGCTCCTGAGTGCTGGCCTCAGCCCATGTTTATACAGTGAGAATATGTGAGAGATGGAAAGCCAAGAATCAAGCCCCAAGCGGCCCCGCATTAGGAAGTGGCTGTGTGTTCACGGAATCTTTGAAAGACGGGGTCCTGCTGCCTGCCCGGTATTTGTGTAACCTCAGAAAAGTGACGCCATTGCTCTGAGTTGACCACAGCTTCTTGCCCCCATGAGTGGGGGGTAATTCCCCTGACTCCCAGGCAGATGTACATTCCACCTCCTCCCTCCACCCCCCCAAGATGGAAACGAATTGAGCAGTGAAAGGGAAGGACTGTGCAGACAGCAGAGCAGGGCTGTGGAGCGGTGGCTCTCAGAGTGGTCCCCGGACCAGCTGCACCATTGTCACTTGGGAACTTGTTAGAAATGCAGGTTCTGAAAGACAAACCATGAGAGACTCTTGAATGCTGACAAAAACTGAGGACTGATGGATGTGGGGGGGCGGGGGGATGGGCATGGAGGAGGACACTTGTGGGGATGAGCACTGGGTGTTATGTGGAAACTAATTTGACAATAAACTATTTGTAAAAAAAAAAAGAAAGAAAGAAAGAAATGCAGGTTCTCAGGCTCCACTACTGAACTGCTAAAGCAGAAACTCTAGGGTGGGCCCAGCAATCTCGAAGTTACTCAGCCTCCCAGATGATTATGATACATTAGCAGGTTGAGACCCACTGCTAGAAATCTTCCTGCAAAATATGAATTGAGATACTGTCACCGGGCCCAGCAGAGAGTCAGTCTTGGGACAGACGTGCCTCGTCAGCCTGGGATGCTGGCGTCTTCCTGTCCTCTTCGGCCTCGCTCCCTCCCTGGCCCACAGGCCCAGTCTAAACAAATGATCTGGGGGGAGCTCAGGGAGGCTGGAAATGGGGAGAGGTGGCCTCAGTGTCCTCTCCACAGTTGCAGCCACACCCGAGGAATTGATTAAGGCTGAGCATTTATCTCCATGTTAATAAGCAGGGGAGGGAGAAGCATAAAGGAATTGCCCATCCCCCTCCAATGTGTGCGGCTAAGCTGGGAAGCGGAGTACTGGGCTGGTCAGGCGTGTGCAGGAAACAGGCAGCCCCTCGGCCATATCTGGAGACCCTTAGCACAGGGAAATGGGTTGAGGGAAGAAAGGAAACTATCTCCTCATGTAAAACCCCAGCTGCTGAGATGTGTTTCAAATTGCTCAGACCTGTGGAGGCAGAGCTGACTTTGACTCCTGGTCAGCAAATCAGTAGCTCTGCACGCTCCCCTAATCAGGCATGATCTCTTCCCAACCCCCCTTAGGATGAGAGGGAGATGCAGAGAACACAAGCAGGGTAGAGGCAGAGAGAGAGGAAGAGAAAGAATCCCAAGCAGGCTCTCAGCGCTGATAGCGCAGGGCTCGAACCCAGGAACCATAAGATCACACCCTGAGCTGAAACCAAGAGGTGATGCTTAACCGACTGAGCCACCCAGGTGCCTCCTCCCAAGCCTCAGAATCTTCACCCCCCTCCTCTTCACGTGCTCCACAGCCGCCAGCCAACTGGAGCCGGGCAGGAAACAAAACCCACTTTGCCCGCTTATTTCTTCCTTAGACACAAGCCCAAAGTTGAGAAAAGAAAGTATTTTCTCCAGCCAAACATTCTAACTACCTGATAGCAGGGGCTAAATGCACAGCACCTCTCACCTCGCCGCACCCCTGGTTATAAACTTTGACACCTTTCCGTGGTCTCAAGGGCCAAGTCCTTAGCCAGTATTCAGAGCCCTCGCTGGCACCTTGCGTTTGCCCAGACCCCAGACTCCATCCTTATGGTTCCCATGCCGCGCACCCCGTCCACCTGGAATCCCTCCCTTCACTGTGTGCTCAGCTCGCTCTACTCAGCCTTTAAGGCTGGGCTCAAGCAGACCTGCCCGGAGGCCCTCGCCAACTCCTGAGATTTCTACCTCCCTGCTGCAGCCTGCTCGGTCCCGTTCGCCCTGAGCTGTGCTCGCTGGTTACACGTTGGCCTCGCCCCTCAACCTGAGCCCCTGAGAGGCAGAAAGCCCTGCCAGGGTCACGCTTGCTCTCTCCCACGCAGTGCCCAGCACAGGTCAGCCTCCGCGAGGGCCCCAGTAATGCAGGTTGAAGTCACCCTGGGCCCCAGGTCCCTGCCACAGGGCAGGGTGGGAGCTGACTGTGGGCAGAGGTGAGGGCCCACTGACGGTAGAATGCAGGCCCCCTGGCAGGTACCATCCCAGAACTGGGCCTGTAGGGCTGCTGCTCGCTGTGGAACCTGGAGCCAGGCACTCTCCCTATCTGGGCCTCAGTGTCCCTCTCTGTCCAAAGACAAATTCAGAAGCTCCACTGGGGAATGGACAGTGAGGAGGAAGTGGAAACTCCAGAATTTCAACCTCCTGGAGATAGGTTTAGAAAGTCCCCAGTGACCCTTGTCCCTTGAAACTCTCAGATAAGGAGATTGTGGGGCAATAAATCTGCATGGAGTTTTGGTCTGGGCCTGATTTGGGGGAATAAATAGGAAGAAGCTGTGTTCTGTGTCTCCAGAGGAGTCAGGCAGGAAGGGCACCCACCCTCCCAGGACTGAGACAGCTGGCAGGTGACAGCTCTGTCACCCTCACAGTCCTTGGCTTTGGTGTGTGTGGACTGGAGAGCCCTCAGCAGACCTTCCTCACAGATGGGCAAGGTAGGAAAGTTACCCGCCTGAGAAAGCCAAACCTGAGAGGGGCTGAGGTTTGCTCAGGGTCATGGAGTAAGTTGGCGTCAGAATCAAGACTCTCCAACCTGACTGGCACACCTGCTACAAAAGTGACAGGCCCAGTCCCCTGCCCCGAATGTCAGCGGGGGGGTGGGGGGCGGTTCAGGAGTGGCTGGTGGCGTGAGTGGGAGCTAGCCCGGGAGCCAGGTGGGTCTCCCCCTGGGTGTTTGCTGACCTGAGTGTGGGCAAAGCAGAGGGGAAGACCCTGTGGACTTGGCAGCCTGATGGGTGAATGGCTGGATGAATGGATGTAGGAGGAAACATGGGTGCAGGACCAAAGAATAGAAGAGGGGGCAACCATAGCCGAGCTCTTACTTGGTACTAGACGCTTGCAAGATAGTTTGCAGCCATTATCTTATTTAATCCTTGGCAGGACTCTGTGAGGTAGATATCAGGGTACCCTTTTACAGATGGGGATGCTGAGGCCCAGAGACAAGTGGAGGTCCAGGATTTCAACCCAATTCTCCTCTTTCCCTGCCCTGGGCAGCCTCATAGGATACAGAGCACTGCTCCCTGGTGGTGGTGCTGTTTGAACTGGGCCCAGGAAGTGGGGATGAGAGGAAGGGCATCCTAGGAGTCCAGCTAAGTGCCAACCGTGGGCTTACGTTGGATGATGCAGTTCGAGGCAGAGCGAAGGGGCCGTGAGCAAAGGTGGCACATCTGGGAAAACACTGTGCTTTTAGGGGAGAGCAGATAAACCAGTTTGGCTGAAGGGTGAGTCTGTGGAGATGAGGAGAAGCAGTGGAGGCGAAATGCGGGGCCCACAACCCAAGTCCAGCGGGGATCTTTCTCCTAAGGACCTGGGGTGGGTCTTAAGGGAAATGACAGTGTCAGAATGAGGGCAGGAAGGAGCCCTGGGCTGGGGTGGGGGAGAAATGGAGTCGCCCAGAGAAAAGGCTGTCCAGGTTTTGCAAGGCTTGAGGGAGAGGGAGAACAGCTGGGGGCTGTGAGGTAGGGGCGGTGAGGCCGTCTCTAGAGGTGCCTGACTCTTCGGTGCCAGGGACCTGGCTCTGGGGAGTGTCAGCTATCAGGAGGAGGGGCTTCTTCGGGCCTAATCTCATCAGGAGGAGAGAGGCATTTTCTTGGCTCTGTCTCTGGCTCAATCTGTACTTCCTGTGGTCCTGCGGGGAGGCATCCGTGCTGGACCAGAAGGACAGGAGGCCTGGAGGCAGGGAGATGGGGGCAAGGAGGCACGCATGGCAGAGAGGACCTGCCGACAGGACTGTTTTCACTTCTGGCTGCAGGAGCCTCTGCCTCTGCTGCTGATAAGCCCCCAGGGTGTTGGAGGTCTGGTGGGGGCGGGGGTGACCTAAGCAGTGTCCCCGCTTTCCTGTGTGGGCTGTGCTGATGGAGAAAACCAAAGGGCCTCCCCTGCCCCCCCCCCACCTCTTCTACCCCCACCAAGAGCCCTGGGCTCAGCACAGGGCTGAGTTAGGCAGCTGGTTTCCACCCCAGGAGTCCTGGCCACAGAGACCCACACGTACACTCTTCGGGTTCTTCTTAAATAAGAGGGATTATTAGTCAGCATTTCGTGGGGCCTTGTCTGTTCCCTCTGTCAACACAGTGAGCGCTGGGGATCGGGACTCTATGCCTTGTGTCTGTTTTGTGTTTTCTGGTTCAGGATTTTTACTCAGATCCCCAAAATGTTGGGCTTTCAACACATACCTATCACATACTAAATCAAATCTTAGTGTCCTGTAAACATTGGGATCACAACAGTCTTTTTTTTTTAATGTTTATTTATTTGTTTTTTAGAGAGGTTGGGGGAGGGGCAGAGAGAGAGGGAGACACAATCTGAAGCGGGTTCTAGGCTCTGAGCTGTCAGCACAGAGCCTGACGCAGGGCTCAAACCCACAAGCCACAAGATCATGACCTGAGCCACCCAGATGCCCCAAGGGACCACAACAGTCTTAACAGCAAATGTGTGGAGCGCTAAGTATGCACCCAGCATCACTCCATGTGCTGTGTGGATTCTGTCTTTTAATCGTCTGGACAGCCCTGTGAAAGAGTATGGACCCAGGACTAAACAGCTTGGCTTCAAATTCCTGCTCAGCTGCCTATTAGCTGTGTGATTTTGGACAAGTTGCTTCGCCTCTCTGAGCACCCAGTTGTCTCATCTGTAAACATGGCATGATAATAGCACTTGGGGGATTGCCATGAGGATTAAGTTATTACCTAGAGCATACTTCATACAGAGTAAGCAATGTGTTAGCTATGATCTGTTACTATGCCTGATTTTACTGGTGAGGAAATAGACACATTAAGTTCACCTGCCCAAAGTCACATGCATGTGGTGGATGCTCTCTGTCAATATACTGCTAACTGGGTACCCAGTAACCACAGGTGGCCACTGAACACTTGAAATGTTGCTAATGTGATTGAGGAGGTGCATTTTACATTTGATTTCCTTTTAATTCTTTTTAAGAGACAGAGCACACGTGGGGGAGGGGCAGAGAGAGAGGGAGACACAAAATCCAAAACAAGCTCCAGTCTCTGAGCTGTCAGCACAGAGCCTGATGCAGGGCTCGAACTCACGAACCGTGAGATCATGACTTCAGCCGAAGTCAGATGCTCAACCGACTGAGCCACCCAGGCACCCCCCCCTTTTAATTCATTTTGACTTTAATTAATTAATTTATTTTTTAAATTTATTTTTGAGAGAGACAGAGTGTGAGCAGGGGAGGGTCAGAGAGAGAGGAAGACACAGAATCTGAAGCAGGCTCCAGGTTCTGAGCTGTCAGCACAGAGCTCGATGTGGGGCTTGAACCCACGAACTGTGAGATCATGACCTGAGCCGAAGTCAGTCGCTTAACTGACTGAACCACAGGTGCCCCCATTTTGACTTTAAGTTAAAGCCACGAGGTCACCGTGTTGGACAGCCAACACCCAGTGATCTGACATAAGTGATTCTCATGTGCATGTGACATCACAGTCCGCAGCCCTGTGCTTTAGCAGTCTAAGATCATGCCATGTCCTGTCTTCCTGCTCTCAGCCATTTCCCCAAGAGGTGTAAACGTGTGGAGAGCAGTGACAGAGCTGCCCAGCCCTCGCTGCCTGCCGCATCTGGTCCCAACAACATGGGGCCTGGCCCAGAATAAGCACTAAGCCAGTAGTGGGTGAAGATTTCTGGTTGAATTAAGCCAGGTTCACCTCCCTTTTCAAACCTTGTATTTTTTCTACTTTGAAATATTCTGTGCTCCGGTTCAGGATGTTGGGCTCTTTGGGAGGTTGGTTCTAGAGCCTTCTCTTTCACAGAGCAGATTAGCAGAGTCAAGGTTATGAGTGACTTAAGGTAGAATCATTGCATATGGGGCACCTGGGTGGCTCAGTTGGGTAAGCATCGGACTCTTGATCTCAGCTCAGGTCTTGCTCTCGGGGTCATAAGTTCAAGTTCACAAAGTAGGATATCGAGCCTACTTTAAATAAAAAAAAATCATCGCATATGAATTGGATAATGGCTCTCTGGAGATCTCTGTGGTTGGTGGGGGTGGGGGTGTGACCAGCTTGTCCCCATTTGCCTTGGTCCTTATTTTAACACTGACGGTCCTGCATTGGGAATATGCCCCCCCCCCCCGCCCCCTACCCTGCCCCCCGGGCAAACCAGGACAGGTTCTGTAGAGAGCAACAAGGCCTCTTCTTGCTCTGAAGGAGAGAAGAAAATTAAGTCTGTGAGGCGAGACCCTGAGGCTCTGCGTCCCTGCATCCCGTCATTTCACTGCAGACCCTGTTGCTGGCCTGTGGAAGGCGAAAATAGACACTTGTGCCGAGAAGTGACCAGTAAAACAGGGCGTGGCCTCAGGCGAGCAGAAATGACTGTGGATACAATTCTCACTAGCAGGAAGTCGCCAAGACCTGTGGTTTCTTCTTCCTTCTGCCTGGTGAGAAAGGAAGCCTCCACCTGAGTGGCTGGTCAAACAGAGACCTATGTCGGCAGCAGGGGCCTTGACCAGAGTTGGGTCTTGCTTCCTTAACCAGATATCCCGCTTCTGCGATGGGTCACAGGTCCTGCCAAGGATTCAGGACAAAAGAGAAAGAAGGTTTCCAGGAAATTTTGAAGCCAAGGTCAGGATCAGGACAAGCCCTATAATGGGTAATAGTTGGTCAAAGATTGGAGTCAAAGTGAGGGACCCGCCCATAATTAGGTGTTCGTTGGGTTAACTCTTGGTCTTTGTAGATCGCCTTCCAATGGAGTGTTCTTTACTCTTACAGTAATCTTTTTGTTTTTTAAACCTAGGAAACTGTCGTTCTAATTCCCCTCTATTAATCGCACTGATCTAAATATGGTGGTTTAGACCTTCTCCCAAGGCAATATGGGGCAGCTCACTGGCCACAAGCTCAGGTTTTAAGAGAAAGAAAATAAAACTCCAAATATTAGATGTGGAACCCTAAACTTACAAAGGGACAGTGGTGGCCCGCAGCACCAGACTCCTACCCACCTCAGTTGGCTAAAACCAAATTAGGTAATTTCATTCTTTCCCTGAGGCCAGGAACAGATAATTAATGAATAATCTATTATGCTGGTTTGTACCACACCCAATTTGGGTTTGTTTCATTCACCCTGCAGCTAACTCTTGTCCTGTAATGATGCAGGGCTGGGCTACGAAGACAGGCCTTTGGGGGCAGGCGGGGAAAGTCTCTGTGTCTGTGTGTGTCTCTCTACCTCTTTCTCTCACTCATATGCATACAACCAGGTCAGAGAGGAGCAAGTGGCAGGAAGAGGGGAACCTGGGTCAAGCCTTGGCGTCTGCCTCCCACCTCCACAGCATCCTTCCACTGCTCCTATTAATGTGATCTTGGTTGAATCACTTCCCTGGCACCTGAGTTTTGCCATCATCAAATGAAACAGCCATCTCCACTTACCTGGCAGGAGAGCTGAAGGAATGGGACAGACAGCAAGCCTTCCCGCTGTCAGGCGTTGAGAAGTAAACCCAGTGGGACATTGAATCCAGAGATGACTAAATGCTTTGGGGGGGGCAGGGAATTCGAGGTCCACAAAGCCTAATCCCATGGCATCGGGCCCGCTAACCACACGTGGAATAGCAGCACAAGTGATGCCACCCCCCCGCTTTGTGCCCCAGGTGGCGGGCCCGCCACACCCAAGAAGACATGCTGCGGCTTTGATGTGGGGCCCAGCTGGATGGCATGAGGCAGGACAGGACTGGTGGCATGGGATAAATCTGGCCCAGATCAGCCTTTCTGGCCCCACCCGTGGGTGAGGGCCCTTGTGGTGCAGAGGGCCCACTACAGGCTGCATTTCCAGGCAAGTGCCTGCTTGTGGGGGAAATGAGCTGGCGAAACTCCTGCGCTCCGAATTGCTAAGTCCTTAAATTCATGCGTGCACGGATATACACACACAGGCACTGAAGCAAATGAATGCCCAAGGAGATGCACACAGGCATGCACGCCCATAGGAGAATGCAGTGCTTGTGCACAAATGTGCACACCCAGTGCATTCACATTTGCACAGACTGCACCCGCATATATATGTGCACACTCCCATCCTGTGGGCAGAAGGAGAGATGGCCTGCCTGGTGTGGCCCCATCCCCCACTTCTCTAAGTTTCCTTCCATGACCACAGGTCTGGAAGAAACTTGGCAGTGGAGATAAGGTGCTGGGGTGGGTAGGGTAGGGTAGAGTGGGGAGAGAGGTTGGGGGCAGACAGACAGAAGGTCACTGACACAGAGTTTTAGTTTAATGGCACTGTTCCACAGCCACTGGCCTCATCAATGGAGGCAAACAGACCTCTTTTTAAAAGGTGTTCACTTAGTTTCCCGAGCCTTGTTTTACTTTATTTATTCTTAGAGGCAGAAGGAGAGAGAGAGAAAGAGAGAGAACCTTAAGCAGGTGATGCGGGGCTTGATCTCATGACTGTGAGATCATAACCAGAGCGGAAATCAGGAGCCATATACTCAACCGACTGAGCCACGCAGGCACCCCTGTTCTAGATCCAGGGTGGATGGGTGTGAAGGAGATTTCCTCATGACGGTCGTTATCAGCAAGAACCTGGAGCTGGAGGCTCTGGGGGGCGGGGCTGTGTTCTGCCCCCAGCTCCACAGTTTATAAGCTGTGTACCCTTGGGTGGGTCACTTCCCTTCCCTGCCTCCACCTCCACATCTGTAATGGAGAGCAAGGCAGCATCTACCTGTTATGTTCATACTGAGAATAGCACCTGGCACATAGCAAGCACCCGAAACCTGTGAGTTGTCATTGCCCTGGAGGTGACTGAGCTGAAGGAGACTCATTGACCAGGCCTCTTGAGACCCCCTGACCCTGACCCTGGGCTGAGAGCGATCCCCCAGGTGTGGGGTGAAGCTGCAGGCTGTGAAGGGAGGGCATCAGGAGTGGCCAGAGGGGCCAGGGCTGGTGCTGATGGTCAGGTCATGTTGATTTCTGCAGCTGTGACGGGCCCTCTCACCCCACAGCCCACAGCACTTGAGCCCAAAAGTGGCTTCTCTCCCCTCCTTGGTTTCTCACTGACAGGTGCCCTCTTCTTTACGCCCTCTGCCCTGTTTCAGCCCAGGCGATCCTCACCTCTGACCGGTTCCACCCTTCCTTGCTGTTGGCAATCCAGAGAATCCACCTAAAAGTGAGCTCTGCTCCTTGATCCCCTGTTTTAACTGCCGCAGCCTCCATTGCCCTCTTTTACACGGCTCCTGAGGTGCTCTGGGTGCTGCCTCCTCGCCCACCTCTTTCCTGCAGTTCCTGTGCCCCGGCCACACTAAGCATGCACAGCCATTTGCCATTTACCGTCGGTTGGGGCTGCGTGGGGCCGCGTGTTAGTCAGGACAGTAGGCTGAGCTTGGGACAGATGGGTCCACGTTCTGAATGGTTCGCTCTGCAGGTTTATTCCTCTGTCACGCTGTATGTCCAGCGTGACTTAGGTAGGGGGAGGTCCTCTGTCCCACACGATCCCTTGGGGAACCAGGATGACGGAATCCGCGTCATCCAGAACATGTGGCCGTCACATCCCTTCAACCAAGGGCAAGCGTTCTGGGGGTCCCAGGCAGGTCTGTGTTCCAGCCTTGAAGTGGCACGTACCACTGCCGTCCATGATCCACTGGTGCTAGAATTGATAACCATGACTGCCTAACAACAAGGAGGTAGGGACGTGAGGGGACAAGAGAGTGTCTGATGAGCATCACCATTGGCCACAGACAGGCGTGCCCCCCTCCCCGCCCCCCCCACCACCAGTGCAGCTGCTGAAGGTGAGGCAGAGCTGGGAGGCCTGGAGCTGAGCCTGCTCACGTGCTCCCTCCTTTCCTACCTACCCCCAGCCCTGGCCCAGGGCACTTCCTCGCTGCCATCTAATTACCAAGACCCTGGGGACATCTTGGTCCTCGTGTTTTTTTTTTTTCTGAGAGGACCCCCAGGACCCATTTCCCTCAGGACCCAGTGCAGAGGAAAGCTGTGCTGCTCCTTAGCAAGTGGTGGCTGGTGAGAGCCCTTTCTGATCCTATTTCCCTTATCGAGTTGGCCACTAGGAAGCTTGGACCCAAGTCTGAAGTGCACTGTGTGGAGGACCTGGCAACACACATTCAGTGCCTTACCTTCCCCCTAAATATCAGGTGACCTCTGTGCTCCTGAGTGTTCCCTCTGTCCCCATTTCTTCACCAAGGCTTTTCCATTTGCTCCTATCTTCTGTACTTTCCATGTCCACACGGTTTCTTACATCCTTTCTGGGATCAGACAGACATTAGTCAGTCTGTCCCTGTATTCTGTATGGCTTCCTGTAGCTTTGGCGAAAGCATCTCCCAAAAGGAGAGTTGAAATGTCCGAACTTCACGGGACAGGTCTGGTGGGCTTCCTGTAAAGGGTTTCGCTCATGGGTCAGACCCCTGATCACCGTGACCTCTTGTGTCTTTGAACTGAACACAGAGCAAGTGCCTTCTTTGGTCCTGACCCTGTGGGTGCCCAGCCAAACATACCTGCCCTTGGGAAGTTCCTAGGGCCCGGGGTGGGCAGAGCTCTATGCTGGGTGCTCCCAGAGCAGAGCCCCAGACCTTTCTCTGAGGAGCCTGCAAGCAGTAAAGGAGAGGAACCCTGATCCCAGACTGAGGAACCAGAGCTGAGAGTGTCAAGGGTGCGAGGGCAGCAAGGAGACACAGCAGGTTGGGGCAGGAGAGAGAATCAGAGATCTGCTACTGGCGGTGTCATGGAAGGACTCCAGAGGAGGGCGCTGGAGCTGGAGAAGGGGGTGGACTTGTGGAGACGGGTACAGGGGACACGGGGTGGGGAAGGGCAGGCTGAGCAGAGGGGTTAGGCAAAGAGGGGAGGACCCAGAGGACTGGAAATGCAGGAGCAGGTGGGGGGTGGGGGAGCCTCTTTATCTGGAAAGTATCCTTTAGAAGATGAGCAAAGAAAGTTGAATCTTGGAATATGCAGGGCGGGACCTCACCTTGCCTTAAATGCCAGATTGGGTTCAGCGCCAGTGAATCGGGAGTGTCCAAAGGTGACCTCAGGAGGGGGGTGAGGAATACAGCAGGGCTTGGTCCAGAAGGATGTCTCTGGCCTAGCTGAGGAGCGTGGAGAGAAAGGCCCGTTGGGGTCAGAGACTGGGGTCAGGGGTTAATATGGGCGGCAGCAGAGCTGAGAGGCTGCACGTGTGTGTGTTTGACCACTGATGAGGCCGAGACCCCCTTTTGCCGTTCATGACCGAGCCCTGCCCCCCCTCTAGCTGTGCTCTCTTTACTCACGTCATCCGATTTACTGTGTGTGTGTGTGCGTGCGTGCGTGTGCGTGCGTGTGCACGTGTGTGTGTTTAACATCACCTTGTTAATCCTACTAAGCTACATGTAGTTTCCCAAACATTCCATTTTTGCTTCTGTCTCCGGGCCTTTGCTTAGGCTGTTCCATCTGCCTGGGATACCTTCCCCCCACCTTACCTCTGTCCTGTCAACACAGCCAACTCCTCCTCATCCTTCAAATCACAGCTCGCATGTCACTTCCCCTGGGAAGCCTGCCCTGATTGCCATGCACAAATCTCCATTATTACCTATAGGACACTGGGTCTCAGTAGCCCCGGCTCCCCTAGTGGCCTCACTCACAGGACTCTTAGCTCCTGTAAGGCCGGGCTCATGCTCACTCTCTCCAAACCCCCAGTGCCAGGGACAGGGCCCCGTCATCCAGTGGTGCTCAGTAGACAGAGTGAACAACTACAGGGCTGGATGAGGAGCTGGAGAAGTTCAAGACGCCTGGATGATAATGTAGTGAGAGTAATTATTACCGTAGATCAAGGGACCTTGATGTATCATGTAATTTAGTCCTCATGACAAGTCTAGGAGACAGATGACTTTACTATCCCCATTGTACAGATGAGAAAACTGAGACCTCAGAGGTTAAGTCACTTGCTCACCCAGCTGGTAAGAGGCAGAGCTGGAATTAGAGCCCAGGCAGGCTGGCTCCAGGGGACCCAGTGTGACCCACTTAGCTGCACTGAGTGGTGCAGGGTGGCTGGGCTCCCTGCTGAGATGGTGGAGAGGGAGGGAACCTGGTGGGTTCTCTCCCTGGCATGGTCTGCCTTTTGTGTTCATGCCTGAAGAGATGACAGGCAAACAGGCCAGCGATAACCATATACCATCTCACCAGACCGACAGAAGTAGCCACGGTAACAGTCTGTTCATGTGGTTGCCCTTCATAGCGCACCATCCACACAGAACTGACCGCTGGGCTGGTTGTGCCCTCTCAAGGTGAGCTCCCGCAGGGCCCCGCCATCAGGGCAGGGAGCCTCACGCCCCTTCTGTCCTGTGTGTCCCCACAGATGTCATGGCATCCCCAGTACCGGAGCTCCAAGTTCCGCCACGTCTTCGGCAAACCGGCCAGCAAGGAGAATTGCTACGACTCGGTGCCCATCACCCACAGCGTCCACGACAATCACTTCTGCGCTGTGAACCCCCATTTCATTGCAGTCGTGACTGAGTGCGCTGGTGGGGGGGCCTTCCTCGTCATTCCCTTGAATCAGGTAAGATTGCCTGCTAAGCCCCAGGTCCAAGCAGCCCTCTGGAGGCAGTACAGACGGAGGGGAAGTAGAAAGAACCTGGGTGTCTGGTCTCTTATGTGGGTTCAGATCCTAACCCTGCCTGTTACCAGCCATGTGATCTTGAGTCATTTCACTTCTTTGAGCTTTGGTTTCCTCATTGAGAAAAAAAAAAAACAAAAAACAAAACCCTATCCTGGGATTTCAGCTTCTAGCTTTAGCTACCCTACTCCTAAGACGACTCTTCCACCCCACTGCAAATAATTCACTGCTGAAGAAACTGTAATTTGTAATGCATTGCTGGGCTCACAAGATGTTGGGGAAATCTCCAAGGCCACCTCCCCTCCCCAGCAAAAAGAAACAAATCTTGAGCCAAAAACCTAACTGGGAGAGGTAAGCAGGGAGCAAACAGAAAGAACAAGCATGTCCTGTCGGCACATGTTAGCAGTGTAGGTTAGACCATGTGCAGCTGTTGATATTTAAGTTTTTTAACGCGGAAGTGGTAGTTTGGTGTAACTTAACCTAATAGCAGACCTTGTCAGGACACCAAGCCTGAATCTTCTTAGGGCTGAACCTGCAAAAGAGGTAGAGGGACCCTGGTTGGTAGAGCCTCTGGCTCACAGCAGAGGCAGGTAGGAAGTTTCTCTGGAGGAAGACACCACCTGTGTAGACAGGACTGCTACAGAGTCCGATCAGGGAAGGTCATAATCTGAGATCACCAAGCACGTGAGCCACCACGAAGAAGAGTCGGCTGAGGGCAGACTTAGACCCCCCCCCCCCACAAAGGACTTCTGAAATTAAAGTCATAAACAAAAAATGGAATCTCATAGACCAGGTTTTCTGATCCAAGTGGAACTGAATTAGAAATCAATGTCAAAAGATCAATTTTAGCCTCCCATTCACTGGTATCTCACCAGGAGACCCCAGTGAGACTCCACCGCAACCACAGGATTGGCAAAAATGTAAAGATCTGACAAAAGGAAGTGGTGGTGAGGACATGGAGAGCACTGTAAACTCTCAGTGTAAACTGTCACATGTTTTTTGGTTTTTTGTCACACATGCTTTGAAGCAAAATGTGACAGCTTCTAGGAGAGAGAAACATTTGCATATGTTATGACCCAGAGATTCTACTCCCTGCTATATCCCACGCACTGTGTTTATGTGCATCAGAACACAAATACAAGAATGTGCATAGGAGTGTTGTTCATATTATCACAAAACTGCAAACACTTAAATGTCCAAGGATTGAATAAATAGATGATGGTATCTCCATACTAGGGACTATGCACAATCATGAAAAGGAACAAAGTATATATACATACATACCACAACACGGATGGATCTTCACGACAATTTTGAGGAAAAGAAACCAAACAAATTACAAATATCTCACTCTCTTTACCTAAAGATAGATGCAGACTAAATTAAATTCTGCCTTTAAGGGATGTGTAAGTAGGTAGAAAAATTTTAAGGGAGAGCAAACCAGAGACTATCATGAAATCCAGAATAATTATCACTCCCTGAGGGAGGGGGGTAGTTATGATTGGAGAATGTCTGTGGAGGGGGGGTGGGGTATTCTTTGTGTTGCTGATAGTTCATGTCTTAACCTGAGAAGAATGCAGATATATGGGTACTTCACTTTCCAGCAATTTATTAAGCTGAACACTTAACATTTCATGCCTTTTTTAATATGCTATATGTAATGGAAACACATACATAAGGATGATACGATGTTCATGTGGTTTTTACAGGCAATTTCTATATAACTTCCAAGGAACCGATTATTCCAATCTTTTGCAAACAATTCTAGAGGGCAGAAAAAGAGGGACTTCTCCCTTCCTAGTTCTATGAGCCACTGTAACTTTGATTCCAAAACCAGACAAGGGCAGAACAAGAAAGGAAAATGACAGAGCAATCTCACTCAAGGTGTATGCGGAATGGCTAACAAACAAAATCCAGCAGTAAATTTAAGAGACGATAACATTCTAACCAAGCTGGGGACAGTTTAATATTAATAAATCTAGAAATGTAAATCATTATTAACTAATGAAGGAAGAAAGCCATATGGTCATCTCCATAAATGCAGAAACATCATTTGATAAAGCTCACTACCCATTCATGATACAAATTCTTAGCAAATCAGGAAAAGAGAATTTCACTAACATAAGAAACAGAATTTTTAAAAACCTTTCATGCAGATTCACCCATTGCTAACATTCTGACAGGCTTACCTTTTATCTCTTTTATATCTTTCTCTCTGTACATGTATGTATAGAAATTTCGTGTCTGGTCCAGAATCCAACCCAGGACCATTCATTGTATTTTGTTGTCATATCTCAAAGTCTGCTTTTCATGACACTGACATTTTTAAGCAGGTAAAGTCATTTTGTAGAACATTTTAAAATTTGGATTTTTGAGGGGCGCCTAGGTGGCTGTCAGTTAAGTGTCCAATGTCAGCTCAGGTCATGATCTCATGGTTCTCGGGTTCAAGCCCCGTGTCAGGCTCTGTGCTGACAGCTCAGAGCCTGGAGCCTGCTTGCAATTCAATGTCTCTGCCTCTGCCCCTTCCCTGCTTGTGCTGTCTCTATCTCTCAAGTATAAAATGTTAAAAAAAAATTTTTAAATAAAAACAAAAATAAAGTAATATAAACGTTCAATTTTTGAAATTGTTTTCTCATGTTAGATTTGTATTATATGTTTTGGGCAAGAATATTAAACAAATGGTGTTGGATCCTCAGTTCATAGGTCATGTGACACGTGTTGTCAGTTTGTCCCATTATTGGTGATATCAGTGATATTTGATCTCTTTGTTAATATGGTACATTCATAAAGTTGGAATGTTAGAAACATCCCTTCAAAATCAGTAGTGAGGTAAAGGTCCTGGCCTGCACAGTAAAGCTGAAAAATAAGGTATAAGGATTGAAATGGAAAACATAAAACCACATTTATTTATATGTATAATTGCCTACATAGAAACCCAAAAGTTCACACTTCTGATCAAATTATTAGAAAAAAAAATAACGGTATTTGGAAGGTGGCTGGATACAAAAAATCAGAATATAAAAATGAATTGCATTTTTATATACTTAGAACACTTAGACTATGTAAACATTTGCAGTGGAATAAAAGAAGATTGTATACATAGGAATGAACAACCAAAAGGAGAGAAATACAGAGCACTATTGGAAAACCAATATTAAAGATGACCTGAGTAAATGGAACTGTATACCATGTTCATGAATAGCATCTCCTTCTCCCTCTCCCAAATCTCCGAGGCATTCTCCTTTTAAGGATGTAGTGTACAGTATATTCCTTAGGATACCACACCCTGATTACTTTGAATTAGAGTTATTTGTATTCTTCTGCTAGTACCTCCTAAGGAACTTGGAATGGGGATGGGGGATGGAGAATGGCTACTTTGTTGACCTAAATATCACATGTTGGGCATGCAGTTGGTGATCATAAATTTTCATTGATTGAACAAATTACCCAATGATTGTTCAATGATTGTTCATCTATATAAATAGGGAGGCTGTCATTGGCAAAGGGAATGGCACCAGCAGAGGCATAGAGGTGGGACTGTACATGGAATGACCAGGGAATAATGCAGGGAACAGCCTGGCAAGAACAAATGAACAGTCTGTGTTGAAGAGGAGGAAGGGAAGTACCCTGGGGAAGTGGGTTGGGGCCAGATTAGAAGGGCCTTGAATGCCAGAATGAGATGTGTGAACTGTATTCTAGAGCTGAAATTTTTCAAGCTAGTGGAGGACAAGTGTAAAATGGGATTTATGAAAGACTTGAAGGTCAGAGCTCAAAGGTCTCCTATGGATGACCCATTTGGCCACTTGTTTTTCTCAAGCTCTGGGTGCCTTTAAAAGATTCTATCTAGGGGTGCCTGGGTGGCTCAATCAGTTAAGCATCCGACTTCTGCTCAGGTCATGATCTCGTGGTTCATGAGTTTGAGCCCCATGTCTGGCTCTGTGCTGACAGCTCAGAACCTGGAGTCTGCTTCAGATTCTGTGTCTCCCTCTCTCTCTGTCCCTCCCCCAGTCACACTCTGTCTCTCTCTGTCTCTCAAAAATAAACATTTAAAAATTTTTTTAAAAAAACATTTAAAAATCATTTAAAGATTTTATCCATTAAACAGGCTGTATTCTTAATTAAATAGTGTGTTTTTCAGATTTTTATTACTCAGCCCTTTTCAGAAATGTCAGTTTCTTTTTTTAATGTTTTTACTTATTTATTTTTGAGAGAGACAGGACAAGCACACTAGTCGGGGGGGGGGGGGGGGGGAGGGCAGAGAGAGAGAATCCCAAGCAGGCTCTGCACTGTCAGCACAGAGCCCAACATGGTGGTGCTCAAACCCACAAACTGTGGGATTATGACCTGAGCTGAAATCAAGAGTCAGATGCTTAACCAACTGAGCCAGGCACCCCCAGAACTATGTTTCTAACTCAGTGAACTACTGAGTATAAATAGGTACTGGCAACTGATTTAAGAAAATAAGTTGGTTTGATGTGATGGAGTGTTACCTTCATGGGAAGGGTGGACCTGGTTTAGAAAGATAGGATGATCAGAAGTCTTTCTGAGGAGGCGATGTTTGAGCAGAAAACCACTTGAAACTCTAGAAGCAGAGTATTCAAGCAGCATGAATAGCAAGTGCAAAGGCAAAGGTAGGAATGGGTTTGGTATGGGCTCTGAGTGTGGTGTGTTTGAGACAAACTGGTACAGTGTCACAGGGGCAAGAACAATGGGAGGTAAGGTCAGAGAGGGGAGCAGGGTTGGGATTTGCGCAGGCTTTGGAAGCCAGGGCAGGAATCTGACTATTCTGAGTCCAGTGGGAAGCCATTGGAGAGTGGAAACTCACTTGTCCTGTACAGCCTGATCCTGGGTAAAATGTAGGATTCCTTATGGCCTTTTTGAAATATCTTAAATGGCTCAAGGATACATGTTAATTGCTATTATCACAGACGCCTAGGAATCCAAGCACAGCAGGAGGGAGAAGCCACTAATCTGAGTCTGAGTGTCATAACACAGACTCTGATTCCATGGGCCAGAAGTGGGGCCGGGGACTTTGCTTTCCAACAAGCTCCAGGGTTGCCAGATAAAACACAGAATGCCCATTGAACTTGAATTTCCCTCTCTCTGTCTCTCTCTCTCCTTCCTTCCTTCCTTCCTTCCTTCCTTCTTTTCTTTCTCTCTCTCTCTTTCTTTCCTACAGAGAGAGAGAGCTCACACGAGCATGTGCATCCTTGTGTGAGTGGGAGAAGGGCAGAAGGAGAGGGAGAGAGAGAATCTCAAGCAGGTTCTGTGCCCAGTGCAGAGCCCCATACGGGCCTCAGTCTCATGACTGTGAGATCATGACCTGAGCCAAAATCAAGAGTCGACGCTTAACTGACTGAGCCACTCAGGGGCTCCCAAACTTGAATTTCAAATAAACACCAAATAACTTTCTTTTTGCTTATTTTTTTTCTTTTCAATTAAACTTTTTTTGTTTTGAGATCATTGTAGATTCCACATGCAATTTAAGAAATAACATAGAGATTCTGTGAACCCTTTACCCAGTTTCCCCCAAAGGTAACATCTTGCAAGACTAGAGTATCAAAACCATGATAGCGACATAGGTGCAGTCTAGATACGGACGCTGCCACCACCACAAAGATCCCTACGGCTGCTCTAACCGCTCCTTCCACCTCCACCTTCTCCGTAACCCCTGACAACCACTAATCTGTTCTTTGATTCTTTAAAAAAATTTTTAATGTTATTTATTTTTGAGAGAGAGACAGAGACAGAGTGTGAGCCGGGGAGGGGCAGAGACGAGAGGGATAGAATCCGAAGCAGGCTCCAGGCTCCAAGCTGTCAGCACAGAGCCCAATGTGGGGCTAGACCTCACAAACGGTGAGATCACAGCCTGAGCCGAAGTAGGAAACTCATGTTCTCTGTTTCTATCCTTGTGCCATTTTAAGAATGTCACATAGACAGAACCATACAGTATGTAACCTTTTGGACTTGACTTTGATCACTCAGAGTAATTTCCTGTAAATCCATCCAGGTTGTTGCCTGGATCAGTTGCTCACTCTTTTTCATTGCTGAGTAATATTCCGTGGCGGAGGTGCACACCATTTGTTTAACCACACACCCACTGAAAGCCACCGAGATTGTTTCCAGTTTGGGGCTGTTAGGAATAAAGCTGCTATAAACATTCATGTATAGGTTTCTGTGCGAACATAAGTGGGCAAATGCCCACGAGTGCAACTGCTAGGTCCTAAAGTAGCTTTACATGTTTGGGTTTGTAAGAAACTGCCAAGCTCTATTTCAGTACATGTAAAATATTTCATGGAGCATACTTTTACTGAAAAAGATGTTTTTCTTTTATCTGAAAAATTTTTTTTAAATTTTTTAATGTTTATTTATTTTCGAAAGACAGAGTGCGAGCAGGGGAGGGTCAGAGAGACAGGGAGACAGAATCTGAAACAGGCTCTAGGCTCTGAGCCGTCAGCACAGAGCCCGACACAGGACTTGAACCCACAAACTGTGGAATCATGACCTGAGCCGAAGTCGGTCGCTTAACCAACTGAGCCACCCGGCGCCCCATCATTTATCTGAAATTTAAATGTCACTCGGCATCCTGTGTTTTCATTCATCAATTGTGACATCTGTACTCCCAGGTGGTGCTAATGCTGCTCGTTTACAAACTACATTTTCAGCCGCTAGTCTCTAATCTAGTTCTTTTTGTAATTATGAAAGGATTTCAAACAGAAGAGTAGATAAAAACAATAGCATGAACTCTTCCATTCCCAGATTCTAGAGTTTCCCAGACTTTGCCACTCTTGCTTCATCTGTCTTTTGACACCCGCCCCGAGTTATTTTAAAGCAAATCCTGGACATTTTGTTATTTTAACCCTATCCATTTCAGGATGCAATTCTAAAATCTAGAGACATTTTCTGACAAAACGGCAACACCGGGATTGTGGCATGGACAGTAGCTTCTGGGTCGCCTGATTCCCAGGGCATGTGGACATATCCCTGATTGCCTCATAAATGCCTCTTTGTGTGTGGTTCCTTTGAATCAGGGTCCAGAAGGATCCACGCTTTGCATTTGGTTAATACTGGGTAACCACGGGCAGCCTGCACGAGTAGGACGCACGTGCTGAGCCTCGGACACAGCACCTCCAGGCAGACAAGCCTGCAGGGCCCTTTCTCATGCATAACCAAGGACCATGCTTATGCCCAGCCTTTCGTTAGCCCCGTCTGTGGGAGGTTTTGCCCCATTGTGCACATGAGGATGCTGAGGCTCAGGGAGATGACTTCCCAAAGGACCCTGAGCCCTGAGGGTGAGGACTGGAATGTGGCCCAAACCTGGATGTGGCCACAGGGCCTTGTTCTTGTGTAACTCATCTGGGTGTTGCTTCTCGGTTTGGGCTCTGGTTTACAGGGGCTCCTTGTCAGTTACCAGGGATTCCATACCAGCCAGGCACAGAAAGGTGTCGGTAAACTAGCCCCATGGAAGGAACAGAGGTACAAGCCGGCTGATTATTTACTGGAGGGGGGGACACGAACCTAAGTATCGGAAGGTGCCTGGCCCCTACAGTCTCCTAGAATTTATTCTCAGGAGGACCAGGCAGCCCCAGGTACCCGGTGACTCTGCAGGCAGGCTCCCTCCCTCACTGTGACCCAAGGCAAGCCAGGGCAACAAGGGCTGTGCTCCGGGAACAGGAAGGTGTGGAGACGGGAACAGGAAGGTGTGGAGACGGGCTCGCCCAGAGCCAGGGGACAGGACGGGCCAGATTGGGCTGCTGAGCCTGGGGCCCGGCCTGCAGCAGAGCCACCCCTGGGGGTGCGTAGGGTGGACTTTGCCGTGAGGTGTGGTAGGTGGGGAGGAATGAAAGCAAGGGCCGGCAGAAGCCTGGGGATAGGCCCTGGGAGTGGACCCAATAGGATCAGAGGGGTCAGACTGACACCGTGGTGCCTGGGAGGAGGGGAGGAGCCCCTCACGGCTGTGCCAGTGACCCTGACTGTTTCTCAGGCTTGTGCCTGACCCTGTCACTCCCCAGCTTAGTCCCCTCCCAGAGCTCCCCATTGCCTGCAGGCAAATCCTGCCTTCCTCATCAGGCTTCCCCCTCCAGCCCAGCCAACATTTTGAACCTCCCACCCTCCATGGGACACATTTGTTCCCTCCACACTCAGATTCTCTTACTAGAAATGTAGGGTGCAGGCCAGTTCCAGGGAGGTCCTCAGTGAGAGTCGTGCCCGCTGCCAATGATAACTTACAGTGAGAGGGGTGCAAAAGGCAGAGCAGGAAGAGAGAGGAAATATTCCCAGTTGTCAGGGCTCTGCTGCAGACTGGCTCTGTGGCCCTTAGCACATGACTGTCAACCCCTCTGTTCCCCAGCTGCTGCACCATAAATGGGGATGAAGCACCTAGCACGGGCCTGGCACATAAATGACCCCCTAAAGTATGACCCCTGCAGCATTTACAAACCTATTTCTTACAGGTGTGAGAATGTGCTCAGGTTCATTCACTGGAATACAACCTAGGAACCACTTTATTCACCACAGCACCCTGGCTCCGTCGCCCATCAGTTGTGCAGGGAGAGGTGGGCCTCACACTGAGTATATCCTGGGGCCCCCAAAACATTTTGAGTGACAGTAAAAGTGGATCATGACGATTGGCTCTGACCAACTTGCACTGGTGAATTCACTGAGAGCTTGCCTCGTACCAGGCACTGTCTTAAAGTGATTTACTTGTACGGGCTCATGGAATCACTCGCACCCTGCGAAGTCCTACTACTGTTGCCATTTTGTAGAAGAGGAAACTGAGGCATAGACAGCTGAGGTCTCGTGCCCAGGGTCACATGGTGGTTAAGTGCCATAGCAGGGACTCAAACCCAGGAAGCCTGAGTCGGCGTGTGCGCCTAACCTCTTCTACGCTGTGCAGCCTGCCCCCGCCTCTACCCGTGCCTCCCATGTCCACCCTGGGCTGTCGGAAGGGTCCCTGGAGGTTGGGACACTTTTGCAGGAATGGCTGCACCCCTGTGAGTGCTGGGTGTTGTGGGGATGGCCGCACAGTGGTCCCTCCCCAGCAGCTGAGGTCTGCCTGCCCTGGAATGCCCCCCACCTGCCTAGCTCAGCCTTCTGGGTCCCACAGTTCCGTCCACTCAGGGCAGCCCCTCCGAGACTTGGAAGTGGCATCTCTCCAGGCAGAACAGGCAGCTCCTGCACCCAAGCCGGGGTTCCCTGCAGTCTGCCAGGAGGGCGGGAGTGCCTCCCCTGATTTAGGGCTGTGTCCCCCGTGAATCAGGGGCCTGCGCATGGCTGACTGCTGGCCTAGTGGACTGAAAGGCAAAAGTGGCCTCCTGATTATAAATGTCCCTGTCATGACGGAGCTTTTAGCAGCTTGGTCAATAGCCCATTAGACTGGCTAATAATGTCCATTAATGTCAGACCTCAGTGTAAAACCCTGTTAGGCAGAGCAGCCCACTGGCCCCAGGGGAGAACGAGCCAGCCCATGTTCTCTGAGAAGGAAGACAATTGTCTGGGGCTGGGGTCTCCACTTTGCAAGGCCTGGAGGGAGCGCCGGCCCACCTGAGCATGCCTGGCCCCCAAGCCCCTGCTGAGTCTTGGGCTCAGCTGAGGCTCCACAGTGATCTGAATGGAGCTCCTGGGCAGCCTGCCTTGGGTCAGCCAGGGCCAGCCTGATGATCAGCTCTTCCCAGAAACCTTCAGGACAAATTTGTGGCAGGGCTCTGGGCCAGAGAGCACTTGGGTGTGCATAACGAAAGACCCAGCACTGTTCATGCCCTTTGACCCAGGAAATGATCTAAGAGAAGAAAAGGCTGTATGCAGAAGTGGGGCAGGACACTGAGTCAGAGAGGGCTGAGAGCCCTCAAGGAGGGCAAGTACAGCACAGGCACACCTGGGAGCCACGGTCCTGGGCTGCAGCCCCACTCTGCCCTGTACATTCCCTGTGACCCTGAGCACATCCCTCCAGTGTGGGGCCAGTGAGAGTACTATAATCTATTAGTGATGCCTGCCGGGTGTTGTAATCCATTAGTGATGCCTGCCATGGGGGCAGGATAAGAGAGTTTGAAGTGTTCTTACTGTTCTTGGTCTCTGAGAGCCCTTCAAGATCTGCAGTCTTAGGGGGCACCTGGGTGGCTCAGTCTGTTGGGCGTCCGATTTCGGCTCAGGTCATGATCTCACGGTTCGTGGGTTCCAGCCCCACGTCGGGCTCTGTGCTGACAGCTCAGAGCCTGGAGCCTGTTTCGGATTCTGTGTCTCCCTCTCTCTTTGACCCTCCCTTGCTCACGCTGTCTCTCTCAGAAATAAATTAAAAAAAAAAAAAATGATCTGTAGTCTTAGGGACACCTGGGTGGCTCAGTCGGTTCAGTGTCTGATTCTTGATTTTGGCTCAGGTCATGATCTCATGGTGTGTGAGTTTGAGCCCTACATCGGGCTTCTCCCTTAACAGTAC
This sequence comes from Hyaena hyaena, assembly GCF_003009895.1. Classification (NCBI taxonomy): domain Eukaryota; kingdom Metazoa; phylum Chordata; class Mammalia; order Carnivora; family Hyaenidae; genus Hyaena; species Hyaena hyaena. Next base: position 997,123 of record NW_024080724.1, read on the forward strand.
AGAGCCTGCCTGGGGTTCTTTCTATCTCCCTCTCTCTCTCTCTCTCTCTCTGCCCCTCACCTGCTTCTCTCTCTTTCTCTCTCAAAATAAATAAGTAAACTGAAAAAAAGAAAAGATCTGCAGTTTTATAACACATTTTTGGCTAATCCTGTAAGGACCCATCTTTTCAGAAAGTTTAGAGTTTTGTGTTAACAAATACCTTTAGTTTATTGCAAAATCCACACTGTTTTATAGAAAGTTTGCAAAAATTTAAAACAAGAAACACAGAAGATGGTAAAACCACAATTTATCCCACCATCTAGAGATAACCATGAATAACATTTTAGGGCAGTTCCTTCCATCTTTTTTCCCTCATTTTTTATACACACGCAGGCATGCACGCACACACACATATACACATAATAACAGCTGCTCTTATTTGAGCACTTAACTCTAGGACACCACTGTTTGGCTTTTCATGCACAGTGTTTCATTTTACACTCATAACAATCCTGCAAGGAAGAGATCATTACTCACATCTTATACATGAGGAAAAAGAGGCTTACAAAATTTGAGCAGGTACAGGACACCATCAGATTTAAATTTTTGAAAGCTCACGGACAACAGTGTGCACCATGGCCTGGAGACTAGGTGAGAGGTCGCTGGCTGGAGCAGTGGTCCTGTTGAGATCTGGGGGGTGGGGGGAGCCATAGGGGCACTTTCTCCCTCTAGCGCTGTGGCTCCCGGAGCAGGGGGCATGCAGCTCTCTTGTTGAGAAGCCCAGATGGAACCCACACATCACTAACATCCGATATGTCCAAATTCTTTGCTTTCCACTGCCTGAATGTATATGTGAGGGTATAATTTTCTTTTCTGAACCATTCAAGGATAAATTACATATACCTTTGATCTTTACCCCTAACTACTTGAGTGTTCCCTAAAAGTGGGAATATTCTCTTTTATAACTATATTACGTTATCAACTTCACAGATTTTAACATTGCAACAATACTTTAAGCCACCTTTCACATTCCAGTTTATCAAATAATGCCCTGTATAGAGTTTCCCCTCCAGTTTGGGATCCATTCAAGGGTGAGGTGTCTCGTACGCTTTCCTGAGAGGTAAGAGCTGAACTGGGCAGGGTATTTCTGAAGGGGAGCCCAGCACCACGACCTCTGTTGGCAGAGCTACTAAGATGCACGCATAAAGCCTCCATGAGCCAGAGTCTCAGGGTCTGTGTCTGCTAGTTTGCCAGAGGGACTGGAAGCCCTGTGTCTTATCCCATGGTAGCTGCAGCCTTATTAGCCCAGGTCAGAGATGCCACTGTATCTTTCTTTGCTCGATCTCAACTGGGCACGGTCTCAGTGGATTCTACAGAGTGAAACCACTCTGGAGAGGCGAGGGAAGGAGAGGCGGTGGGTATTCCTTGAATCCACTCTGTTCCTGAAAGATCTTTTTTGAAGACCCTGAAAGTTTTGGTCCTGCGGAGTCAGATAGTACATCCTGTGCTCCCCAGAACCTTGCATGGGGCCTGTTCCCTACGGATGTCATGCAGATTTGCTGAATGGATGGATGTAGGCCAGTTTCCTTCTCGGCTGTCTCTTCCTCGTGAATGGAAAGCTGGACTGCAGAGCATTCGGGTGGGGGGCTTCATCGTCTGCAGTTGGATGGTGGATATGGACGAAGCCTGCTTTGGCAGGCAGAGGGCCTGGGGCCTGTTCTGCCAAGCTGTGCGATGCGATGTGTGACATGAGTGTGCCGGCTGCAGCCAGCCCCAGGGTTCTGTGACTGACTGGGCACGCTTGTGCCACGGCCCAGGAAACCCAGGTCCAAGTGCAGGGCGAGAAGTCTCAGCTTGGGAACTGTGTCCCCTCTGTGCCCAGACAGCGATTCTCAGCAGGCAAAGTGGAAAAGGAAGAAAATGCTCTTTTTTTTTCTTTTTAATTGAAGTATAATTCACATCCCATAAATTTCACCATTTTTTATAAGTATTTATTTATTTTGAGAGAGAGAGAGAAAGCACCTGTCTGTGCACAATGGAGGAGGGCCAGAGAGAAAGGAAGAGCAAGAATCCCAAACAGCCTCCATGCTGTCAGCACAGAGCCCAACCTGGGGCTCAGTGTTTGGTCTCACAAACTGTGAGATCACGACCTGAGCTGTAACCAAGAGTTGGACGCTCAACCGACCAAGCCCCGCAGGCGCCCCTCACCATTTTAAAATGTACAATTCAGGGGCACCTGGGTGGCTCAGTTGGTTAAGCATCCAACTTCAGATCAGATCATGATCTCATGGTTCAAGAGTTCGAACCCTGTCAGCAAAGAGCCCTCTTCAGATCCTCCATCCCTCTCTCTCTCTCTTTCTCTTTCTCTGCCCCTGCCTCTGCCCCGCTTGTGCTCTCTCTCTCTCTCTCTCTCAAAAATAAATACACATTAAAAAAAGTTTTTAATAAAATAAAGTATACGATTCACAGGCACCTAGGTGGCTCAGTTGGTAGAGTGTTGGACTCTTGATTTTGGCTCAGGTCAGGATCCCAGGTCGTGGGATTGAGCCTTGCATTGGGCTCCGTGCTGAGCATGGAGCCTGCGTAAGATTTTCTCTCTCCCTCTTCCCCCTCTCCCACTCATGCATGCTCCCTCTCTCTCTAAACAAACAAACAAATAAATTAATAGGAAATTGAAGTATCAGTAATAAACTACAAATTAAAAAAAAAACAAAACAAAAAATAAGATGTACAATTCAGTCGGTTTCTAATGTGGTCACATGGCTGTGCAAACATCACCACTGTCTGATTTCAATACAATTTCATCACCTCACAAGGAAACTCCGCACCCATTAGCAGCCACTCCTTATTACCCCCTCCCCCCGGGTCCCGGGCAACCACTGATCTGCTCTCAGTCTCTATGGACTTCCCTGTTCTGGATCTTTTAGGGTTCTGAATACCGGTACCAGACGATGTATCCATTTGCTCTAACAATGACACCACATCTGGTACATCACTTATGTGGAATCATGCAATGTGTGGCTTTTTATGTCTGACTTCTCTCACTTAGCACATTCCCAGGGTTCATCCATGTTGTCGCGTATGTCAGTTCTTTGTTCCTTTTTTGGCTGAAACAATACTCCATTGTATGGATATAGTACATTTTGCCTATCCATTCATCCATTGATGGACATTTGGGTTGTTTCCACCTTTTGGCTATTATGAATAATGCCGCTACAAACATTGGTGTTCAGGTTTTTCGTAGGCTTGTGTTTTCATTTTTCTTGGGGATATATATACCTAGGAGTGAAATTGCTAGGTCACATGGTAACTCTGTGTTTAACCTTTTAAGGAACTGCCAGAATGTTTTCCAAAGTGGCTGCCCGTGTTTACATTCCCACCAGCAGCGTATGAAAGGAAATATCCTTTTACTGAACACCTACTACATGCTCGGCACTGTGCTAGACCCTTTCCACACCTCATCTTCTGTGACACTCATGTGAACCTTGTAAATTATCTATTATTGCCCCCATTTTACTGACGAGGACACTGAGGCTCAGGCAAGTGGCGTGACTCCCCCAGCATCACGCCGAGAACAGGGCTAGGGCCTAGATTCACACTCAGTTCTGTCCCTTACATTTTCCTGTCTACTCAGTGATTGCTGACTGCCCGACTGACCGACCAGATGCTTACGTGGAATTAGCCCCCCCTCCTCTCCAACACTCCTGGACACTGTTTTGCAGACAGGAAAGCTGGACCCCCACTACCCAAAGGTCTGCGGGCACAAAGGGAACGTCTTAGACATCAAGTGGAACCCTTTTAATGATTTTGAGATCGCCTCCTGTTCTGAAGACGCCACAGTGAGTATCAGCGCATGAGGCGGTTCCCTTTCCCGAGTTGAGAGGGGTCGGGGCACAGGGAGATGGAATAGTGTCTGCACTTGGCTCTGATGCTCCTGACCCTCGCTGATCCTTCAGGAGGTGAAGTCACTGTGTGCAGAGGGGCTTAGTGAGATTGAGCACGAGAAGTTCTGGGCTCTGGGACTTGGGGTACCACACCTTTAGGGCCTCCTCTCCAGGCCTTCATTCTCCCCACCTATAGAATGGACATACCAGCTCCCATCCAGCTCATGAAGACCCAGGGAGAGTCCTGTCCCAGCGGAAACGCCCATCTTTGGGGGAAGCTATAAAATGCTTTAAGGAGCATTTTTTATCGTGGCCAGAAAATACTGCAACACTTAATCTCACAGACAGTGGGGAGGGGAGCTTTCAAAGGATAGGAGTGGGATCTTTATATGAATATGGGCACCACAAACTGTCCCAAAAGCTTTAGCCCCACCAACTTTTTTGAGCCCCTGTTCTGTAGCAGGGTCATAATCCCTGCTACCCACAATGTTCAGTGCTATTTATTTATAATTTCTTCTGTTCCCACCTCAAAAATGCAGTGAGCGTGGCTTAAAACAAAAGACACAGATGTGATCAAATGATGAAAATAAGGATAAAAGTCGTAGCTAACAGTTTATTGCTCGCCCATTGTGTTCCTGACTCTCAACAACACATACCATTTCAGTCGGTCTTCCCGGCAGCCCCACAAGATAGGATTTTTTTCTTGTGGAGACACTGAGGATCTGAGAGGTGCAGCAGTTTGTCCAGAGTCACACAGTCTGTGGATGCAGAGTGAGGCTTCAGACCGAGGCTTGGTTCCAGAGCCCAGTCTATGTTCATTGAGCTATGCCACTTCCCTAAGTAGCAGTAGCCACAGATGGAGGAAGTGAGGAAACAATACTCAGAACGTTGGCTATGAAGGGTTGCAACTGTAGAGTCCCAGGTTTAGCTCAGAGCTGCCTGGCAGCCAAGGCAAAAAGGGAAATAGAATGTATTGCGGAACGCTTACTGTCTGGTTGAAGGAAACAGACCAGTTCATCAGGAGAAGCAAGTGGAAAATTCTCTGAGGACCTGTGCCCGTTTCACATAGGGGTTGCTGAGAAGCATAAAGGACAGTATCTGCCAGGACAGTTTCACTGAAGGGGCGGTCAGGCCCTGTGAGAATTTGACCTTGCCTCCAATGATGGGAGAGCGAATATCTGACTTTGTCCCTTGACTCTGACTCCTGAAATACTTGCCTTTTCAGGCCTGCTTTGAAGACTCCCTACAAGGCCTTCATGAAATTCCTACCTCTCCTCATCTCCTGCCACCAGTTTCTTCCCTGATGCCCCCTGGGGGCAGGAGTGAACACAAATCTCTGGGGTGGCAGTGCCTAACCTCAGACCCCGCCCCCCACCATGGAGAGTGCTCAGCTGTCTCCTCCCTGTCCCTATCCTGTGGGGCAGGGATGACCCTGTAGCCAAGGGTCAGTATGGGGGATGGTGTCCGCACCTCCCAAACAGATGAGCCTGAAGTCCGTCCTCCAGCAGGGACCAGATAGCCTTCGCCCAACTCGTCGTTTGGAGCCCCTGGCTGGGGCTCCCCTCGAGGGGCCGCCTTCCTGGTTTTAAATCCAGATGACCAGGAAATAAATACTTGTTGAATCGAAAGCAAAGTCTACCTGAAAACCCTGTGTATCTCTGAGGGAAAAGGGACATACAGTCACAGAGGGGCCTGAGAACCCTAAAGGACAACAAAGAATATCAAGTTAGTGCCACCCCCTCTGTAACTGGGAGCTTACCTCCTGCCGAGGAAGGCCCTTCCATCCTCAACAACACTGCTCTGGCAGGACGCCCCAGCCCCTCCTCCCAGGCCCTTACTGTGGAATACGGGCTGTGACCCCATGCAGCCTGGCCTTCTGACCCTTCATCTTTCCTCTTCCAGGCCATCCAAGGGGGCCACTCCAAAGGGAAGAGCTTCTCCCCACCCTGCCCTGCTCCAGAGACTGCACTGGCTCCCTGGTGCCCTGACAGTATCGCACCACCTCTTCCTCTTGGCATTTGAGGCTCTAGCCTGGGCCTTTGGGACAAGGAAGGGGTAGACCAGTGCACTTTGAGAGAAATTCTAGGCTGGGAGTCGTATTTGCTCTGACACCCAGCCTGGGAGGCAGGACTGTGGCTCACCCAGCTGCCCACAGCTCAGGTCATTAGGATGGCACAGGTCACCCCGCAGCAGATCTGGAGGTCTGGGCTCCGCTCTGGCAGTGCCAGCCCCTGTTTGGGCTGGAAGACCTTGGCAAAGCCTCTGTCCCTCTGAGCGTTCCCTGCCCCTCGACTGAGTGAGAGATGGATACGGAGAGCGCTCCCCTGCTCCCTCCGCTGGGCACTGCCAGCTCTGGGGACTTGCGGCACTGGGGTACCAAGGTGACCCAGGCTAACAGCACTCCCCCCCGGCTATGTCTCCCCTGAAAGATTAAGATCTGGGACATCCCCACGCAGCTGCTGACGAGGAACCTCACGGTCTTCAGGAAGGAGCTGGTGGGCCATGCCCGCAGGGTGGGCCTGGTGGAGTGGCACCCCACGGCCGCCAACATCCTCTTCAGCTCTGGCTACGACTATAAGGTGGGTCTATGCCCTCATTTCCTGGGGCCACCCTAACAGATGAGCCCACTGGGCAGCTTAAGACAACAGGAATTCATCTTTACATTCTTCTGGAGACCAGAAAGCTGAAATCAAGGGATCAGGAGGGCCACGTTCCATCCCAAGGCCTGAGGAAAGCACCCGCCCAAGCCTCTTGGGACTTCTGGTGGCCTCACACATTCTTTGGCCTGGAGCTGTGTCACTCCGGCCTGCCTCCAGCTTTACGTGGCCTTCTCTGTGTTTCTGTGTGTCCTGTCCTCTACTTAGAATGCCACTAGTCATTGGTTGTAGGGCCCATGCTAATCTAGTATGACCTCATCATGATTATATCTGCAAAGACCCTGTTTCCTAATAAGGCCACATTCTGAGGCTCCAGGTGGACCTGAATTTGGGAGAGGGGGCACACTGTTCAACCCATTAGTCTGCCCGGAGGGGATGGTTCGGGCTGGGTCCTGTCCAGAGAAGCGTCCCATTGCCCCATCGACTGCCAAGCTGGCAGCCTGTGGGCCCTGTGGATTGGGAAAAGTCACAGGATGGGAGCCCTAGATTCTCTTCCAACCCAGTTTCTGCCTTGCACTGTGAGCTGGGAAAGTCCCTTGTCTTCTCTAGCCTCAGTTTCTCTATCTGAATACAAATGGAGTTGGTGTGACCATAGCCATGGCTCTTAAACTCTTCCCTTCGTAACATGGGGCTTTCTTTCTAGAGGCTCTTTGGGGACCGCTGTGCTGGAGAAAGGACGAGAGGGGAGTGGTTGACAGGGCCTCTTCCCTTCTTTTTTAAAAAAAAATTTTAATGTTTATTTTTTATTTTTGAGAGAGAGACAGAGTGTGAGCAGGGGAGGGGCAGAGAGAGAGGGAGACACAGAATCCAAAGCAGGCCAGGCTCTGAGCTGTCAGCACAGAGCCTGACACGGGGCTCAAACCCACAAACCACAGAGATCATGACCTGAGCCAAAGCTAGACAGTTAACCGACTGAACCATCCAGGCGCCCCAGGGTCTCTTCCCTTCTGATCAGAAGTGCTCTTTTTTCTGTTTGTGTAGGGGTGAGTCTACAGGGCACTGCGTGTGGTTGTGCACGTTATTCTGCACACATAGCTCCAGGGCATGCAGTTCATACCATGGGCTAGGGGAATGGATTGCCCTGGAGCTGTGCAGTGCACAACCTATGCAGCTAAACATGGCAGCCCTGTTTATCTACGTGAGGTGGAAACTGCTACTGAGAACTGCTTGAAACCCCCTGGTCTAGCTTGTCCCCTAGGGCCCTCCCGCCATGGATGTTTTGTTGCTCCAAAGCAGATGGTGTTTTCTTTTCACCCGCCAGACAGCCTGACTCCCAGCTTCCCCTCTTGCCACGTAGCAGCTTCAGCCGGCAGATCCATCCTCCGACCCAAGGCTTCTTGGCCAGACTGCCATCTGTGGCTTCCCTCCTGGGGATACCGTGTTTCACTGCGGCCTGGCGGGCATGTGACTGCGGGAGGCAGGGGCGGGGCGGCACCGTGCTCAGAGTCAGCTCGTTGCCGTACAGGTGATGGTCTGGAACCTGGACACAACGGAGTCTGTCATCGTTAACCCCGTGAAGACACTTTGCTGCCACCAAGACGTGATCCTTTCCATGTCCTTCAACACCAATGGCAGCCTGCTGGCCACCACCTGTAAAGACCGCAAGATTCGGATTCTCGACCCCCGGGCAGGGGCCGTCCTCCAGGTGCGTGCTGGCTTGGGATCTGGCTTGGGGACAGAGGAGCAAGGAGTGGTGATGGGCCGGGGGAGGCTTCAGCATTCTGGCTCAGCCTTCCCATGTGCTGAAGCTGTCTGTCCTGCTGGCACTGCTGGGAGGTAGGGTCTGTCACCCCCCATCTTCAGATGAGAAAACTGAGGCTGAAGAAAGGGAAGGTGACAGGCTCCCCCCACTGAAAGCTGACCTTTGGACCTGGTCTAACTCCAGAGTGGGTGGGTGTGCCTTAGCTCTGTCAAGAGGCATGACACTGCTGTCTGTCCACTGTGTGACCCGAAGCAAGCACGTTCCATTCCCTGAGCCTCTGTTGCCTTGTCTACAACAATGGCCCATTGCTCCTTCCTCTTGGAGGATTAAATGAGATAATCCAGATGACAGTGCTGGCCCAGCCCCATGCCCCGCATACAGTGATAGAGTGCTCAGTGGTCTTCCAGCAAGAGCGTGGAGCTGAGCAGAAGCTTGCCTCTATCCTGGCTCAGAAAAAGAGCTCTCACCAAAAATAATGGGAGAGATTCCATGTGGATGGAGGGTGGGGGTGGATCTCTGGAAGGCTTCTTGGAGGTGGTCCCTCCGGAAGGATTCTCTAAGAGCTAGAGTGAATACAGAAGGCATTCCAGGTACTGCCGCAGCATAAGCCAAGGCAGGGAAGCCGGAGGCCCTAGCTGCTTGCTGCCCAGGAGTCCCTGACTGTACATACTGTCCAGGAAGCCAGCTACAAGGGGCACCGGGCCAACAAAGTGCTGTTTCTGGGGAACCTGAAGAAGCTGCTGTCCACAGGCACATCCCGGTGGAACAACCGCCAGATGGCCGTGTGGGACCAGGTGAGTCTCCCGGCGACCCACACCCTGCCCCTCACCATCACCCTTCAGCCGAGGGCTGGCTTCATTCATTCATTCATTCCCTAACTCATTTCTCACGCGCTTACTTAGCACAGCCTGTCTGGTGCTCAGGACCCAGTGATGAGTAACAGGGAGATGCCAGCAGCTGGTGGGGCGACCCTAGACCTTGTGCATCTTCTCGTTCAAGGAGAAAGTGGCCGTGGTGTGGGGGATGGAGCGAGGTGGACACTTCAGGGACCAGGACAGGGCAGGGGCTGGGGGGAGAGAAAGAAGATGGCCTTCTGGGCAGAGGGAAGAGCTGGAGCAAGGGCGTGGAAGGGAACACAGGCATGCGGGCAGGAGGAGCAGGGGAGGGGTGAGGGCGAGGGCCAGGCCAGGCAGCATTGATTTGAAGGATCACTTGGCTAGAGTTCCACAGACAGGACAAATCGCTTTCTCTGTCTACATCTCCTTCTTCATCTTTTATGACAAATAATAAAATCAGCAGGGGAGGACTGGTGCGTGATCAGGACTGTAAGAAGCAATTTGCTAAAGGCAAAACGCCGGCAAAAGAAAAGGTGGCGGTCTCCGCCCCCACCCCACTCCCACACACACACACACACACACACACGTATATGCGTGCACACACATCCAGAGCCCCTTTCGGGGATTCCCATCTCGGAGCACCGCGGAGGGCCCCCAGGAGCGACCCACACGCCTTTCTGGTGTCCCTTCTCTATAGGACAACCTCTCGGTGCCTCTCACAGAGGAGGACCTGGATGGCTCTTCAGGCGTGCTGTTTCCCTTCTATGATGCAGACACCAGCATGCTCTACGTGGTGGGCAAGGTCAGCCTGGCTCGGGAGGGAGGTGGCCGCCTGGCGCCCTCGGGGTGCAGGGCAGGGATAGGGACAGAAGGGAGGTACTGCATGCTCTCGCCCTCTGGTGAGCGTGGCACCCTGGCTCCCCGGGAACACCCAAACACCCCAAGCTTGTCCCTCTTCAGCTCTGGATCTAGATGAGGAGGGACCGGTGGGTGTTTCTCAATAGGGGCTTCTTCCAACCTGGGGGAGAGCAGGTCTTCATTAGGTGGGAACATCCTGTATTTGGCATCCCAGCTCCTGCCTGCCAATGCCAGGAGCAGCCCCCCCACCCCCCACCCCACCCCCGGCATTATGACAACAACCACCAGAGAGGCCCCAAGGGTAAGACCCACCTGCTGGCCTCGGCGCCTGCCACTCCTGACCTTCACCTGAGCCTGGCAGTGACATTCAGGCCTGTGCTCTCACCCGAGCTTCTGCCTTGGAAGCCACGAGTGGGCTCTGGGTCACTTTTGAGGGAATGGAATGTCCCAGCTGGGAGGGGGCCGATGGGAAGTGGCTCTGAGCCAACCCTCCTGCCCCTCAGGGAGATGGAAACATCCGCTACTATGAAGTAAGCGACGACAAACCTCACCTCAGCTACCTGACAGAATACCGATCCTACAACCCCCAGAAGGGGATTGGTGAGTATAGAGCACCAAGGCAGCACAGGACCTGGGGAGACCGGAACCCTGCCCTGGAGGAGCCCGCATCTGGGAGGAGAGATGGTAGATCGATACTGACCCTATGGGAGCCCTGATAGAGGCATACAGCAGGTCCTCTGGGAACACGCGGCAGGAAGTCCAGGAGGGCTTCTTGGAGGAGGCAGTACTTGAGGAACCAAAGGGGGAACAGAGCACAGCATGGTGAGAGAATGAAGGTGTTGCAGGCCAAGGTGGAGGAGTTACAGTAATAGCCAGGATGTAAGAGAGTCTGACCTAGGAGAGCCCCCTACTTTTTAAGTGTGTTTGGGGATTAAAAAAAAAAAAAACAAGAATAAAATAAAACAAGACGCTACTGTATGTGGTCTGTAAGAAACCCACTTCAACATGAAGATTCAGCTAGACTGAGTGCAGAGGGAAGGAGAAAGATGCCGTGCTAACACTAATCAACAGAAAACGGGGGCGGGAGCTCTGTTCCGAGCAGCTGGGGCACAAGCAGCTGGGGGGGGGGAAGGGGGGGTCCTGGAGGGCCTTGAGCAGAGCGTGCTTCCTGTAAAAGCCAAGCTAGTCACCGAGGTCCTTGAAGGCGAGGACAGTCTCACTTTCCCAGCGCCGCCTAGGTGTTTGCTCACAAACTGTTCGTGGAGGGAAGGGCGGTGGGAGGAGGGCGCGCTCTGCTCATGTCCAGGTGAGCGACCCGGCTTTGCCTCTCACACTGGGGTCCCTGTGACCCCTGCCCAGCCAGAACCCCTTAGCCTTCCTCCACCCTCTGCCCGCAGGTGTCATGCCAAAGAGGGGTCTCGACGTGTCCTCCTGCGAGATCTTCCGCTTCTATAAGCTGATTACGACCAAAAGCCTCATCGAGCCTGTGTCCATGATTGTGCCCCGGCGGGTAAGGGTGGTGGTGGCGTCTGTGAGGGAGGCAGGAAGCCCTCCTGCAGAGGACAGGCCCGGGGACCTGGAGGCCGCAGCCCAGCCCCTAGGGCAGCAGCAGGGAGGCGGAGGGCCGCCCACCCCTCAGGGGGAAGGCCTTCCTCTTGTCAGCAGCGTGTTGTGCCTGAGTCTCACCCCGTCTCTGCCCTTGAGTTGCTGTGTGACCTCAGGCATGCCCTTTGCTCTCTGGGCCTCCGTTTCCTCAACTCCCAGGTGGGGAAAGCCTGGACCCCAGCTCCCTAAGGGCCCTCGGGTCTGGGCGGCCCCTCTGCCCCCCAGGCCTCACCGTCCCTGCTTCCCCTACAGTCGGAGTCTTACCAAGAGGACATCTACCCGCCCACGGCAGGAGCCAAGCCCTCTCTGACGGCCCGCGAGTGGCTCTCTGGGATGAATAAAGGTGAGGGGGCCTGAGAAAAGGCCCCGCGCGAATGTGCCAGGAGTGTCCGGTGGCCTCAAGGAGCTGAGGGGTGTCCGGCCTCTAGTTGTGTTCTCCCATAACCCTGGGCAAGTGGTCCTTGACAGTCGGTCCCCAGTCACTAGGATTGTCCGTGCGGGTCCAAGAAGGGAGGAGTTGTCCCAAGTGGCTCAGGAAACTCTTGGCAGATCGAGAGATTTTGTTCCATGGAAAACTTGGAACTCCAGGCTGTGCAGAGTGACTGGGTAGCCTACGCCGGATGCCCTTGCCCTTCCTCCCATCCACATGGGTACAGTTGCTCTTCGGCCTGAGAGACCCGCTAGGTGCAGCCACCCTACCCGGCCCCGGGCCCTCCCTCCCTGTGCTGAGCCCTCCCTGTCCTGTTCACCTGAGGGCCAGCCAAGGGGGGACCGTGTGTGGCCCCCGGCCCCATCCCAGCAGCTGCCTCGGTGACCGGGACGTCCCTGACCTTCTGTCTCCCCGCTTTGGGCAACACGTGGTCTGCTCCTCCCTGGGCCTCTCGCCTCCACTGCTTCTCAGGGCTGCGGGGAGGGTTCACGACCTGGTAGATAGCAGAGCGCAAGGCGTGTGGGGCTCTCCCTACGGAGCAAGGGCAGAGCCTCACTGGGGGCACTCGTGGTGCTTAGGGGCAGCTCCGGGGCCTGCTCTGTGCCGTGCCTGCAAACTGGGCTTCGCTGAGACGATGCCCCGCGAGCGTGCCTGGTGCACGGCCGGTGTCTGCGCGTGGCCAGACCTCCACCTGTCACGTGGCTGTGCGTGTCTGCGCGTGGCGCTGTGTGCCTGTGCGTGTTGGCATCTGCTCACGAACACTCAGTGCTCATGCAGCCCTTTGCTTCCTTCCCAGGGCCGGTCCTGGTGTCCCTGAGGCCGGGCTCCGAGCAGCTGTGCCCCCAGCAGTTGCTCCCAGAGAGACCCCCCTCCGTCAACCAGAGAGAAGACTTGGCTGTTCGAGATGGCCAGAGGCCCTCCTCCGTGCAGGAGGAGACGGTGCCAAGGTGCGCAGCAGAACACAGGCTGGAAGAGAAGAAAACCCGGCTCGCCAACGGCTTTGACATCTTCGAGTGCCCCCCACCAAAGACAGAGAACGAGGTGGGAAGGAGGGGTGGGGTGGGGGCTGTGCCAGGATGGCGGGTAGAAAACCAAGGGGTGAGAATAACAACCTGCTGTGTGCCCTGGCCTGGCCGCTTAACTCACTTTGTTAACTCGTTCAACAGACAGGCAATGAGCACCATCTAGATGCCAAGATGGCGCACTTGCGTGTAGATGACGGTGGAAGACCATCTATGAAATGCAGAGGGTTCGATCCGGCTTCAGAGCCCCTTCCGGTTCTGACACCAGGATCTTCTGTGCTTTCAGAGTCCACCTTTGTTAAGTGCCTCCTGGGTACTGGGTCCCGCAGCAGGCGCTGTGGTGTATAACCTGACTGAATTCTCTCAGAGCCCTGGGAGTCTGTAGGTAGTGGCCGAGAACAGGGGCTGGCATCTCACAGTGGAATTCCCATCCTGGCTGCACTGAGTACTGACTAGGACCTCAGGCCCAGGGGCTGAGTCTCCCCCAGCCTTTGTCCCCACAGCGGTACAGTGGAGCACAAACACCACCATCCTCATAGGGGTGTTGTGGATCCTTAGTGGGGGCATCAACACCTAGTCCCAATCTCTACAGCGCAGCAATTATGCTAATGCTGAGGTTAGTTTTCTGGCCCCACAATTCCTAGGGGAGGAAATTGAAGCTCAGAGAGGGTAAGTAGCTTGCCTGAGGCCATGTAGTTTAGTGGTGTGAAAAGTCCAGTCTCTAGACTTCAGGCTCAAGTATCCTCTCCTCCATGTCTCTGAGGAGGCGCGCGTGTGCGAGCGCGCTCATGTGTGCGCGTGCGCGCGCACACACACACACACACACACACACACACACAGTCTGAAGCATCAAGTCTTTTAAAATTCCGTTTATGGGGTGAAGACAAGGTTTTATAACAGATCTGTGCATGGTTGCTCCCTCAGGCCTCAGCGCTGGTAATCACCTCCACCTTTCTTTCTTTCTTTTTTTTTTTTATTTTTGAGAGAGAGATAGAGACAGCATGAGCAGGAGAGGGTCAGAGAGAAAGGGAGACACAGAATCTGAAGCATCACCTCCATCTTTCTGAGTGAAAAGGGGGCAACGTTTTGTCCTTCCTGCTGGTGTTCTGACCCCTAGCATCCTGGGGCTCCGAGTGACCTTCCTCTCCGTTCTGTGCTTTCCCAGCTGCTGCAGATGTTCTATCGGCAACAGGAGGAGATCCGGAGGCTCCGGGAGCTGGTGACCCAGCGTGAGGTCCAGGCCAAACAGTTGGAACTGGAGATCAAAAACTTGCGGATGGGCTCCGAGAGGTTCTGAGCAGAGAGGTCTGCCCTCCTCGCCCTCAGGGACACCGCTCGGCTCCATGGGGAGGTCCAGAACCAAACCACAAGTCCCCCACCAACAACCACTATTTCTATATTTTTTACCAGAAAACGAAACTCTCGGTCGCTGGAAGATTCTCGTGGGAGGGACTTGGTGCCGTTTTCCTGTTTGCCTTCTCAAAACAGCACTGTCTGAATTGACTGTAGACGATACCTTGCCTTCTGGTTAATTCTGTTTTTAAGGGTCCATGATGAGCTGTAACTTCTCAAGGGAAAGAACATTGTACAAAGTTAGAGCTGGAAGGACCTAAGAGATTTTCAGACTGTGGTCCACAGAACGGGAGGAAGGCTAAGCAGGAGGGCCGTGCTACCTTCCACCCTGTTCCAAACTCACAGCTCCTCTTCTCTCTGATTTATACATTGGCTTCTATGGAACACATAATTCTGCTTCTGAAAAAGCATTTAGAAGTTTGAAAAACTGATCTGGCCCAACTTCCTCACTTTACAGGTGGGGAAACTGAGGCCCAGAGAGAGGCAAGTGATCAAGGTCCGCAGAGGGTTCATGGTAGGGCTGGGTCAAGCTTCTGGTCTGCTGGGTCAGTCTTTCTGCTGTTTCTGGTCTAAAGCAGCTCTTAGCCCACAGGGCAGGAATCGATTTGTTCTGGGCTCTTCTGTGCCCCTGACCCCCTCCGTGACCTCTTGCAAGTCACTCCCTTCTTGGTCTCAATTTCTCCATCCAAACTAGGGGAGCCTCGCATATGCTGCCCTCTACAGGATCTGTCACCAAAGACAAGAAATCCTGGTCTTGACCGGAGGAAAACTACCTGTAGGATGATGATCTGGGTCTGCTGTAGGAACTCACAAGACCTTGGTGAAAGGGCAGAGGGAAGTAAGTCAAGGTTTGGCCCAATTCTAGAGCACCGCTAGGAGACCAAAACCATCCTCTCTTCAACCAGAATCAGCCAAATGTGGGCAGACACTATCCCTCGTGTGGGGAAGCAAACATCAGAGTGACCATGATCACTGACGGTCACCACCAAAGCCCTCAGGTCCCAGAGCCTGCCTGCTCCACGAGGGTAAGACAGACTTCAGTCCAAAAGGCAGGAAGCCCCAGCACTGGCAGTATGCCAGCAGAGCCTCTGGCCACCCACTCCTGAGGGCTTCTGGAGAGGGAGGACTACATCAGGCAAGGAAGTAGGGCTAAATGGCCCTGAAGTCCCCGGCCAGCCTGAGAGGTTTTTTATGTGTCCCTCCTTTGTGAACCTGTGTTCTGAGCCTGTTCTCCAAGGTTCTTTCTCAGTGGTCAGCCCAGCAGCCCAGCTAGAGATGGGGAATGTCGGAAGTTAAATGCCCCCCCCCACCCCCAACGAGCAGGTGCAGGTTTTGCCCACTGGGTGATCATGGAGCTACGATGGGGACTGCAGGAGGCCACCTAGCCTGGTAGGTTTCAACCCAAGCTGTACATTAGAGTCCTCTTGGGAGTGTTCGAGAAATACAGATGCCCCCGCCCAGCCCCAGACCAGCTGAAGCTGAATCCCCAGAGCAGGGCCTGGCTTTGTGTATGTTTTTAGACATTCCCAGGTGATTCTGCAATACAGTGAGGAGGGAGACCCACTGCGTCAGCCCGTCTGTGCCTATGAGGAGCACCTCTATGCTACAGAGGAGGACAAGGAGCACCAGACAGGCTCTGGGACTCCAACCCCACCCTCTAAGTCCAGGTTGGAAGCATCATCCCCCGGCCCCCGCCCCGGCTGCAACTCGATGAAGGCTCTGTGCCCAAGTGCCCCCTCCCCTAGCCGAGGCCTGGTCCCCCTGTCTGCCTGCACACGCCAGATGCCCACATTCCCTATCTTGTTTACTCAGTCACTAGGGCTCGCCAAAGGCCAAAGACCAAATCCCAGGCACTGTCAGTGAAGCAGAGCTCCACTGCATGGGGTCACCTCTCCCACCTCATTTGTGGCCAGCACGTCACAGTTTACAAAGCCCTCCCCCTCCACTCACTGGCATGTCCGACTCTCATTCTAACACGGGCCAGAATAATCACTGCGGTCAGAATAACGACACCATCCCCATGTCATTGTCAGACAATGAAGAAGCATCGTGCCCACAGGCATTGGCTGCCAAGAGCTGGAGGTGGGGCTGAGCCTGGGGAGGGACCCGAATGCCTTCTCTGCACATAATCTCCAGCTCCCACTGCTCCTAAGGGACCCAGACCTCATGCTTAAAAACAATATGAAGGCATCCATGAACAAAACTGTTTTTGGGTTGTTGTGTTTGTTTTTGTTTTTGTTTTTGTTTTTTTTTTTACAACTAGAATTATTTAAATGATTTCACAGCAAGGGAGAGGGATAGGTAATTTTTATCAAATATTTTTTTAAGCCATTTTTTAAAATTGTGTTTTTGTTTATGTTCTTGACCGATGAAGTAGAACTTGCCCAGCATCTGCAGGGCCAGGCCCTCACACTCAGGGCACGTAGAATGTGCACTCATCTCTTTACTCCATACTCTGGGAGCCCCCTGCTGACTCGGGAACTTTCTGAGAACCAAGACAGCACTGCGAGATGAGCATTGAGGGGTGTCCACCTTAGCTCTACAATAATTATTCTTCCTGATTGTATCATAGAGGGAAGAAGGAAGTCAAAAATAGATCTATGCTTTTAATATGAAACCGTGCCTGAAATAGTTTGTTTTAATATTGTTTCTGAAATTCCTTTTACCTTTGTAAAAAAAAAAAAAAAGAAAGAAATAAAGGTGAAAATAAATAAGATGTGAAATCGTGCAATGGAAAGAATGTAACAAAATAATAAACATCTGCCTAGACATTTTAATACATGGAGCTTTCCTTTTCTTGATTTGTTATGCAAATACCAATTATCTCCTTGTTTGGGCCAGAGACCAGGCTGGGAAACAGATAAAACAGACTTGATCCCTGCCCTCTGATGTTTTCAGTCATGGTTGGAAGGAAGAGGAGGGTCAGGATAGGGAAAGTGTGGGCTGCTCTGGGAGGAGAAGCAAGGAAGGCTTCCTGGAGGATGTGATATTTAGGCACACACCTGAAGGATAAATAGAAGTAAGCAGGGCAAAAGGTATTTGGGGAAGAGAGGTCCCAAACAGAGAAAACTGCCTGTTCCCTGGTCTGGAAACAAGTGAAGGGTGGAGCGTAGACAGGGCAGGGATCAAGGGTATTAAGAGGCAAGGATAGGAAATGAGATTTTTTTTCTAATTTTATTGAGCTACGATTGATAAGTTGTATATATTTAGATTGTATGTGATTTTTTAAGGTGTACAATGTGATGATTTGACATATGTATACCTTATGAAATGATTACCACATTCAAGTTAGTTAACACATCTGTTATTTCACAGTTACCATTTTTCGTGTGTGGTGAGAACACTTGAGATCCACTCTCAACAATTTCCAAGCATATAGTTACTAACTATAGTTACCACGCTATACATTAGATCCCCAGAACTTGGGCATCTTACAACCAAAAGTTTGTATCCGTTTCCCCCACTCCCTGCCGCTGGCAATCACCTTTCTACTCTGGTTCTAGGAATTCAACTGTTTGTTTTTTTAGATTCCACAGTGAAACCAAATAGTATTTGTTTTTCTGTCTGGTTTATTTCATGTAGCATAATGTCTTCCAAGCTCACCCATGTGGCAACTGGCAGATTTCCTTCTCTAGGTCTGAATAACGTTTCACTGTATATACACACAGCACATCTTCATCCATTCATTCATGGAAGGGCATCCGTGATTCCCATGTGTTGGCTATCGTGAATAATGTTGCAAGGCACCCACCAGCGCGCGTATCTCTTTCAGATACTGACTTTATAATCTTTCCGTGTATATGCCCAGAAGGGAGGTTGCTGTATCATATGGTAGTTCTATTTTTAACTTTTTGAGGAACCTCCATACCGTTTTCCACGATAGCTGTACTAATTTACACTGGTGGGCTGGGAGACAGCCTGGGGGCAACTGGAGTTTGCAGAGTGATTCTGACAGCTGTGGGAAAGGTGGTGATTCCTCCTGGGGAAAGGGCGGAGAGAATCGAGGGAAAGTGAAAAGTGTAGGTAATGCACATCAGCTGGGGAGGCCCCGGCCAACTTTGGCCCCACCCACAGGGCTGCAGTTTTCTGAGCAAGACGGAGCATCACGGAGCGGGGAAGCTCACCTCCTTATAGAGCGAGCTCCATTTCGGCGGCGGCCACCTGGGCGCCGCTGAAACTGCCGGCGCAGACGGAGCTGGCGGCACCCCGCGGGGCCGCAGGACGCCCATGACGCCGCCACCCTTCCTCCCAGAGCTGGGCCGGCCCGGGGCCGCCCCGCCCCACCGCCCGGGGTTTCGATTCTCCGCGGGAGCCCCTCCCCGGCAGCGCGCCCGAACCCGAGGGCTAGATGGCGGGCGCAGCGGCGCAAAGCGGGACTCCGGGGAGTCCCGGCCCCGCCAAGCGCGAGGACACGAGCGGCTGCTGCTGCGCGGAGCACGGCGACCGCGTGGTCGAGCTCTTCTGTCGTCGTTGCCGCCGCTGCGTGTGCGCGCTCTGCCCGGTGCTGGGCGCGCACCGCGGCCACCCGGTGGGCCTGGTGCTGGAAGAGGCGGTGCTGGCGCAGGTGGGAAAGCGGTCAACGCGCGGGGCGGGGCGTGACGGGTAGGCCCGAGCGGTTTCTTTCGTTTGCAGCCCGAGGGCGGCCCCCAGGTCCTGTAAGAGGCCCACCATGCTGTTGCCAGTTAAGTTTCAGAAGAGTTTTGGGCACCCTGGCTGATACGCAGGTGTCCTTGACCTCGCGCACCACGGTGGGCCCACCACACTCTCTTGGCCCGAAAGAAAGCCTGCCTTTAAACAAAGATGAAAAGCCACGCAAACAGGGCCTGGGGACTGCCTGTCTGAGTGCCCTGGGAGCGGCCTCCAGCCACCCACTCCGCCCTTCCACCCCACGCAAATGCCCATGCCACGCCACATGGGGAGCTGTGACAGCCATTTTATTGATAAGGAAAGAAAGGCTCTGGAAGCTGAGGCCGCTTTGAACCCAGGACTCCACAGCTGGATTGCACCCACTGGCCCATTCCTCACCTGTGCATAATCCTAATAATGGTCAGGGGCCCCAGACTCTTGTTCCAGCCTTCGGGCCAACGTGTCCTGTGACTCTGGTCAAAGCCTCCACCTCTGCCTCCCTGGGACAGGCAGGCCCTCCTGTTTCTAACGGATGCTGATTTTACCACTTCCTCTTCCCAGTAGTGTTTGGTGATTAATGACCTTTTTCCTCACATTGTGACCGCCTTGAAGCTCCAAGGTGAGAATGGGCCCTGTCGGGGCTCGGGGCTCGTTCAGTTGGTGGATAGAGTCCTGGGTTTTAAGGCCTTTCTTATCTATAAAATGGCTGTAATAATAATAGCTCCTCAGAAGGCTGTTTCCAGAACTAACATGGCTGCTTCCAGGCTTGGGTGTCTCATAGGCAGGTCCACCCACCTACCTACCAACATACTCATTTTGTCTTCGCACACATCTGTTTACCCAGCAGTCCTTCCATCCATTCGCCAAACATCCATTCAGCACATACCTTGTGCCACGAGTTAAGGAGTTAGATCAATTCTTCCCTGATCAGGAGTCCCTGGCTGGTGAGGTGTGAGGACAGTGACACTTCGTGATGAGTATCGTAATTGGGGAGCCAGGGAGAAGACAATATGAACCAGGAACAGGGAGCCCAGGAAGACTTCCCAGAGGAGTGTTACTGGAACTGTCCTTGAAGGATGAGTAGGATTCAGCCAGGTAGCAAGACAGGTACAGCACCTTGTGACTGGAAGGCTCGGGCGCCAGGGGCCTGGGTTATCTGTGGGTGATGGACAGCAGCTAGGCTTTAAGGCTTAGAAATCACAGTGGAGTAAGATGTGCCCCCCACATTTGAGGCTATGGCTTATACCTGGGTTACCCTCGCGTCCCCACCCCCATCCACCACCTAGAATAGAGCGGCAGACAGTAGCAAATGCCTGTCCGATGGCACAGTGAGAGCTTTAGCTGTTGCGTACCTGCTGCCTGCCAAGCACTGCACCAAGCACTTTGTGTACGACTCGTTCTCTACAGCAACGCGATGGGGTTGTCCCCGTGTTTATAGCTGAAGAAACAGGTTTAGAGAGGTGAGGTCACTTGTCCCGGTCACATGAAAGGAGAGCCAGGAATCAGTCCTGGGAAGCCGCCTGTGTCCCTGGGGCTTATGCTCACAACTGCTTGCCGGGTGGCTCCCACTCTAGGCGTGAAGCTGGCAGCCCTTGGTCATTATGTTTGATCCTGCAAACACTTTCTGGGTCACCCCGCGGCCCCATGGCAGAGCTGGGAATGCAGCAGGCCTGCCCTCGGGGAGCTTTCTGGTTGACCGGGCAGCCAGACCCCGGCCCCGCAGCTGAGTATAAGGCCGCTGTAAGAAGATCCAGGTAGAGGTGAGCTCAAACCTGGGGGGAAGAGGCTCACAGATCAGGCCTTTGGGGAAACGGCAGTTGCGAAACAACGAGCTCTGGAAGGGAGCGTGAACCCCCACCGACCTCACTCATGCAGGTCTTCTGAACCCCAGTTCAAGCCAAAGGGCCACAGGCTCCCGCGCATGTAACAGGTGCTTAGTTAATATTGACTCTCTAAGTGAGCGCTCTTCTCCTGCCCCAGGCTGTTTGCCTTAAGGTCCTATTTGAGAGGATGGGAAATCAGGTCATCAGCAGGATTGTTCTAGGGAAAGGGGAGGGAGGCATCAAGGTTGGAATAATATCTGATGTGGGCCTCTGAGGAGCAGAAGGACCTTCCTTCTGACCCATGCTTCCAATCTGCCACAGGACTCTAGGCCAGTCACCTCACCTCTGAGTCTCAGATACCTCAGCTGAAACAAAATACAGGGGTGGGAGGAGAGGACCCCTGGGGTGGCTTGTTGTCTCAAAAGTCACAGTATTAAGTATTAATTTTTCCTAGCTCTTTCACATACAGAAACTCCTCCAAGAACGTTTAAAGCAGTTGGAAGCCAAGAAACAGCAGCAAGTTGGCAACATAACCCAGATAGAAGATGCTGCTGAGAAGCTCAAGGCAAGTAGACATTTCTTCCTGGTTCTAGTTGAGATGGTCACAAGGCTCTCCTCAATATGGAGCCCAGGGAAAATTAAAGCCTCAGAGGGGCAGATTAGGTATGATGGGGCTTGGGACTTCCAGAATGTAGGGGACTCTTTTTTAAGAAAAATGACACAAGGGGCGCCTGCATGGCTCAGTCGGTCAGGCATCCAACTCTCAGTTTAGGCTCAGGTCGTGATCTCATGGTTTCCTGGGTTCAAGCCCCACGGCAGTCACCGCGCTGATGGCGAGAGATTCTCTGTCTCCCTCTCCCTCTGCCTCTACCTCTCTCAAAAATAAACAAACTTAAAAGAAAGAAAAATGACACAAAAAGGTGCAAGACCATGAAGGGCCCTGGCTAGTGAGGAGCCTGAAGTTTCTGTTGTGTTAGCTTTATATGAATCCGCTTCTGCCCAGCAGCCTAGACTTGCCCTGTGACACCTCATGAAACGGAGGAACGGCCTTTCCCTCTGCCGCCGCCAAAGACATTCTCTTAGAGGGACTAGTCGTCCATCCTCTGCACCCCAAATCACCTTAAAGCAAAATGCAGCATGAGGAGCATGCAAACAGCAGTTTGGGTTTCACTGCTTTGTTGAAAGAAAGAAAATAGGGCATAAATGTATTCCATAAATAAGAACGTTCTTCAGGCTTCTCCTTTCATAGTGGTGTTTATTTAAATGGATTCTTTTGGGGGCTTGAAATGGGAAGCTGGGGCTGACGTTATTGTGAGCTGCCATCTGACTGTAAAGTCACTGGGTCTTTTGGTCCTTTGATGTGAACTGAGCTGGTTCCTTCCCTGTTGAGCTTCAGCTGCTCCCTCCTGGAAATGAGGGCTAGGGTGGGATGCCTTCCCAGGGCCTCTCCCTCTGAGGGCCCTATGAACCCTGGACTGACCCCTCACAAGTCAGGCAGAGAGACCGGCTCCCACCAAGGGAGTAGCTGGCACCCAGCACTTCCGGAGGCCAGGCCCAGAGCAGAGTGGAGAAGCCGAGGCCTAGGCCAGGCCACAGAACTGACCTGTCTGTGGCCCGGCATCCCTTGTCTGTGACTACATGCCCCAGTGTGCTGGGGACAGTTGTGGTTTATACCTGTGGCCCCAGCTTCATTATTAACAATGATGCCCATGTCTTCAAGAGCATTTCTCCGGCTCAAGCAAATACCGGTTTGAAAAGATTCAGGAAGGGACAGGGGAGGTGCTGTGGGCTGTGCAGCCAAAACCAAATCGGGATATAGATTCACGGTCTGCAAATCTCTGAGCGCACATGGTTTGGGGGCTCCCCAGGGAAGAGCTAGGACTCGTGTGTAGAAGCTAAGGGGGCCCGATTCAGCTCCTCTAAGGAATGGAATTTTCTTTCTTTTAACCTCCTCCTATGTTTAAACTTTCATTTTGAAATAACTCCAGATTCACAGGTTGTTGCAAAGGTAGTACAGAGAAGCCTTGTGTGCCTTTCAGCTAGTTTGCCCCAGGGGTCAGATCTTACATATGTACAGTGCAGTATCAAAACCAAAACTGACAGCGGCACCTGGGTGGCTCAGTCAGGTGAGTGTCCAACTCTTGATTTCAGCTCAGATCATGACCTCATGGTTCATAGGTTCAAGCCCCACTTTGGGCTCTGCTGATAGCTTGGAGCCTGCTTGGGATTCTCTCTCTCCATCTCTCTCTGCCCCTCCCCTGTTCATGTGCTTGCCTGCTCACTCTCTTGCTCACCCTCTCTCTCTCAAAATAAATACATTTTTTAAAAAGGTAAAAAGAATGAGATTAATGGTGAGCATTTTAATTTAAGAAAAAAAATTTTTTTTTTGAGAGAGAAACAGAGTGTGAGCAGGGGAGGGGCAGAAAGGGAGACACAGAATCTGAAGCAGGCTCCAGTCTCAGCTGTCAGAGCAGAGCCTGACATGGGGCTTGAACCCACGAACCGTGAGATCATAACCTCAGCTGAAGTCAGATGCTCAACCCACTGAGCCACCCAGGAGCCCCGATGATCAGCATTTTAAAGATGAGACGGATTGATTAGTTGATTGGTTGGTCTGTATAAAAATGTAGATGTAGAGAAGTAGGAAGATGTGGCTGTCCTAGGCCTGCACTCCCACATGGGAGCCATCCCGGTGAGCAGCAGGTGCCCCCACCGGAAGGACACCTGTCTCGCGTCTCCCAGCCCCCACCTGAGCACCTCCCTCCCTGTGTTACCAGCCTGGCCCCTGGGGGCATTTATATTTCCGTTCCTGGTCAAGAAACAGGTTTAGGGGCGCCTAGGTGGCTCAGCCGGTTAAGCATCCAACTTCAGCTCAGGTCATGATCTCGTGGATCATGGGTTTGAGCCCCACATTGGGCTCTGTGTTGACAGTTCAGAGCCTGGAGCCTGCTTCAGATTATGTGTCTTCCTCTCTCTCTCTCACCCCTCACGCACTCTCTCTCTCTCTCTCTCTCTCTCTGTCTCTCTGTCTCTCTCTCTCTCAAATAAACATTTTTTAAAAAAAAGAAATGGGTTTAAACATTCAGCCATACTTAACTAGGCGCTGGGGGATTAAGAGTATGCTTGTCATGATGAGCACCGAGTAATGCAGAGAATTGTTGAATCACTGTATTGTACACCTGAAACTAATATAACACTGTACATTAATTATAGCAGACTTTTTAAAGATTCAGCCACATTTCAAGCTAACTACTGTTCACATGTTGAGATTTTGTTCTCTGTACATGTATATATTTGAGACATGTCCTCTTCACAGCTCTAATATCATATCCCCACTTTGGAGCTGAGGCACGGTGGCTCGTTTCCTCATGTGACTTATTTGTATCTTCACACTGTTGCCCTTATTAGGTGTTCTCCATGGTGTCCTGTGCCCCGGCTCGAGGGAGCATGTCTTCAGAGCCCTGGGCCTGGAGCACATGCAGGGTACTCTTACCAGTTTCAGTAGTTTCAGACCGGTTTTTATATACAAATTTTTCAGTTTTGAGGTTGCATGAACTAGGACTTGAATTCTTCTCAATATAAGCCTGTTTGGTTTATTTGTTTTGCTGGTGACTCTCTTTTTCACCCACAACCCTTGATGGATGAGAAGATTCCTTGCCCCTTCCCCAGGCCAGTGGGTGAGGTTTTGCCAGTACCCAGTTCACGGATGGAGGGGCGGTCTGTGCACCTGGCTTGGTGCAGGTGGCAGGTGCCGAGAGCCCCCTCTGAGGTGACCAGGCCCCCAGGGTGCTGTGGCTGGGGTCGCTCAGCTCCGCTTCTGCATGGCTCTTATGACAGGTTCCCTCTTTGTTTTGGGCAACTAGGGGTTTCTGTTATTCGTTGTTTGCTTGTGAGCTCGGTTTCGGTTTTTGAGCTGGGTCACAGAATTTTTAAATTTCCTCATTTTATCAGCATGTCTATGTATTTGAACTAGGAAGGGGGATTTTCCACATCAGCTCCTTCTCCCTTATTGACCAAAACTATATGCCATTTTACACATGGGGTTTTTGTTGTTGCTTGTTTAAGATCGTAACACTTCCCCGTGTCATTAAAAGCTATCAGTGTCCGTGTTCACGGCTGTGTATTCCATTATATGGATCTACCATGATTAAGCCATTTTCCCAATGTTGAACATTTAGATCATTTCCAGTTTTTCACTAACGTAAAATAACACCGCAGTGAACATTTTTGATGTATTTCCTTCAGACACATTCCTGGAAGTGATTCATCTGGCTCAGTGGGCACAAATGTGTATAAGGACTCGCAGGCACTCTGCTGAACTGTGGTCCGTGTGGTGTGTGCAAGAAAGGCCAAGGGCAAACCATGCTGCTCTGTGCTTGCTTTCATATAGAGGCATTACTAGGGGAAAGGCCGTCCACCTGAAAATTAATCCGTAAAACACCTTTGTCAACAAACTAAAAACAGCAAAGTTTATTCATGGTCTAGAGTCCATTGTTCAGAAACCAGCGACCACGCCCAACTAACCCCTTCTTCCCAGAGAACAGTCAAGAGGGCCTTCATCATTAAGCCTCAGCCAACACTCATTAAGTGATTTTTCTCTGACATCCTTGTTGATAGGCTGTTTGCTTCCGCTTCGTGGCTCTTCAGAGGGCGAGTACCTGCAGGTGGACGGAAAACTCAGCGCTTACCTGCTACTCTGCCTCAAACAGGGATGAGAGTGATTATGTTCTTCTTTCTGAATCTTCCCACTTTTCTCCAGGGAGCTTTTGATACTTTTATAAGGGCCTAGACTGGCTCCCTTTCCTGGCTTTATGCCTTTCCCTGTGGCCCTCGGAGCTGCAGAGCCTGAACCACAGATTAGGGTCGGGAGACCGGAGTGGGAACAGGAGGGTGAGGAGTCAGCCATGCTGCCGTTGACACTGACGATGCCACCGGTGTCTACCACCCCTGCTGGGCATGGGCTCCCCTCTGCCTCCTGCAGGCCGCTGCCCCATATCAGAGTGGTCAGGA
Source organism: Hyaena hyaena (assembly GCF_003009895.1). Taxonomy (NCBI): domain Eukaryota; kingdom Metazoa; phylum Chordata; class Mammalia; order Carnivora; family Hyaenidae; genus Hyaena; species Hyaena hyaena. The sequence continues at coordinate 1,022,908 of NW_024080724.1, forward strand.
CGGGCGTGGCTGACATGGAGAGGGCAGGGGTGGAGAGCACGCCTCCCTTCTGCAGCGGGGTGCCCCTGACAGCTGCCCGTAGAAGCGCTGTGCAAAGTCCTATTGAACTATCAGCAAAACAGCTCTTCCGGTTCTCTTCACAGGCCCCTCACCCTCCACAGGACCCGGACAGGCCTCCATGGCCCTGGGCAGAGAGGGAGTCACACGGCAGCCAGCACTCTGCTCACGAAATCCCCCACCCTCCCGTGAGTGGGCTGGGTCGCCGCCCAGGTGCCTTCTCTCCCCTGTCCCTAACCCTTCCCAGCCAGACTGTCCCTCACCCGGCCCCCTCCCCCCTGCCTGGTTTCACTTTGAAGCAGCACAGCCCAAGCCAGACACACCCTTCCTTGTTTCCTCGCCAGAGTTCCCTCTCAGTCTTTGTGTCTCTCTCTGTCTTTCTTGTTCGTTCTTTCTTTCTTTCTTTCTTTCTTTCTTTCTTTCTTTCTTTCTTTCTTTCTTTC